>NW_027553327.1:11012500-11612500 GCF_045843805.1 Urocitellus parryii | reverse complement strand
AGTATATACCTTATAAGGATAAAAGATATTCCTGGTTTGCTTATGATTTTTGTTCTTATTATCTAGCATTTGTCTGCTTAAAAAACGGTGACTCCATTTGCTGAGTAAACAAATAAACCAAAGAATGCAAAAGTAAATGAAATACTGGACTAACTCCACACTCATCAAATAATACTTCTAAAGAATTCCAGGGCCAATTTTGAGATGTTTTGCTTTAACTTTTTAGTGCCTGAGATTTACAAAAACTTCTAGAGCACAAAAATTTTGTAAACATACCTGATGCATTTTCTGCAAATTACTTTGACAGATAATAAGAAATAGAAAAGCAAATGTTGTTAATTGTCTTTTCACAGTATTCTTTCTTGAGCTACTTGATTGAATATTCTTCCAGTTTTTCAATATTCTTCAATATTCTTCCAGTTTCCCAGATAATTACATTATGTACCTAAGGCCAAGATTTATCACATTCAGGCAGGTCTAAATATTCCTGCTCCTGGGGAGTTCTGGAAGACAAAACAAGAAAAAGCAAATTTTGGTATCTCCATTATGCAAATTTAAGTCATATATAATTTTATTATTGAATACTGCATCTATAAGAAATATAGTATTAAGATTTCAAGATTAGCATGTATTTTTATCTCCCCAGTAGCTCTGAGAACTAGTACATGATAATCCAAGTATATCTAGACAGAAAAATAGAGAAAAAAGAGCCCTGAATTCTATGTTGACCTATATTAGAATTTATTTTAGGATGAAATTTATTTTGAAAATATGTAGCAGAATATACAATTAGACATAAATATTCCTTGATAATTGTTTAAATATTCAGAAGACCCTCATAAAATAATAAAAATAAATTTCAGTTAAATATAAAAGATGAAACAAACAAATTGAAGTATATATATATTTAAATCAGGCTAGGACTTCTAAAGCATAAAAGATCTGACAGAAATAGCAAATTAAAATATCAGTTCCCCTGTTATATGAAAATATCCATGTATGTTATATGTGTATATGTGTGTAATACTGTGTTATTGTATGTGTGTGTGTATATATATATATATATATATATATATATATATAATAAGATATAACAAAAAGTAAAACAAATATTTTCAACAAATATGGCAAGGAGTTAGTGTCCCTTATATGTAAAGAGATCTTAAAATATTTTTGCTTTTAGTATTTGTTTTCCTTTGAGATTCTTTTCTTTCATTTGAAGATAGAATCTAGGGCCTCATCCATAGTAGGCAAACATTCTACTACTGAGCTACACCCCCTGCCCAAACTTTTAAAATCTACTAAGAAAAAAAAATGAAAACTTAGGGCAAACTTAGATAAATAGTACAAATATATAATTTAACAATAAAATAATAAATTAAGTTGGTGACACATTAAAAACAAATGTCAAATCTCACTAATGTTATAAAAACTGCCAACTTAAACTAATAAAATATTGGTTTTCATATGATATTTCTCAATTCTGATGAGAGCAAAAAGTATTGTTTACTTTTATGTAAAATTGGTGCTGGTTTAAATTTATTAACCTCAATAAACAAAAGCAAAGTAGGAATCAAAGCCTGTAAAAATCATTTCTTTGACCCAATATTTTTTCCTAGAAATTTATTATGTACAACAATGTTTATTACAGAATTTTTTGCAGTTTTAAAACTTTGAAATAGTCTAAATATTACTAATGAGAGAGTGATTAAGTTCAACATTTTTATAACTTATGACTGAACATTTTGATTCAGATTGCTGAAGTTCAACCTCGAGGTCATGGGAAATTGTCATTGGGTAATAAAAATGGATGTAGTTAATCTCAGGGGCTCAAGAGGCTAAAGCAGAAGGATTGCAAGTTCAAAGCCAGCCGTAGAAACTTAGTGAGGTCCTGAGCAATTCAGCAAGGCTCTAAGAAACTCAGGGAGACCCCGTCTCTAAATAGAATACATAAAATGGCTGGAAATGTGGCTCTGTGGTCAAGCACTCCTGTGTTCAATCCTTGATGCCCCCCCAAAAAATAGCATATAGTAATAAGGACCAAAAAAATCTGCATTTGAGCATATATACATGTGTGTGTGTGTGTCTTATAATGTGGAAAGAGTGACTAAAAGGAAATATGCTAGCATGCCAATGATAGATCTCTCTGGATTATGAAAATTAAATTGACTTTTATTTTATTTATTATAGTTTTATTTACTTTACGGGCCCCATTGGGTCATTAGGTTTCCAGGTTGCTTGGGCTGGTACTCTGGATGCACCATGAAGAGCATGTGAAGGAAATTGGTGCCAAAGTAGGCACCCTCCTTGTGATGGTGCCTCAAAGACTTGGGTGTGTACACATCCATGCACTTGGGACAGTAGAGCTGAACCATGGCCTCGCCTGGGATGTCTGAAAGGCTGTTGGGAAGCATTGGCTGGTTCATTACAGTACACACAGGTTCAGGAGCCAAAATGCCCCCTGCTAGTATTTTTCTAACATCTGGGAGATGGCACAGATGGTGAGGATGTAGCGGGCATGGATCAATCCATACAACATCTCAATTGCCTGCTCAATCAGGTCACTCTGGTTGGGGTTGTCTTCTAGCTCTTCAGCAGGATCCAGGTCCAAGATCATGTCTAGAGCTTGTCAATATTGAGACAGTTGCTCATTGAGTCCAGTAAGATTAAATTTGTCCTAGATATAGCCTTCATCCACTTCACAGAAGAATTCATTGCCATGGAGCCCACAGAACCAGGAAATCCAGAACACTTTCTCTGAGCTAATCATCTTCATGTGAGCCTCTGGATAGAGAACTGGACCAGGGTGGGGGAGTTGATTAAGGCTTCTAAGGAACCACCACTACCGCTACAGAGCAGGCTGGGGACCCAACAAGGGCAGGCTAAGTGGGGGGGCAGTGAGGGGGGGAGTTGTGCTATATTTTCTTCATACATCATTTATCTCCCTTCTGTTCACTTTCATCCCTACTGGTATGAATTATTTGAAAAAAATAGAGAAGAAATAGCAATTCAGATAATGATCTATTTTGATGTTTATATCATAACCAGTTTTCTTTTCTTTTTTTAAAATTTTGAACTTAAGCTTTTCAGTTATGCTTGAAATAAGAGTCTCTATCATGATTCTATATGGGTCTTTGTCAAATGACAGTATTTAATTATTATTTTCTAGGTCTAACTAAGAAAATGTCATATTTTCACAAAATACAGATTTCACTTAATGTAATAGGAAACCACACAGAGTTTCTGAGGAACAAGCAGAGGTTCGGGGAAGTGAGGTGTTGAAGGACATAGAGTGGGTAAATTCTGGCAACACTGATCCACACTGTGAGGACAGAACCATCTCAATGTCTACATCTCTTTTTAAATTGTCATCTCAGAATAGTCTACCCTGCTCAACTTCAAAATAAAACAAATTGCATAAGCATTTCAAAGCAACCTTTTTCAAAAAAATTATATGAATTCTAACCTGAGGTATGAAAAATCTTATGTAGGAATGAGGCTATGTCATTTAACTGAATTATCTTTGTATGTGAAATTTTTTAACATACTCTCTGCAGCATACCATTGGACCTCTCTGTCATCACTAGGGTTTTTTTATTATATTTTTACTTATTAACTGTTCATAGGACAGTTAAAAACTTAAAAGTTTGTTGATATTATTGCCTCTATTACATAGGTGGAGGGAGAAACCAAGAAATACACACAAAGTAATACAGCAGGAATTTTCTTAATAACAAAATTAAATTATATGTCTGTATTATGAAAAATTTAAAATAAACCATTTAAGTAATATCATGAAAGAAAGTTTTTAGGGATATTTTATCAAAAATATGTACATATCTAGACCAAAAGATTAAAATAGAGCTGAGATAAATTATAAAAGGCATGAGTAAATAGAGAGATACACCATATTTATGGATTGAAAGGCTCAGTATTTTTAAGGTATTTTTTATTTTTTATTTTTTATTTTTCAATCACCTATGAATTAAAATATATCATAATCGCAGACTATACAAAACATAGATATCTACAAAAGTGAAAATTTATAAAAGTGGAAGTTAAAATGTTAATTTTAAAATTTATATCAAAATACAAATGATCTGGGATGTCAAAAATAATATCACAAAAACTCTAGTTGGGAAACTAATACCCTCTGATTTCAAGGCTTCCTAAAAACCTACCGTACTTAAGATAGGTAGTGTTAGCATAAGGGTAAACAAATAAGTATACAGAATAGAATAGAAAGATTGAATAGACACATGTATATACATAGTCAATAAATTTTCTACAGAGGAACCAACACAATTTTTTTTCGACAAACATGGATTTGGAAGGCAGAGACTGGTCTTATGCTTGCAGCAATAGCCAAGGCAAAACTCATTGTATAGCACCAGCTACTCCCAAGTTGAGGAGAGAAACCACCAACTATTCCTTGGGCATGATGTAAGTTTAACTTGAGTCAATTCCTAGGTCACTACCAGTATAGTCGCCTGCCTGCTAGGATTGCCTTGCAACATGGACTATTATCTAATTGTCCTAGACTATAAACAAAAAAATAAATTTTGTTTCAGATTTTAGTTACTAAAAATGTTTAATAGCTACTATCATTTCTTATCATAAAATAATAAGCATAGATATTTAGGATATGACACTTTCCAAAATCTCCTACACCTGATAAAATCATACATTGATAAATTTGCTGAGCTCTTCTAGAAATCTAATTTATACCACATACTCTTCAAAGTATAGAAAAAGTCTCACACAGTTTTACATTAGAAGACATGTATAAACCAGACCTTTCTACATTTGTTCTTTTCTGTTGTTGCTCAGTTATTTTGTTATTATAGAAACAATTCAAAACTATAATGTGCATAATCAATGACATCGTTTGCAAAAATTCCAATATGTGCATAGACAACTAATTTATTCTTTATTTCCATGAAAAAAATTTACCTATCATTACTTGTTAATGACCTAATAATTGCAAACATGCTAATTCTGACTAAATATTGAGTATGAATTCTGTTTAATGTCATTCTTTTCTGTGTATAGATTTCTTTTAAATTCAAATTTTTATTTTTAGAGACCATAAAAATAATACAAAGAGATCTTATATTCCCTTTACCTAGTTCCCTCTACGTATCAAATTACAGTATTTAATTATGATTTTCCAGGTCTAACTAAGACAATGTCACATTTACACAAAATACAGATTTCACTTAATGTAATAGGAAACCACACAAAGTGGTATCTAACAACACCTTCTTTAAAAATTAGAATTCAATATCACAACCAACATAGTGACATTGCTACAGTCAAGATATAAAATATTTTCATCACTACAAGACTCCCTTCCTCATAGTGCCATTTTATTGATTCCCTCCCTATCCAATTCTCTCCCAAACTCTTGGCAAACAATAAGACGTTCTTGATTTCTAAAATTTTACTTATTAAGTATTATTAGTTAAATGGAATAACACAATATGCAATATCTAAAAATTCATCTTCACTAGAATAATTCTTTGGAACATTTATTCAGCTAATTTGGTTTGTCAATATTTTGTCTTTTTGATTAATGCATACTATTCCATCATATGAATGTACTACAGCTTGTTTAACTCATTGAAGGATAATTTAGCTGTTTTCATTGAAAGATAATAGGGCTGTTTGCATGTTTCTGTGATTGTGACTAACACTGCCACATATATGCATGTATAAATTTTGTGAGAACATAAGTTTTAATTTCTTTGCAATAAATGTCCAAGTGTGCAATTGCTGGGTCTACTTTACTTTCTTGTGGCTACCCATTTCCCATTTTAAGTGATCAATGTCTTCATATGTGTTAATCTTTTTTTTGGTACCAGGGTATGAACCCAGAGTTGTTTAACCACTCAGCCACATATACAGACTTTGTTTATCTTTTTGAGTTAAGATCGGGTCTCACTAAGTTGCTTTGAGACTCACTAAGTAGCTGAGACAGGCTTTGAACTTATAATCCTCCTGCCTCAGCCTCCTGAGTTACAGTGAATATAGGCATGTACCACTGTGCCCAGCCATACCTCAATTTTTTAAAAATAAATTTATTTTTATTTCTGGAGCTTTGAGAGGTTTTACTATTTAATTTTGAAGGTTCTTCATATATTTTATATACTTGTCTATCAGATATTTGGATTACAAATATTTTTTCTCCAACTCCATTTACAAGGTATTTTACAGTGCAAAATGCCTAATTTTGATGAGGTCCAATTCATTAGTTTTTCACCTTAAGGTTCATACTTTTGGTGTTAAGTCTGTGTTTTACCTAATGTTAGCTCTTGGAGATGAGTCTTAGTTACTGATGTCAATTGCTGCAGAACCATTAGTTGAAAAAGTTATCCTTAACCTATTGTTTTTGAGGAGAGAAATCATGAACTATTCCTTGGGTATGATGTAGGTTTAACTTTGATTAGTTCCTAGGTCATTACTTCTGTGAAAAATCAAAAGAGAATTGATCAAAGGACACAAAATTTCAGTTAGATAGGTAGCATATGTTGAAGAGATCTATTTCACATCACAATGACTATAGCTAATAGCAAAATGTTGAATACTTAAAATATACTGAAGAGTAGCTTTTATGTGTTCTAATGCCACAAAAATGTTAAGTATATGAGGTAATAAATATGCTTTTTAGTTGGTTTAGCCATTTCACAATATATACATATATCATATTATACACCTAAATATATACAATTTCTGTTTGAAAAAAAAATAATACTGAGAAAAGAAAAGATAAATCAGAGAGAATTTTTATAACACATCTAACTAAAAGGTTTTTAGGGGCTAATTCTGGATTACTCATTCTATTCTGTTTATCTATGTGGCTGTTCTTTCAGCAATATCACATTGTCTGTATTACATTAAGTCTTTGATTAAATTGTCTTCTCCTCACTGTTTTCTTATCTTTGAAACTTGTTTTATGTTTTCTAGGCCTTTTCCTTTTAATATGTATTTTGGAGCAAGTTTATATATGCCTATAATTTTTCTCTGGGATTTTCACAGGAATTGCATTTAAACTAAAGGTAAACTGGGATCAACTAACTGACATTTTTAAAATGTAGTCTTCCAATACATGAACATACCATATCTTCCTATGTATTTTTTTTTAACTTTTTCATAAGCCTCTTGTCGTTTCTGGGATATAAACAGTTCACATATTTTTCTAGGTTTATTATGCCTTTGGATTTTATTTCTTTGGCACAATCATGAATGGTACTTACTATTGTTGTCTTTATTTTTTAATTTTGTTATTGAGGCAGGATCTAACTATGTTTCCAAAAGTGGTCTCAAACTCTTGGGCTTAAGCAATTCTACTGTTTCATCCTCCTAAATGTCTAGAACTACTGGCATGTGCTACTGTTCCTGGCTAGGTATTGTGTTTTTAAATTCAGGTTCTATGTGTTTCTTGGTAGAATGTAGGGATGTGATTTTTTTCATGTGTTAATATTATGCATTTGACATTTGTAAAACAATTTATTGTTTTCAATGGGGGTTTTCTGCAGATTATTCAAAATTTTCTACATAGGTAAAAGAGGATATCTGTAAACAATGTTTATTGTATTTCTTCCTTTACTTCTGAATTTTTTTCATTTTTGGCCTTATTGTTCTGGCTGGGATTTCTACTACAATGATGAATAAGAGTGAACATCAATGCCTTGTCCCTGATCTCAGGGGAATTCTTTCATCATTAAGTAAAATGGTGTCTACAGGTTTTCCAGTGATGGTCTTCATCAAGTTGAGGCAGTTCACCTCTCTTCCTAGTTTTTTTGGGATTTATTTCATTAGTTATATGGTGTATTTCTTTAATTAATTTTGAAAATTTAAAAAAGTCCTTTGAATGACCCTCATTTGTTCATGGTATATAGTTATTATTTTTATATTACTGAATTCAATTTACTACTATTTTTTAAGGATATGTATGTATATGTGCTTGATTGATTTTGGCCTTTAATTCTTCTTATTGTGTTTTTGCTCCTCCTCCTTTTCCTCCTCCCCCTCTTTTTCTTCTTCAAAAGAAATTTTTTTTGTCTTGTTTTAGTAACAAATTTATACTAGTCTTGTAAAATAAATTGAGACATATCCCATCTATTTTTATTCCTGGAAAAGACTGTGTAGAATTTATGTTAGTGCATCTTTAAATATATGGTAGGATTCTCCAGGGAAACTCTAAGAGCCAGGAAATTTCTTTTTTTTTTTTAATTTCAAAAACCAAATTCAATTTCCTAATTCATATAGGAATATTTTTTTACATTTATGAATGAGTTATGGTAGATTTTTTTTTGAGAAATAAGCCCATCAGTGGACTCCACTGACCCCAGGAGAGGAGGCCTTTATTATCCTATGGGTGTAAAGTCAGTCCATGTGCAGTTGTCCATAGCATTCCTTTGTGATTATTTTGATGTCTTCAAGTTCTGGGATGGTATGTTTCAATCCTGGTTTTTGGTAATTATTGTCTTCTATTTTCTTTGTTAGCCTTATTAGAGGCTTTTCAACTTTATGAATCTTTTCAGAGGGACAGATCTTTCTTCCACTGTTTTTATTTGTGCTCTAAAGATTTCCAATGTTAACTCCACTTGTCTTTTCCCTCTGCAGGTTTTTTATTTATTATCCTTTTCCTAAATTATATTCTTAAAGTCAAAGTTGAGATTAATTACTTAAGGCTTTTCTTCTTATATATTCATTTAATGCTATAAATTTCCTCCTCAATTCTGCCTTTACTCCACTCTACAAATTTTAATGTGTTGCATTTTCATTTACATTCAATCCAGTGTATCTTTTTTTTGTCTTCCCTGGAGAAAAATCTATGGATAAATAAAAGTAGAATTATATATATATAATTTGGTTTATGGACTATTTATATGTATTTTCACATATGTGGAGACCCCCCTTTTTTTGCAATGGGTTTCTCATTTGATTTTCTTGTGGTTGGAGGGCATGTTGTGACATTTCAATTCTTTTAAATTTTAAATTTTTTAAAATTTGTATTTTTCCCCAGTCAGGTATTACTGTATTGTGGTATACGTTCTGTAGATGCCTGAAATGAATTTGTAGTCTTCTGTTACTGAATGCATTCACTGGGGGAATGATCAATTAGAGCCTGTTTTTGATGGTGTTGGGTTCTATATTCTTCATAAGTTTCTGTCAAGTTGTTCTATCATTATCCAAAAAGAGAAGTGACTGAAGTCTCCAACTATAATTGTTGAATGGTCTATTGCTCCTTTCAGTTCTATCAAGTTTTGCTTCATGTATTTTGTGGTCCTATTGTTTGTTGTTATATGTTCACAATTGCATGTATTCTTGATGCATTGATCCTTTTATCATTACACAATATCATTCTGTGTCTTTAGCAATTCCATTTGCTCTAAAGCCTATTTTTTCCTATTATTAATAGAGCCACTTCTGCTTTCTCTTGATTAATTCTTGCATGTTATATCTTTGTTTTAACATTCAATCTGCCTACATAATATATTTGAAGTCAGTTTATTTAAGTCATATATATATATAGTTGGGTCATGATCTCTAATACACTCTGACAGTCTCTGTAATTGATCTTATTTGGACAATTTGCATTTAATATAATTTATTCTATGTTAAAGCTTAAGATATTTTGTATTTTCTTTCTTTGATTTCTTTTCCAGGCTTCCAATGGGTTATTTTTACTATATATATATAATTCTACTTTTATTTATCCATAGATTTTTAAAAATTTTCTCTTCATATGTTAGTTTTTTTTAGGGGTCGTTCTAGGTAATACTATGCTAATATAAACTTCATAATTTCACCAGTTCAAGTGAAATACAGAAAAATTACCTTTCTTTATATTTCATTAACCTCGCTGTGTATGATATAATTGCCTTAAAACTCAAAGGAAAAGGAAAGGCTATTGTATTTACTCCTATTTCTTTACTATTTTCTTTCTTCCTTCTTGTGTTCCAAAATTCCTGTGTGTATTGTTTTCTTTCTCTTTATGGAATGTTCCTTAGCTATTTTTTCTAGTATAATTCTACTAGTGACAAATTCTTTTAATTTTTTTTTCATTTGAGTATACCTTGATTTCCACTCTATTCTTGAAAGATATTTCCCTTTGATATATAAATCTGGATTGATGGTCAATTTCTCTCAGTGCTTGGAAAATGTAATTCCAAGGAAGAAATCCATGTCAATAAACTGTTTTCTCTCCAAGATGGAAGCTGTCATACTTATGTCTTGTAGTTAGTTAGCCCCCTAGCTTGGAGGAGTAGGAATGCTGTGTCATTTCTTTCACATGTCTCCACTGACCCCAAAGGGGAGGAGGATTTCCTATTGCAGATGGACAGTGGTGAAAGCACTAATTCTCTACTGGGCTTCCGTGTGGTGCTGGGGAGAGGTCATTGTTACTCTCAAATGGGTTGAAGTATTGGCTGCCCATGTGGACTCCACTGACCCCAGGAGAGGAGGTCCTTTATTATCCTATGGGTGTGAAAGTCCTAGTCCACAAACTTGGCTTCATTTGGTGCTACTCTGGCATGGTGTTTAGGTTGCCTTATTCAGTATATGAGGAGCTACCCTCTCAACCTTTGCTGGTATGGATAAAGGATGTACCAGTTATTTTGTGGTCTCTTGTGAGAAAGCCTGTAATTATCTGAAAGGATTTATATATTTCTAGGCTTGTGTTTCCTGATTATACTGCTTCAAACAGTAGACTTTGTTGAAGAAATGTTTGTCTTTTTTGATTTTCTTTTTGCATTTCCAGGTTCTCTGCTTCTTCTAATTCAAATTTGAAGATATACAAAACAAAAAGTAATCCCAGGGAACTCACTACTTTGCAATGTACTGGGTCTTAGGATTCTAAGCCTGTTTATCTTCCTCTTTCCGTGTTCAGAATCTTTTTAGTTTTTTTTTTTAAGAAATAATGTCCATCCTATTAGTGTAGAGGAAGAGAACTCAGGGGAAAAAAGAGAAAAAAAGAAGCAAGAAAGAGGAGAAGGGAGAAAAAAATGGTAAGAAAGATAATGTCCAGAATTTTTAGCTGTACTTAGAAGTCCAAATCCAATTTATCTTCTCAGAAGGGATAGGTCATTTGTCCTTTTTCCTGTGTGTGTGTGTGTGTGTGTGTGAGAGAGAGAGAGAGAGAGAGAGAGAGAGAGAGAGAGAGAGAGAGAGAGAGATCCTGAGGATTGAACCCCAAGACATATGCCATGCAAGTGCTCTACCACTCAGCTACAACCCAGCCCCTTGTTTAACTTTTTAAAACATTTAAGGATTGATGTTTCAAAATTAAATTTTGAGCCCATATCAAACATTGGAATCACAACTTCGAAACCCAAAGTTCTAAAGAAAATTATTTGAAATCACTTCTTTGGCAATGGGAAAATTTTGAAAGATTTGTAAGTCAAGGGTGAAAATGTCATCTTTTTATCAGAATGAGATATCTGGGGCCAAGAAGAACATGACCTGAAGAGGGGAGATACAGGGTACTGTGAAAAAGGCCATGGCTACAATGCAGGTACAAAATAGTGAAGATGTACATGAAACCAGCAGCAGTTGGAACAGAATAGATGAATTTGGAAAAAAAGTGTGGACTTAAGAAAACCATAAATATTGAGTAAAAGGGGGAAGGAGGTATATGTTAGGGTGCAGTGGTAACGTAAGAAAATTTAATATTTATTTGTTCCAAAATCATTTTTTTCCTTTTTATACTTAATTATTTTTTTGTTTTTGTTTTCTGACTCTAGCTCAGCAGTTCCTATGACACAGAATGTACAACCATATTCATTTATGCATGATCTGCTCTGTACTCTGATTTAGATTCTGGAGACACAATTATGAATATATAATATTCTTGCTCTTTGTCATGGACATATGAGCAAATAATTGCAGGACAAGTACTGTCAGTTGTCCTAGCTTGACATAAGTTTCTGTTTCTTGATAGCTGTTGTTTTAACCTTTATAGTTAAGAGTTTAAAGGGTGATAATATCTCAGATATGGCACCATCAATTCATCTCTAAATCAGTCTGCTCAATGGTTTTAAATAAAATGATCAGAGACTTGTAATTTTGAAAATAAAAGCCAGAGTAATCTCTGAAGTACAGATGGTTATGGCATTGTTTCTCCTGAGTAGAGAGAGTTGAGATGGGAAAACATAAACCCAATAGAAACGTCATGAGCACAAATATATATAATGTACATCTAAGCGTGGTGGGGAGGGGTGGGGTAAGTATTTAAAAATTCACTGGTGTCTTGAGGAGTTGAATGTAAGCAGTTCTACATGCCATATATATGGTGAAGTGGTGACCTTAAATAACATGCACATCATAAAAATTGTTTTACCAAGTTATACCATTCTGCATCCCCACCAGAAATGTGTGAGGTTACTAGTTGTTCTCCATCCTCACAATCAGTTAGTATTGTTAATTTTTTAACTTATTCTAACAGATATGTAGTCACAGTTTTAACTTATAATTCCCTGATATCTAACACTGTCTAAAATATGACACTTTTCTATACTCATTTATTTACATCTTACATAAGGACTAATTCCAAATGGATTACTGTACAACATAAAAAATGTAAAACTATAAAACTTTTAGAAAAATACATAGGAGGAAAATCTTTGTGATTTTGAGGCAAAAGATTCTAAATTGGATATCATCAATATTTTTGTTACATTTGCCCTGTGAAAAGCTTTTAAGAGAATAAAACAACTAATCACAAACTGGGAGGGAATATCCATGAGTCACTTTTTCTGTTAAATAATTTATATACAGAATACATAAAAATTTATCAATCTAATTGAATGAAATCTAACAATCCAATTTTTAAAATTGGCAAATGATTTCAACATTCATTTTGTAAAAAAGAGAGATGTGTGATGTTAAAATAAATGAGTATAGAAAAGTGTCAACTAGTAACCTCACACATTTCTGATGAGGATGCAGAATGGTATAACTTGGTAAAACAATTTCTTAATACAAACTGAAATACATAATGGTCATATGACCCAGGACCCTACCATATTGTTTTTGTTCAAGAGAAATAGAAATTAATGTTTGATAGAAAAACCTGTGTGTGAATGCTTCAACAGCTTTATTGACAATTCCAAAAGCTACAAACAATCTAAATGCCTTTAAATCAATGAAAGTATTAAAAATCACTATATACACAGAATAGTACTTAGCAATAAAAGAATCAAACATGTAATTATGTGCATGAATTTGAATGTATTAGCCTAATGTAAGAACCAAGACTCAAAAGACTGCAAATACATTCTTCCATTTGCATGGCATTCTGGAAAAGGCAAAACTATCAGGAGAGAGAACAGATCAATGGGTTTTATGAGTTAATGGTTGCAAAGAGATTGACTATAAAAGAGGAGGAGGAAAGGTTTGGGGCTGTTAAAATCATTCTGTCTCTTGATTTTAATGGTGCTCCCGTGACTGAATATATCTGTTGATTTTCATTGAACTGTACAACAAACAGTGAATTTTCTCACATCTAAATTTTAAAAGTAGAGAAACTCATTTCTCTTATGCTATTAATAGGAATGTGGTAAAAAGAAATAGGGAGATGATGATGTAACTATACCATGTTTTGATCATCTCACTGAAGATGATCAGATAACTATCAGTTAAACCAGTCTGTGAGAATTCCAGAGACTAACTTTAAAATTTCTTCAAACCCTGATCCAAACTTCTGTCAAAGTATGATCAATAGTTGGTAAAGAAAAAACTGTGAATAGCTGGTTCATATGAAGGTAATAATTAGAAAAATAGAGTGGTGAAATTGACCAAAACATTAAGTTTATTCAAATTAATGAAATACATCAAACTATGACATGTAGAAATATGTTGCAATGAAATATGAATATATGTAAACACATGTGTATGTATGTATAGTGGACTAACTAAAATAATGATAACAATGGTAGAAGAGAGATGAGTAGTAGAGCAAGTGAATTGGAGAGGGAGGAGGGGAAGGGAAAGAAGGCACCGGAGAATAAGATTCATCAAATTATTCTATATGTATGTTCAAGTATGGCATAATAGAACCTAAGACTATGCATAATTATAACATACCAATAAAACATAAAAAAATTAGAAATCTTTAATATGCAATAATTTATGTAAAGTCTATTTAAATTTAAAATTAAATAACTAAAATCTTTTGATATTTTACCACTTATTATGTCTGTTTTACACACTGTTATATCAACAATCTTGTTTAGTGTTACTATTTTCATTGTAATTTAATTTAAAAATTATGAAATATAATTCATTATAAATACATCAATATAGTTTTATTTTCCTGTATACAAAAAAAAAAAAATATCTTGTTTTAAATAAGAAAGTTAAGCCTAAGGGGTTAACCCTAAAGCTTAAAATAGTGGTTAACCTCTGTTGTACCATTGAATCTTTACATATATAGAAATTAACAGACTTAAAAAATCATATTTTTATTACTCTTTATTACTTAATTTTGATTTGTTGAGGTAAAATTAATGTACAAAAATTTCACACAATGAAATATACATAGTGTTAAGTGTGAACATATGCATACTAATGAAACTACCTCCACAACTAAAATACTAAAAACAGCCATTGCAATTTTATTGTGTTCTTTTGTTTTACATAGTTTGGTTTTCTTTGGTTTTGTTTGGTAAAAACACTTAACATGAACTATATATTTATAGCATATTTTAAAACACACAATCTCATGTGTAATTATTGGTAATGTGTTATATTGCAAATCTCTAGAATTTATTCATCTCACATAAGAAATTTTATACTCACTGAGGAACATTGCCCATTTTCTATCTCCCCAGACTCCTGCAACCACCATACTATTCTCTGCTTCTATGAGTTTGACAATTTTAGATACCTCATATAAAAGGAAATTATGCAAAATATTTCCTTCTGTGACTAACTTATTTCACTCAGTATAATGTCACCAAGGTTCATCTATGCTGTTGTAAATGGCAGAATTTTCTCCTTTTTTGTTTTGAGGCTGAATAATAATATTTGATTGCATGTGTATATCAGTTTCTTTATCTACTCATTTGCCAATGGTTACTTGGGTTGTTCCCATATAATGGCTACTGGGGAGAAATTAATATCTTTTCCTCACCATTGCAAGAGGCATCACTGACACCCCTATAATAAAAGACAGATTAAAAATAAAAAAATACAACTTTATTTTACCAATATTTTGTGTATCATAGGACCTTTTAGAATTAAAGATCCCCAAATTGAGGGGAAACAAGGTATTATATCTGTTGAAGAATGTGCAGTTATATAGAACTGTGATTGGACAAAAAGAGTATGAGACCATTGTATTAAACAGGGTTGGAGGAAGACCCTGAAAAGTCTGACAGTTCATGCTCTTTTATGGCTTCTCAGTGTAGGAGAGGACCCCTTTATAATGAGAGTCTTATGTCCTGCTTTATGTGAATTAGGTCAAAGAATTCTTTTATGACAAGCTCACACCAAAATGTGGAAAAGTCACAGTCACCTTTTTGCTTTTGTAATTTTCTTAATTGCCAAGGAGCCATATTTTGTGGTGTTACACTCTGAGTCTCAACATTATTGTGAATAATATTGAAATGAATATGAGGAGGCAGATTTCTTTGAGATCTTTATTATAGTTTTTTGGAAAGCATACCTAGAAGTGGAAATGCTGGATTATATGAGAGTTCTATTTTTAATTTCTTGAAGAACCTTCATATTGTTTTCCATAATGACTTCCCCATTCTACATTTGGAGCAACAGTGTAGAAGTGTTCCAGTTCTTCCACATAATTCCCAATGCTTGTTACCAATTTTTAACAAAAAAATAATCCTAACAGGTGTGAAATAATATCTTACTGTGATTTGAATCTTTATTTCCCTGGTTATTAGTGATGTTCAGCACATTTTCATATACCTGATAGTTGTTAATTTGTCCTCTTAGGGAAAAATATACTAGAGTCATTTTACCATGTTATAACTGGTTGGGATTTTTGTTGTTGTCTGTTCACTTATTTGTTTGTTATTAGGTTGTAAGACATTCTTATATATTAACCCCTTATAAGACAGAAAATATTTACAAATATATGCTCAAATTTTATAAGTAAAAAAATCATCAATGTTTTGAGGACATGAAAATAAAGTGACTTGTAGACAAAATGTACTGTTAACAGAAATAAGCAGAAATACTCATAATTACCATTACTATTATCTTCTATCTAGGCACTATACTAGTTGGGCTTAGGTTTGGCAAAGCTATATTGGAAATAATTATTCAGAACATTCTTTAAGTAAATGGCAAGACTTACAGTAAACTCAGAACTTTCTATTACTCCTAAATAAGTTTTTCTGTTGGAGAATAAGTGTAAACAGACTCTTAGAGGTTCTCATGGCCTCTTTACATTTGTCTATCAATATGTGGATATCATATGAGTAATTATGATGCTTCATACACTTTCCTCCTGATAATCACGACTTTCAATATGCATCAAACATTAATCTTAAACACATGAAAAGGATTTCTTAATGATAGGATAACTGCTTTCTACAATATAGATTTATAATTGTTTTATTTTTGCATGTTATACCAGATTAAAATTTCTACTAATAAAAGAGCCTCCCAAAGAAAGGGAGGGAGAAGGGGAATTGCATGGATGGTGGAAGGAGACTCTCATCATTATACAAAACACATGTATGAAGATGTGAGGAAAAAAAAAGAGAGAATAGCAATACCTTAGATTATGTAGAGAGAAGTGATGGGAAGGGAGGGGAGGAAATTGGGGGATAGGAATGATAGTATAATGAAACAGACATTATTATTATTGTGTGTATATATGTGACTGCATGACCAATATGATTCTGCAAACTGTACACTCAGAAAAATGAGATACTATATCTCATCTGATTCAAATGTATGATATGTCAAGGTCGTTGTACTGTCATGTGTAACTAACTAGAACAAATAAAAAATAATACAAGAAAAAATTTAAAAATAGGCTAATGCTATAATATCATGTCTAATATTTGACATTTTCTAATACTTTACTTTCATAGTGAATTTAATAGTTATTCCCCCAATCATTGTAATTGCTTGTAAATTTACCTTCAATTTTTTGAAGTGCTTTGCCTTTAGTGAAAATAATCAAAAACATCATAGATAGTAAGGCAATCCAGTTAGGGACTTGCACACATGATAGCCAGATTTGCAGAAATGCTTTTTCATGCAAGACTATAGTGTGCAATAACATACTCTTAATGTGAGCTTTTAACAGCAGTGACAAAAATTTCAAACCAGTCCAGGTTATGGATATAATAACCAGTTGGAATTATGAAAGCTTAAATATCATCATTCAAATAAAGATTCTCCCCACCTTTCTAATTTTCCTATCCATTAGCTGAGAGAGAGATTTATAATTCTGAAAAATTTAAATAGCACTGTGATAGGTTCAACAGTGTCCTCCCAAAACTCAAAGATCTTCCAGGACCTCAGAGCATCAACTTGATTGAAAGTAGGACCCTTGTGAATATGATTAAGGCATGGATCATGATGATATCATATTGAATTATGGTGGGTTAAATCCAGAGAGAATGTCCTAGAGGGATGGCTCTAAAAATCCTCCTACTACTATAACATAGTTGCCCTGTCTATGAGTTGAGTCATTTGAAGCAAGTAAACCCTGAAGCCTGTTTCTCTATAAATTCCTATATAGTAACCAGAATTTAAACCTTACCTCCTTCCATGCTCCCTAATTAAACCACAAGTATAGAAGTACTGCAAACTCTAGAAAAATATTGCCAACATTTTTCCATTATATTCTAGGTGAAACACAAATGCCCCTTCTCAATACTGATAAGTCATTGAATTGCTGTTTATGTGCCTGGGGTTTTAAAATATCAGAAACAAGCACCATGATAAAGAGACTACTTCTCTTCTAAAGTATTAAAATGTGCACTAAATTGATAGATATTTAATGTTTCTACATGGAACAATATCAATACCTCAAGTCTATATAACTTAAAAATATCAAGACTCAGTCTATATAAATAGTCTTGAGACTTGGTATTTTAGTGTTCAATTGAACACATTTTCCCATGTAAGGAAAAAAAATTTACCTTGAAAATTCAATTTTTATGATATTATTTTCCATTTTCATTTCTCAGAGGTGAAGTGCTGCATTCAAGTTAAAAGAGAAATAAGATGCAAACTATACTTAATGTTTTGCTTTTAAATTAGAATCTGTGATAAAAAAGCAAAACTAGAGAAGAAATCATGTTCATTATTCCAAAAGCCTCTCTATTATTTTGTAACCCACTTTTCTAATATAATATTTTTCTAAGTTGTCAGTAGTAATATAAATATCTGATAAAAGGTCTATTCAGGTTATACTTCCACTAAATTTACCCATACTAAAATTTGCTTCATGCTCTCTCACATTTCAGGGTCGGTTGGAGAGAGACACAGCTCTCTGTATGCCAGGTTGATCCCAAGCATTTATGTTCAGGGCTTGATGCTGGACATAGGAAGACAGAAAGACACAGGATTCAATTCAGACTAGTCATGAGCCAAACACTGGAGGTAATGCTATGACAATGGTATCAAGAACTAAAGATACCTGGGTAATTTTCCTAAAGAATTAAAATCATCAAACTATAGAAATTTATGCGTGCCCATGCTTATAACAGTACAATTCAAAATAGACAAACTATGGAAACAGCCTAGGTGTTCATCAATGGATATATATATATATATATATATATATATATATATATATAGAGAGAGAGAGAGAGAGAGAGAGATAGATAGATAGATATAGATATATATATATATATATAGATAAATATATATAGATATATATAGATATAGATACACATATACATATAGATAGATATACAAAGATATACATAGATATATAGAGATATAGATATCTCTATCTATATATATATATGTGTGTGTGTGTATATATATATATATATATATATATATATAAATCTTTGAAAATTATTATTCCAGTTAGAATCAAATTATTTGAAAATTCTTATGATTCCAAAATGTTTATGTTCTACAAAAGCTTTTTTTGTAGCCATGTCATTTGACATCACAAAGAGTGCAGGAAAAATATTTTAGACATTGGTAAGTTTATCACATTCAATTTTCTAAATAGTTTCATAATCCACATATATAGTTCATGTTGAAGAAGTAAAGGTGAGTTCAGTATCGGATACATGTCCTTAGTTTATTCACACTCTCCTCAGGGAGAAAGCAAGTACTGAGGATGACAGCACAGTATGAAGAGTGGCTTTTAGAAAATTATGTACAGTGCTTCATGAGGAATTCAGAGAAGGCTTCCTGAAAGAGGAAAAAATTGCATCAAACCTTGAAAAAGAATGGGAGTATTTCACCAAGTACAAGATGAGAAAGGGCTGGCTTTCCAAAGAGACAGAGACAAGTAAAGCATGGCCTATGGAGGGACATATCAGTGGTTCACTAAGGCTAGGGCACAGTCATAGACCAGAGACAGAAGGTGTGGCCAGGAAAGTAGATGTGACCCATAATTCACAGGGACATCTATGCCATTCCATGAAGTTTGCACTTTATGCAGTAGATGCTAAAAACTCACCAAGTACAAGTGATTACAGGATCAATTTTTTTTAAGGATCCATTCACTAGAAGTAGCAAAGGCCAAGGAACTGCCTGGGGTTGGGTAAATTATGTGGCTTCTCATTTTAATACCTAAGAATGAAAAATGAAGGTACCAGGTGTCTTTACCAGTACAAGAACATTAGAGAGGAAGCCAGAGAAATGAAATACTGATGCAAGATGCAATTGACCGGACTTACTGTATATGGGAAGCATGGGAGATGACTCCCAGCTTTCCGGCCTGAGATGAGGTGAAGTGCAACCTGTACAGAAAGCACAAGAGGACAAATAAATTTGGGAGGGTCCAGAATCAATGCAGCCATGTGTTTTTTTTATCATAGTGTGGCATATGAGATACAAAGGCAAACTTTTAAGAATGTTGAGCAACTAACAGGAAATACAGATGATATATACTGGAGCTCCAGAGATGTCTGAGACACAGCTTCACTTTTTAAGTCATTGTTACTTGGATAAGAGATGAAGTCCTAGTTAGGAATGAGCTTACCTAAAGGGAGTTGAAGGTGTGAAAAGAGAAGAGAGAAGGATACATTGCTGAAAAATTCCAAACATTAATGAAGAACACATTAAGAGAAATGGGATCCTATGAAAGACCAATGATATCCTATGAAAATGGATGGCATTCTCTTTCTCTGAATCCAAGAGAGGAAGAGAATGAGAAGGAGGAAGAAATGTTCAAGGTATGCCACAATGAGCAGTAAACACCAAAAAATGTTCTTTGGAGTTAGAAAAGGGGGACAAATAGCACAGAGAAATTAATTTTTCAGAGGTTCTATACATGGAAATCAGATGATAATTGTTGAATAAGGGAGTATAGAACAAATGGAGACTTTTCAGAGTTTTTGATGTTTTTGATGTGTTGGTTTATTTGTTGCTATTGTTGTTAGTTGTTTTTACTCCCTTATGCCTTCTCCTATATTAGCAATACCAAATTTAAAAAATTATACAAGCCATATATGCATCAATCTTGTTGATTAGCTGTATTTTTGAAAGGAAAATTAATAACATTATTTAAAATAATATGCTAAAAATATTATCATTGTAGCATGTAATCAATATAAGATACTAACAACGATACATGTTCTGAACTTGTGTATTATAGTACAAAATAAGCAGTAGGTAATATTATGTAGCAGTTAAAGATAAATGTAGTCTACTTAGACAACAAAGGTATATTTTATGGAAAACTATTTTTCACTGTTTCAGTGTTTTAGTTAAAACTTAAATTAATTAGAATTGAAAAGTCTCTAACTTGTGCTAGTCAAATGTCAAGTACTCAGTAACCAACCATGGCTTGGGGTTACCATGGTGAACTGCACAGAGCTGAATTTCATTGTTGGGATTTCTATGGTACAGTGCCGCTCTATCTAGGATATGATCTTTCTGAGGGCAGGGAATTGGATCTTGGTCACTATCACAGCCTCATCACCTGGAATATAATAAGTGTCTAAAATGTACTTGCCAGAAGATAAGCTAAATTCACTCACCAGACACTCAACTGAAGGCTCACCACTTGCCAGGTATTGTCATGGCCCTGGCACCTTGTGGAGTGAGCTTACATAAGCATCATTCCTGTCCTGTTGTGTCTGCAAAGACTGAAGTTCTTTCAGGTTTTATTTGCTTGAATTTGAACTATATTTTGGATGAAATGGAAAAATATACTGAAAAAAATAAGCTAATTCTATATGTCTTTGTTTAATCTCAGTGAAAACTAATTATAAAAAAATGAAGGAAATAGTGGCTTTGTCAAACCAACAAACAGGAAAATGGCCCTGCAAGATTCCTAAGGAAAAAAGACCCTAAGAATGGTGGGCAGGGATTACAAAGGTTGAACAAGAGAAAAGCAGGGACATGGGAACATGTGTGAGGATGATCTAAGTACTCCAGACAGTGCATTTGAAGAGGTACAAAGGATTATCTCTTACCAACCCCAAGGTCATAAGTCTATAAGTTAAAATGCAAACTTTATTAGCATCCTAATTAATTTTGGAAGAGAAGTTTTTCATTCATTCATTTATTGAATGATTTTTAGAATGGTTATTGTTTACTACTACAAGTCAAGGGAAAAATACCAAAGATATGTGTGAAGTAAAGAGAAACACACACACACACACACACACACACACACACACACACACACACCTTTTTGATTTGATTGTTTGGAGAAAATGAAGAGTAAAATGGTATTTTATGAATTTTGCCTTTGGATTCATAATTGATCAATTTTTTGTCCTTAAATGAGTATTTGCTTGAAGAGAAGACGAATATTCCTCTTAAGCATATTGTAACACACAAAAAAAAGAAAGAATAAAAACCTCTGCTTTTCATCACTCATTGTCTTTATTGCATTTGTTGGTTTGCAGTATTCTGCAACTACTAAAAAAACATGTACCTAAATACAAGGAAAGAATATTAATTGCATGCAAAATTCCTCTCCTACCTATATGATACTGAAAACAGAAGATTAGGTCCTGAAGTCATTTGGAGACTGGACTGAAGAGAGATTGCAGGATGTCACCAGCATCTGTCTTCTACACAATTCTTTGTTGCACCACTTTCAATTGCAAGCAAACACATTTATCAGTAACTGATTGGCAATTAATATAGGGAACTCTAAATTAAAAATAATAATAATAGGATATCTTTGTTGAAAACATTTTCATTCTTATTTTCACTGCAAAATTAGCCTAGCTAGTGTTTGTATGCCTGCCCACTGATTGCTGTCAGCCAAGTATCCTCCACAGTATTGAACAGTACTAATCATTATGTGCTAGAGGGACATATGTGTACTGACTTCCTGGAAATGATAAGGACATTTGTTAATAGCAAATGATAGCATTCAAAGTATCCTTCATGTGTTTGCAGAATCACTGCTCTTAAGTTTCTAAAAATGTCATCATATTCAAAACTACATTTAATTCATATGTTACTTTTTATTATGGTTGTGTAAAAAATTGAATTGCAACATTTAGCCACAATGATTTTTTTAAATAACCCAACACATAAAAGGTCATGACTATATGATCTGTAATGATATTTGGGGCTTTTTAATACATTAGAAAGTTGTTATCTTCTTTATTTGACACAATATGAATATATTGAATATTTTAAAATGTAAATTATGAATTTGTTGTAAAAATTTATTTTTCTGGTTTTGATCTAGAAAATACACATTTTTTTTCATGAGGAAGAGAATAAAATAAATAAACAATTTTTTAAAAATTTTACTCATAGCAGAAGTCTTTGAATTACAGCTTCCCAGCACATATGACTAAGATCTTGGTTTGCCATTTAGAGACTACTAACATCCAGTTCTTGATATTTTATTTCTAGTTGCAATGTTTGAATTCCACTGAATTTCTCAGGAAACATTTGCTATTTCGGTTTTGCAATGACATTTAATAATCTCAATGGTTTGAAAACTGGCAGTAGTCAAAGTCTTTGAGAGATCACAAAAATTAAACAAATAAAAACTAAATGACCTGAAAAACAGATCTCATTAACTTCTGTTTTAAAGGAAAGCATAATGATTGGTGGCAGAAATAGATAAAGCAAACAGATGCCTCAAATCAACTTGAATTTTTTTAATCTTTTTTTCTTTGAAGACATTGCCTATGTCTACCATAAACACCAGAGAATCTACAGAAGAACAAGTTAGTCATCATACTCTTTCCACTTGGTGATGGTCAATTTTAACATTGTGAAAATGTTGAAGGAATATCTTTGTACTGAGTGAAAAGTAAAAGATTTGCATATAAGATGATACATCATGAGGGAATATTCAGTTCATATTTGATGACAGAAATGTAAACACCAAGGCAAAGATGTGACTGATTTAGTTTTTTAAACATTTGGCTTCAAAGTTTATATAAATAAAATAATACAGTATAGATTGCTATTCTGATGGAGACCTAGGTAGAAAAATAGAGAACAAATATGACCCTAAAGCCACAAGTGCTCTTCAGGGCAGCGGGGTAGGGCAGATTAACAAACCCCAGATCTGAGCATTTGAAATCAACAAAAACCCCACAATTTTTAGCAACTCCACATGTCTTCCTACCCATCCACCCCTGCCTCCACCAGCTCCTGGTGTGTTCTAGAGATCTGCTGTACATTATACAATGGTTAATCATTTTCGATTGTGCAATTAAAAGTCTGTTAAAGGGATAAATTTTATGTTCAGTGTACTTACCATAATAAAATATAATTTTAAATATGATAAATAGTCAAGTTCTATCTAGCAAAAGAGATTGGCTGCAGTTATAATTATACTAAAAATGTGAGCAAAGTGTCAAAATTGGTCTTGCAGTGGTCCAGCCTTCTGTCTCAGGTGATGAGGGATTCAAACCATAATGATCCCACCTATTAGATGGACAGTTTTGATGCCACTGTTTCTTCATCTGAAGTGGGGAGAAGTGTGATTTTCAGAAAGAAGCTTTTCAATGTTTCTCTTTCTGTATATTTGAAAATGTTCACAGTCAAATATTTGAAAGATAAAAAGAAAAAGAAAAAAAAAACATAGTGCCTTTGTTTTTGCCTTCCATACAAACCATATATTTTAACCCTAGGTCACATTATTTAACTCTAGGTTACATTGAATTTCCAAAAATGCTTGTTGGAGTGGGCAATCACACTGTGTCTTCCAGACAGCTCAGGTGAGCAAAGAGGCAAGAGGGATGTCCTTTTAATGTCAATATTTCTTTCTGCCCTAAAAATAGAGAAAAAAGATGAAAGCCCAATCATCCTCAATTTGGGGACATATCAACAAGGCAGGTCCCCTACTCTTATGTTTTAGCAGACTAGCTCATGCACCTTGTTCCCCTCCTTTCACCAGTTTGGAACATCCAGTGTATGTATTAATCTGTGTGCAAAATATCATATACACTGTTAGACTGCCAAGAGGTGTATGAACTTTTGAATTCTATGCATGAATATAAAGATATAATACGTAGCACTTGTATTTTATACTTTTTAAACAACACTATTAAAGTATAACTGAGCAATTAAAATATATATAAAAGATTATATATTTAAGTTGTATAATTTGGCACATATGCATATATGTACACACACAAATACACACACACATACACACACACACATGCATACAATCACTGTGGACCAATAACCACATAAAGCTAATAAATACATCTGTGAATTCACAGTTACTCTGTGTGACAGTGTGTGTGTATATGTGTGTTTGTGGTGTTGAACACTTTGAGATCTGTTTTCTTAGCAAATTTCCTGTATACTAAAGAGTTTAGTTGACTACTTTCACCATGCTCTACAGAGGAGCACAAGAATGCATCCATTTGCATAACTGAAACTTGGTATATTCTGACTAGTATCTTCAAACTCCGCCATACCCCAACCTCTGGCAACCACCATTCTATTTTCTGCTTCTATAATATCTACTCTTTTAGATTTATCATACAGTTAAGGTTATGTGGTGTTTCTAACTTATTTTACTTAGTATAATTTAATGAATCTTCTATTTGTTCTCCAAAAATGGCAGGATTTTCTTTTTCTTAGTACTGAAAACACTACCTTCTCTCTCTCTCTCTCTCTCTCTCTCTCTCTCTCTCTCTCTCTCTCTCTGTGTGTGTGTGTGTGTGTGTGTGTGTCTGTGTTTTACATCTTTCTAATATATCCATTGTCAACAGACATGTAGAATATTCCCATTCCTTGGCTATTATGAACAATGCTATCATTACATCAGGAACTCATGCAACTCAAGAGCAAAAAAACCCACAAGTAATCCAATTTTAAAATGAAGAAAAATGAATAGAAATTTTTAAAAAGGATGTTCCTGGCCAACAGGCACAGGAAGAGTTGCACAGTTACACATACACACACACACACACACCTGAAGAGGTTCTGTGTCTATCCAAAGTGTCATCTGACTAGTGCGTTAAACTATGTCCACCTGCAAGAACCTGTCCTTTCTCAGCTCTAGTCTCCTTGAGCAAACTCACCACAGATGTCATGACCCTGTGAGGATCCAGTACCTTCATTCTCAAGAAAGGGCCCTTCTCAGTGCTTTAATGGCATTTGCTCATCCACCTTTCACTAGATGCCAAGAAAGTATGACTCTGTCTTTGATAATTCAAAACAAGTGAGCAGAGTGGAACTTTGTCTGGCTCTGGGTACCTAGCTACCTGGATTCCAAATTTAGTGAGCTACAAGGCCTAGGAATTGAGGTGAGGTCACTCCCTTAGTCAAGGAAGTGAGATGTGGTCACTGCCTTGGCAACCACTTTCTCCTAACAGGTGGTCCCAAGGTGGTATATGGGATGCATTAAAATCTCTTTAATCATGAGATGGAGGCTGCACACATCTTCTTGTTACATTTCAACAAGTTGACAAAGTTCTACCAACTCATACAGGATAAGGTATCCAGACAGGCCTGGTTATGTGTATCTTCCCTGGATTGAGGAGACAGAGCTTGATTCAGAAACATTTCCTCATTCTGATCATGTTGATTTTCCTGGAAATTGACAGCATGCCTCACAGGGCCTACATAGCTGCCTTAATATTGCCCAGGGATCATTCTGGCATCTAGTTTTGAGATTCTCAGCAGATGTTTATCCCCTATATATCTGTACTGCTATATCAACTCTATACATAAAATTAGTTTTAGATAATGCAGTAAAGTTAGAGTTAACATGACATTTCAATTTTGGTCAGGGGTAATTTTAGTGGAAGAATATTGGTATTGAGAAACATAAATATTCATAAGAATGTATAGGTGAAAAAATATGTAAGATCTGAAACATAGAAGTGCATTAGGTGTGTATTTGGATACATATTTTTAATTAGGGGACTTACAGATGTATGATAAAATCAATACATGATGACATATGCAAGTGTACCATTCATAACCGAATGCAGAAGTCAATATCTACTGAAATATGCAGAGTATGTAGGTTTTCAATGTAGATTTAGGAAGAATGAGTTTAGGATTAGTATTGAATATTTTTTAATAGGACAAATTTCTTCAGTGTTTGATTCATATGTGTATCACTTAGAGTAACAGCTACATTAATTCATTTGAAAATTGGTAAAACAAATTTGCTTTGGGCTCTGACCTCATAAGCCAAAAAGCCCAGTGTGAATTTGTAGAGTTGAATTATACTTCTGAAAAGCAGCTTTATTATGAAGATATTGATACCACTTCTACTCTTAGAAATATTCATGACCAGGCTGATAAAGATATATTATTTATTAACAACAGTATTCTTAAAGTGACAAAAAAAATGAAGAAAAAACAGAATAAAGTGACAGAATTATAGAAAGTAAATTATTGGAAAAAAAATGAGATAATTTCAGAGGATAGCCAAAACTTTTGATATTTTTTTAAAGAAAATCATATTACTACCAAATATTTCAGAAGACTCTCAATGGTTTTGTGGAGTCCATTGTAAAAACACTATTTTGTAATTTGTAGTAAAAATTTTCTGTAGCCTGTGGTATCAGATTATTTTAAGTTTGCTCTGAAGTACTGTGGCTTTAACATGACTACATTATATTGTTATCATGCCCAATGATTTATATGTATATGGTTTTACATAGGTGGTATATGGGATGCATTAAAATCTCTTGTGATGTAAATTTAATTATTTGAGACCATATGATCATTTGTCTGAGAAGAGCTTTCTCATTTTATTCTGCTAGTCTTACCCAGCAGAAGTAAGCTAGCTTTTTTATTTTAGAATTAAATTTTGTGGGTGAATAAGGGCCAAACATCTGAATTGTTTTTACAGATCATTCTATTTTAGTGTAGGACAAAGTCTTGCTAAATTGTGCAATGTAAAATTGGCATCCTCATGCCTCAGGTTTCTGAGTAACTAGAAGTATAGACAGTCATCACTGGTTCCATTTACAGTTAGGTGTATTTTCTACCTCACTTTAGGTTAAAAATTATATTCTCAGAGTAGTCACAGCTATGATTTACTGGCCAGAAATTTAAAGTTTAGAATATACATGGACTTACAAATAAACTGAAGTTCAAAAAATTTTCAAAATACACATGAACCATAAAAGCATAAATTGGCATCATCTAGATTTTGGTTAATAGTTCTGAATTATTCATTAATTGTGTTTAAAATTTATAATTTTATCCATGCATGGTAGCAAATAGCTATAATCTCAGAGACACAGAAGACTAAGGCAGGAAGATCACAAGTTCTAGGCCATCTTGGGCTATTCAGCAAAACCTTTCCTCAAAATAAAACTTAAAAAGGTAGGGATGTTGCTTAGTGGTAGAATGGCCCTCTGTTCAAACTCCAATACTGTAAAACAGAAAAAAATAACCTAACTAAATTAAATAAATAAATACATAAATAAAATCACAATTTAATAAACAGAAACTTTATGCACATCTGAGTAAACATTTAGATTAAAATTTTTGAGAAACTAAAGGCATTTAACTGGAATACTAAGGCATCTATAGAAATTTCAAATGAATTACAAGTAGGCATAGATATTTAATGTCTGAGCACCTAAAAATAATGTTAAGGATACGATGATAGCTTTATATTCACAATGTGTTCTTCTTAGGAGAACCTGCATTCTTAACATAAACACAGCATAAGAAAGTGGAAAGATTATCAAAAAATGCCAAACCATGTTTGAAGGTTTAAAACATCATTTGCATACCTCAAATTGCCTGCAGATCAGGAGATCATATGCAAAAAATACCTTGATAAATCAAGTATTTTAGTTATGTTTATAAAAAATGACTGATAGTTTCATTGTTTTCTGTTGAATCTTATGAAAATAATAGAACACTACTAGGTTCAACAGATTAAAACTTAAAATTGAATATATGTTGTTCTAGTTAACACTCCTTTGTTACGGATAAATTGCCCCTCATTAGAATTGTAGCTATGAAATTTCTACAGATCTGTGAAACCATGATGGTTTGGAACACAAGTCTTCAAACTGGAGAATTAGCAATCCCAGAATTTGGGCTGACAAATTACTTTATCATGGTATGAGAATTTTAGAACCTATAATAATCCTCAGTGTATCAGGGTAAAGAGCATTTTGTTTACTTTTATGTTTTCTAATTTATCAGCAACTCATATTTGTTTTATAGACTTTTCAATAAGACAAGGGGAACAATCAGTGTAAATCATGATATCTGTACAAATAACAAAATAAATGTATTAAAATTGTTCATTTGTTGGGTAGAGCAAACTATAATTCAAAGTAAATGAATCTAATGATGGATGATAGATATTTCATGTGTGTAATGCATAATGATAGAAATGTTAAAATGATGTCACAATTCTATAATAATGTCTCACACTTTTCAATGGTTAGGGTACAATGTACTTCTGACAAACAATAATATATTTAATTAAGAAAAGCAACATTGCTTCAATTTTTATTTGTGTATCTTAACATGAGACTCTTGAAAATTCTTTAGAAAATTTACCCATTTCCTCAGATGTAAATTTATGCAGTAATAGTAATACTATAAGACTATTTGAAGAATAATTGATACAATGCATTTATAATTATAATCTCTTAAAAAGTGCTTGATATATAGTAAAAAGAAATAGATTAAATTATTTCTGCTTAATGAAATGCAAAAAGCAATCAAATTCCCATTATTTCCTTTTACTTACAGATAAATAATGTCAAATTTAACACCCAATTTTGTCAATGTATAACCATTACCTTTCAATATGCCCATTTAAAAGAAAAATAATTTGATTTTCAATTTAGTGTTTCTAAATCAGTAATTTTTTTTTCTTTGTGATAATTTTTAAATTCATTGTATGTATCTAAAATATAGAGAGCAGAAACATTATGCTTAACACAAAATACATCATGCATTTCTTATTAATTTAATTCATAAAAATAATTTTTTAAAAAATTATTAGTTGCTAATGTATTGTTATTTTATTTATTTATATGCAATGTTGAGAATCAACCCCAGTGCCTCACACATGCTAGGCAAGTGCTGTATCACCAAGCCATAACCCCAGACCCTGTAAAAATACTTTAATATTTAAAAATATGCATCAACTTTCAATGTTGACCTTGAAAGTGAAATATTTTCCTGGTAATATAGAGCTTATTTGTTCAATTTTCATTTTATGTTTTATAGTTATTTAAACTTTAATTTTCACTTCCAATATGATAATGAAATGATTGATTAAATATTGTGTTATGGCTTCTTTTACTTTTATATTAGAGGCTTGAGTTTAGAAAATAAGATTCAAATTAAATAATACACCAATGATCACAAATTCGTAGGATTAAAATTATGGCAACTCTTTCAGAATTATAAGCTACTTTTAAAAAGCAAAAAACAATTGGAATAATAGGAGTTACCTAATACTTAACTGTAATTCTTGTTAGTGTCTTGGTAAAAGAAAAAAATGCATTCATTAGTGAAGCTAAGCAGGACTTAGAGGTTGGAGTGTCTGTCCTCACTGGTGACAAAGCAGATTCACACTCTCCCTCCAGTCTTGTTAACCCATCAGGTTTCCTTTTGTTTTGCTCTGCTTTTATTTCAATGCTCAAAATGCCTTTGGTCTTGTAAAATTATTTTATTTTATATTATAAATGGACTAATGATTATAGAGAAGTTCTATGTGTCAGGCATCAATATAAGTGTTTTCCATTAATTAGGTCATTTAAAATAGAGCATCCTTGTTTTTCTTACCCCTGCCTTACAGAACCAAGGCAGAAGGAGATTAAGGAATAATTTCATTTTTGTGTAGTTCATAATATCAGAGTCAAGTAAAAGAGAAGAAAAAAATCTCCTCCACATGTGTCTCATTTCTTGAAATATGCAGGAATTCTGATTCCACTGATGTTTTTTTCTAAATTAAGTAATTTCTGCAATATTCTTGAGAATATTCCCTTCCACAACAAATCATGTCCCATTAACCTGCACCTTATCTTTCCAACTTTCTATCAGTCTCAGTAGTCAGTCCAATAAACAATGGTTCCTCTGCATTCTGCACAATCTAGCTCTTCCAAAGTGAATTCATCCTCATTCAATGAAATCCCATGCTCAACCATTTAAAACAAAGAAGTAAGAGGAAATAAAAGAATTTATTAGCTTTATAATTGCTATCTTATCCAGTTTTGTCCCATGTATTCAGTTAATATTTTTGTATTTGCATTCTTAAGTTTCCAATGTTTCATTACCTTAAATCTTCCCTCTTTCTTCTCTATTTAACATTTATGCTAGGATTGCTTCCAAATTCCATGAACATGTAATATTCTATTTTTCTTTGCATGTCTCTAGCTTTTACCTTTGCAGGTCACTTTTTCTCTTCTAAAAGTACATTATTCTCTGACCACTGGTCCCATAATATTCACTGCTGTAATCCAAGGTGTCATTGCTACTTTCTGCAATGGCTTTGTAACTGGACTCCCTTCCATTACATGCAATCACTATCTTATATTTTTTTCCAAAATTGCTAGATAAAGCTCTTTATACCCAAAGTCTCATAATGCCTCCTATCTATTCAAAAGCCACTGGGATACATGTACCATTCTTAGTTTAAAACTAAGCAAGTGTTCTGAGTTTCCACTCCTCTGAAAGATAATTACTCCAATACATTGGTTCCTAAAAGCTCTTCTAGCACCCTGCTATTGTCATTAATACACTGAGAGAGAATGTCTAACTTTTCTTTCAAGAATGCATAGTAGATTTATTGATTCACCTCTAAAGAACAGTAAATAGTGAAAGTAAAGTAGATAGTTATAAGACTGGTTATAAAAGGCAAAACATACCAATAGTTCAGCATCTACCTGAACAGATTCTAATCACAGATCCAGCTGATGTCTCAAGTGACAGCCAGCATTAATTAGTTGCCCAAAAAGTGAGTATTGGAAACTTCAGAGGATTCTGAGTGCTGATGCTACGTAGAGCAGAAGTGAATTTTTCCTGCCAAGTTCTGTTCAAATTGCAGGTTTCTGACAAGTAAATGTTTTCATTGTTTTAAGCCACTAGGTTTTGGACCTTCATTTTTTATTTAGATACACACAAACAACAAATAAATCTTTTCTTAAACTTTAACCTTATATTCCACTCTATATCGCATATGTAGTTTTAATTATATTAAACTGTCTGCAGCTTCCCATAGGTATCATTTTATTTTTTAAAAGATCAGAAGACATTTGCAGTTTATATATATTATTTCCTGAACATTTCCTAACCACCCCATTTTTGGAAAAAGTACTATATTACTTAAGATTTAATTCATGACACCACTTCTAAATGCCTTCTTCCCATAGGCCACAATTTGTACTAGAATTCCATTCTTTTATCTTAACGCCAAATATAACTCATGCTGGATTAATATCAAAAGGATTAATGGTCTGTAAGTATAGTTCTTGCAATTAATACATACCGTCTACCAAAAAAATGATCACAGAAATAATGTAACTTATTTGTTACATTTCTAGGAAAAATAAGACTTGAAACTTAAATTTATTTCTTGTGTTTCTCTCTCTCTCTCTCTCTCTCTCTCTCTCTGTGTGTGTGTGTGTGTGGGGGGGATTGAACCTAAGGACTCACACTTACTAAGCAAGCATTCTACCACTGAGCTAAATATGCATCCCTTTTTAAATTTTGAGACAGGGTCTGATCTTGAACTTGAACTTGCAACCCACCTTCCTCAGCTTTCTGATAACTGGGATTATAGGAATGTGCTCCCATGTACAAACTGTGTCTAAGTTTTTAAAATTTGTTTTAATTAGTTAAATGTGTCTAATTATTAAGTCAATTTTTTACTTTCAATAATTAACGTGTGAAATTATATTTTTAAAAGACCTCATTTATATTGATTTATATGAAAAAGCACACATACCTCACTAAAGAGTCCCTGTAGTGAAAGTTGAATTTTTGGCTTCTTTTGGCGCGTGGGTTCCTAGTAAGTGGCAGGCCTCTGCAGCAAGTTGTTCTTGATAGGAGACTCTACTCATCGGTGTTCCAGCCAACCACAGAAGTTCACCACCAACTTTCTTTCCCAGGAGTCCCAGCTTCCGAAATTACAAGATACAAACTAACTCCAAGCATCCCACAACAATTCTCCTGTTGAGTGTGCTCATCTTGTGGTGTATATACCTCTTGGTTCCATGCTATTGGTTCACGTTTAGGCTGATAAGGGTTTGGAAAAAGGACCAAACCTATTGGTCCAAATTTAAGAATTGCTCCATCCTCCATACCTCCTGGGAGAAAAGCAGAAGTGAGGGCAGAACACTTGTGCTTAAACAATAGGGAGTCATCCAGTCCATGTTGCTGCCAGAGCCTGCAGAGGAGGAGCCAGAGAAGCCTAAGGCGGAGCAACTGCCTCCCAGAAAGAGCTGCAGGACCACAGGAGACAATGCCTCCCCCAAAGCGCATGAGACACAGTACAGCGGGAGCATGTGAGCCGCTTGAGCGCAGGTACAGCTGCGATACAGGAGCTAATGCTGCAGCTGGGGCATGGGAGCCACCAGAGCAGACAAGCCCTGGACTGCAGAAACCACCATTGCCGCCGCCGCGGCTGCTGCTGGAGCCCGGGAGCCACTAGAGCGCAGGAGCCTGTGAAGTGCTGGAGCTAATGCAGCCACAGCAGCCAGAGCTCAGGAGCCAATGCAGTCGCCGCCTCAGCCCCTGCCATAGCACTGGATTCCCTGGAGTGCAGCAGGCAATTCTGCTGCCAGACTGTAAGAACAAATGATGCTGCCACTAGAGCGCGGAACTCAACATCATCTTGTTGGCGGCGCCCAGAATTCAGGATCCCCCACACGGCCAACAGAGAGCCCGGAGCTGCTGGAGTGCAGGAGCCAATGTTGTTGCAGCTGGAATGCAGGAGCTGCCCTCCAATTCCTCAGAGCCACCTGTAATGGGACCCAAGCCAAAGGAGGAAGGTGCTGGGAGCTCCTTGGGAAAGGTGCAGGCACCTTGGGTTGGAAGACAGCAGCTTCTGCAGAGCTACTCTTCGGAGACAGGAGTTACCACATTCTAGGAGGACTCACCCAGGGTGGGCATTTTCCTCTGCAGCGCTGATAGTTTGGCCTGTGAGTTTGGGGGTTGCGGGGATGGGGGTAAAGGGGTACCTCTGGTGTCTTTAAGCTGTGTGTAGGGGTAGATGAAATGAGCATCTTTCTGGTGGGGATCATACCTTGCGGTGTCTGTGTGAGATCCCATTTTGTGGAGGTACAGGTATGCGGGTCTCAGTGAGGAGATCTTAAAGGAGAGTCAAGCTCCTGGGGATAGGAAGGCCTGTTGTGGGGGATGATGTGGAAATGTTAGACCAGGACACACAAGAAATGACTACTGACTCCAATTAAAATCAAATTAAAGCAACCTTATTATTTCGACTGGCCGGGTTGCCTCTCCCCACAAAAACGATGAGAACAAGACAGCCACGCAGCTTTCTTGCAGCCCAGCTTTATAGCCCATAAAGTTACACAAAGGGGGATTACAGATAACAAATCTCCGACGAGGATAACACAAATGGTAGTTTACATTTTTGCTGGCCCCGATATCAGAATTTATGAAGGTCATTGGAGCCTCAGAGAGGGTCGTTATCTGGCCAGGGAAGGCCAAGATTTGTGAGGCACCACTGAAGTTTCAGAGAGGGATGCTATCTGGTCAGAGAGCTAGGCATGAGTGAGTTCAAGGCAGGTGCAGGCATTCCAAGTAGGTTTAGAATTTTCAGTAATTTATAGTAAAGCTGAAATTAGCTTTTCATGGCTTTGTGGGGAGATGGCTCCCAATTTTAAGAGAAAATCAGGTTGGGCCAATCAGAAAGGGATGCCAAGGGAGCCCAGCCTTCAGCAAAGGGGAGAGGCTCAGTGGGGGGCCATAAAGACTTCCTCCCACACCCCAAAATTCTCATTACTGGGAGACAACTCTAGGAGTCAGGAGATCCCTTCACTGAGAATTCCATGTGAGAATGTATGAACTGCTCCTTTGGCATATAGGGTTTCATCACCCCTTGCTTTCTGTGACAGGAAAATAGCAGGTTTTTGCTGGCCCTTTGCCTTTTCACTCTCCCTTGGTCCAGCCTGGAGCTTAGTCTGACCTCTGAATTCATAGCCAGTCATCTTCCTGGTCCCTGTAGAGGTTGAGGAAGTTTACAGTTGTGGAGACTAAGGATAGCATTTGCATGTCTGGACTATGAATGTGTGGATCTATGAATATGGCTGTGTGTGCATGAGGACATGTGCCTGGTGTATGTGCATATGAGAATGTATGTACACCTGTCTGGAGATGTCCAAGAGTATATCTATGTAATGTGTGTATGCATATCTGTGTGCATGAACAGTTTTTGTGACTGTGAATCCATGTGATGTGTGAGTTCATGGGAATAAATAAGGCTATGATTGTGTTTGTGCTTGTGTGGTCTGTATTAACCTTCCCTTGTCAGTGCCTCCATCACTCAGCCTGGCACCACATTGTACCTATGTTTGCATCTTGTAAGTTGTCAGCGCAAGAAAAGGGGAATACAAAATAAAGGAGACAGAATAGAGAAGTGGAAAAAAGGAAGAGGGCAGAGTTAGGGGAAAAGGTGTGAACAGAAAAGACAAGAGCATGCAGCGAAATCAGAGGCATGGGAATTGCTCTTCACAGCCCTGAGTTCTTCCATTTGGGAAGGTGCTGCAGCCACTGCCCAGAGGCAGCATATAACATGGGGTCACAGCTGCCTGCTGACAGAGCACTCGTGGAGCTGGGAGTAAGCATGTAGGAGAAAGTTGGTGCCACCTTGTATCCTGAGTTCTTCATTGGTTTGCAAAGGTGTCAGCAGTGCCTTTGTGAAGGCAGGTGATGAACAGAGGTGCAGCTCTGGGCAGGGACTTAAAAACCTAAAGACAGTGGCTACCTGATCATGACCAAGAGATGGTGGATCACAGACCCCAGAATTTTGATGAGGCACAGAGGACCTATGTGTGAAGGCCACCTGGAGCTCAGCTGCTAGATTAAGACTGCACTCATTACCTGATGCTCAGTCAAGCAAGTGACAGTAGTGGATGACTTGGTTCTATTTTATGTGCTAGTAGGAAATAGGAAATGTTTTTGCTAGAGGAGTTTAAAGAAGGAACTATGGAGGGAACAAAGGAGGTTTTTCTGTCAATTTCGAGCTGGGTTGGGGTTGTACCTGAGAAAGCAGTCTGTTGTGGAGTTGCAGCTCCTGGATTGAGGGTGGGAAATGCCAAGGTGCCAAACAATGGGATGTGCATGTAATGGGTAGTAAATAAAATGAGAGGTGGCCAGGAAAGAGCCAGGATCACCCTCCACATCTTACTTATGTTTGGATTTCTTCTTCCTTTAATGCTGGATCCTAAGCATTAAGCATCCAGGCTGGCAGAGTTGCAAAGTTCTGTGTGTGTGTGTGTGTACTTGTGCCCAGGCTTGTGAGCATAGTGTGGGTGATATCTTCATTTGATTTCATAAGAGGCTTAGGAGAGCATGTGCACCAATCTCCTAGAGGAATCACTTACTTAAATGACACTTAAGGGATCCAATAGGTAAATGTTGATCTTAGAATAGTGCAGGAAAATGTCCTTAGCCAGACTGTGCTTTTCTACTCACCAAGCCAGTCTATACTCATTTTTAGCAGTGGCTGCTGAATTGCACTGGAATTCCTCTCTGGAACCCTCTCCAGGCACAGTCTCCTTACAGCAGGGCGAAATTCTGCTTGTTTTCAAAGGGCAGATTCTTGGAGTAGGAAAATTCACTGGAACAAATTTTGATTGTCTGCTTGGCTGAGTGCATATTGCAATTGTGATCTTGATCTTAATCTGTATGCTCATGCATGTGTGTGATTCTTCCTGCATGCTAGTTGGAAGCGAAGAAAAATCAGGGGATTGGGTATTGCATGGACATATAGACAGATACCATGCATGCAAACCTTCATTTGTCTACAAGTTTTTTTTATGTACCTGTTGGAAATTTGTGAGGATATAGCCCGCTACGCCACAGTGTAAATTTTGTTTGAAGTGTGAATGAACGGATCTTAAAAATTCAATTATCAATGGTATACTTTCTGTGTCATCATTTTTTGACTTAGGATACATTATTGCATCACAGAATTTAAAAAAAATATGTACCCAAATTCTTGACATAATGTTCTTCTGTGATTCAGTTCATACATGATTTTATTTTTTGGTCTAATTTTTTTTCACTGATACATTCTCATGAATATTCATGTTTACCAATACTGATATTCTTCCTCTAGAATGACTCCTCACCCAACTCAAAGTGTCATGTTAACCTTAAACTTATTACATTACCTCAATTGAATTGCACAGAAATGCATATATAGAGTTGATGTTGAGGTAGAGGCATATAAAAGATCATATACCTGCTAAGAACCTCAAAGGTAGATGCCAGAATGATCCCCAGGGAATATGAAGGCAGCTCTGTAGGCCCAGGGAGGATGACTTCCAGGACAAAGAATATAGTCAGAATGAGGCGATGAATCTGAAGGTAGCTCTTATCTTCTCAATTCAGGAAAGACGGATACAACCAGGTCTGTTTGGATACCTGATCCTGGGTGTGTTTGTGTAACTTTGTAAACTTTGGAAAATGTCACAGAAAGATGTGTGCAGCCTCCTTCTCAAGGGGCCCTTTGAAACACCAGGTAAAAGAAAGTGGTTTCCAAGGAAATGATCTAATCTCATTTCCTTCAGTTCAGTGACCTCACTGCACTACCGTGGTGATGAAACATTCTAAACTAAGAATTCAGGTAGCTAGGCACCAGAGGCAGACACAGGCCCAGTCTTCTCACTTGTTTGGCCTCACCAAATACTTTCTTGGCATCTACTGATCGATGGATGGCCAAATGTCATGAAAGCACTGAGGAGGGGCCTTTCCTGAAAATAAAGGCACAGGATCATGACTGAATCCTGAAAACTCTGGTGAATTTGCCCAAGGACACTAGAGCTGAGACAGTAGAGGCTATTACCGGTGAACATAGTTTAATACACCAGTCAGATGACACTGAGGATGGACACAGGCTCTTTTCAGGGCTTTGTGTGTGTGTGTGTGTGTGTGTGTGTGTGTGTGTGTGTGTGTGTGTCTGTTTGGGGATGTGTGTTTTGATTTCTGGTTTTTTCTCTCATTGCCTGAAAGTATGAAGGAAAAATCATTTCTTCCACTGCTATTTGAATGTATTATGGTGAGTCATTTTGCTGAAAGGTACAATTTCTGTGTTGACATATCCCTTTACATGTGTCATCCTAGGAAGAAGAAAAAGAATGTGACAGTGGATGTATCCTGTCTAGTGAAAACATTCCCAACACTAACACTGGCAAATTAATGCATGGACAGCTGCTTGCCTTGTGGATGGGAAGGACCTACTATGTTTATTTTTTCATGTCTTCCTCCTGAAATTTGGCCACTACAGAGAGGTGCAGGTAGATTTGTGTAAAAGTTGTTGACCAGCTCTAAGCCCTCTGAAATAGCTATGTATGGACTTCATGAGGCAGCTCATGAGCATCACTGTTAAACTCAGAAACAACTGTGGAATGTAAGGTTTTCAGATGATAACCCTGCCTTGATACATAGATATCCAAGCAGGGTGAGCAATAGAAGAAATTCATTGTCCTATCTTTGGTCCTGTAAAAAACTCTGTCCAGAGCTTTTGTTATTTGCTATTTTTCTCTCTTCAGGTGAAAAAGTTCTTTGTCTCAGGGTTCTCTTTTATGAAGCCTCAGAACAATCACTTTAGTAATTTGTTTGAATGGACTACATTTGTTACTCAGTGCTAAAGCCCTTTACTCACTTGTTTGAGGTACCTGTTGATATCCTCACCATCACTTAAAATTATTATATATATTTTTTATCCATCCAAAAGTTATATTATTTAAGAGAAAAATTTGGATGGAAACTCTCAATTGAATCATGTAAGATTTCAAACATTCATGAATATAGAACAATGATCCTTTAGGTCCAATGTGTTAGTTCTTTCCTTCAAGCAGCTAGGATATAGTTATTTGCTTTCTTTCTAGCTCAAATTCACATAAGAAAAAAATACCATTGGCATTCACTAGGGATCTAATTTGGATTGAAATGCAGTATAAACTCTGAACCCATTTCAACTTTGCTTGTTCTCAGAAAAGGTATCTAGCCCACGATAAATTTAGGCAAATGAGGGACATGAGTAATTTCATTTAAAACAATCCTGGAGTTGTGTAGGTATGGATACCTCATGCCAGGTTTTTAGAATGAGTTTACCAGGAAGAAGATGAGGGGACTCTGGGCCATTTTGGAGGGTTCTTGTATGAATTGTGGTGATTTATATGGTGGTTTTAAGGGACAGCTTGGTAAAAAACTCAGATGTAACAGTGGTGTGAATCTCAGCAGAGACCTGTGTTCTGGGGCTTACACAAGAAGGGTTGCAGTGAATTATGTTTCATTTAAGGAACCCCAGCATCAGAGGTGACCTTGGGAAATGAGAGGAAGGACCAGAGTGAATTTCTCTACCACTATAGGAATCTCAGTGATGATTTAACACATTATTCTCTATACAGCCTTGGGCAACAATGTTGACAGCCTGAAGAGGAGTTGTTCCTCCCACGTTTGAACCATCCAACTGGCTGTATGTGGCTTCTTGGCCATGATGTGAAAAGCCCTCCCTAAATGATTTCTATTGATATTACAGCTAAAGGAGATCTCTCAGCACTTCTGGGCTGCTGTCTCAGCCAAAACCCTACTTCATTGTTGAAATATGGGTGCACCTACATCCTTAAAATTATCTGATTCCCATGACCTAGAACCTCTGGAGCACTTTACGAATTCTTATTACTCATTATGACAGAATCAGAGTGGGACTTCATTGGTCATAATTCATGAAAATGCTGAAGATAACAGATCCAGTGAGTTTGAGTCGACTGATGATTTACCTGGCAAAGAAGAGAGTAGGTGTGTGCCAAGAAATATGTGCCAAGGCCATGTATGTCTGGCATTGGCTTCCAAACAGCACGTTTCTGACATTATGCAGCCAGCAGACCATCATATGTCAAGGCATCCTATTATGGGTATTGTTTGGGAGCTATGCTGAGAATCTGGTTTCTAGTCTGAAAGAAGAAACATGTATGAGATAGCTTCAGGATGGTGTTTTCTCCTGAAGAGCATAATTCACCACCTGTGATGTCACTCCCTCCAGCACCATGTCCCATTTGACCTTTCTATTCTTCTTAAAGCAAATACCAAATTTTCTATGGTGGAGTTAGAACTCCAGCGAAATCATGAGGATATCCCAATGGCTTCACATTGCACACACAGAGACATTCAGTCCCCAGTGGTCATAGTTCATCTCTAGGAAGAGGATTCAGCTGTGCTGTCCCAGGCACTTTGGAAAATAGAAAAAAAATGTCTTCCAGATCACAGTAAAATATATCCAGCTGTGATGGTGTCACTGGAATATATCCATTGAATCTCATGTTCAAAAATGTATATACATATTATTGTGTTAAATTAATTTCTATTTCAGAACACATGTATTCACACATATTTTACTACTCATTTTGATGTGAACATTCTTTTATGCATACCTAATTTTTGATAAACATATGATCTCTTAGCAAAACTCAAACAAGCTCATTATGCAATACTAAACCTAATATTACCACAAAACTTAGAGCCATTTTGAATCCATGCTTGTACTGCTTGTACATGAATATCAGATTCCATGTATATTTAAAACATAACTTATTTTTCTGTTTAAATTTGCATAAAACATATTATGCATTAGTCCTGGGATATATTCATGCATCAACCAGGAAAAAAAATGATATGCGTAGAACGTACCATATATTTATTCCTATCAAAAACAGTATAGTTTTTAAACATTGTAAGAGATGTGGTGGAAAAAATATACATTTTATCTGATATACATATTCACTTTATAACAATAAAGTTACTGTCAGATAATCCAAAATGAATCCTGTACTTATGTTTATACCAAAATCCAATTGGTAGGAAAATGCACTATTCCTATAACCTCACATGTTTTTCTTGAGTAAACCATTGAATATTCAATGGTAATGCTGCCTGTTGATTTTGTGTCTTCTTCATATTCTATATTTCACCCTTCCACATTTAAAAATATGAATAATCATATAACATATATGATACATTTCCATAACTCAGAACTTGTATATGTTTATCAGATTTTATATTTTCCAATGTACCTTCTTATGAATATACATACAAGATAAATCAGTACTAAATCTCAACTCCTCCTTCTCCCTAATAAACCTATACACTATGCACATTTCAGTGGATGTAGTCGTAGACATTCAATTGTCAATGGTACTCTTCCTGTGTCATCATTAATTGACTAATAGGATACATCAGTGGGTCCCAGAATTCAAACATATTTATCCAAATTCCTCACCTAATGCCCTTCTATGATTCAGATCATACATAGTTTTATGTTTTGGTTCTACTTTTTCACTGATATGTTCTTATGAATATTCATTTTTCTCAATACTGATATTCATCCTCAAGAATGACTCCTCCTCTAAATCAAAATGTCATGTTAACCCTAAGCTTTTTCCATTACTTCAATCAAATTTCACAGAAGAGCATATATAGAGTTGATGTTGCAGTAGAGGTATAGAGGGGATCATAGACCTTCTGAGTACCTCATAGGTAGATAGCAGAATGATCCCTGGGGAATATGAAGGCAGCTCAGTGGGCCCTGAGAGGACATCCTCCAGGACAAAGAATATGGACAGAATGAGGGGATGAATCTGAATCAAGCTGTATCTTCTCAGTCCAGAGAAGTGGATAGAACCAGACTTGTCTGGATACCTGATCCCAGATGCATTGTTCTAACTTTGTCAACTTTTGAAAATGTCACAGGAAGATGGGTGCAGCCTCCTTTGAATGGATCTTTTGGAACACCTGGTAGAAAAAAGTGGTTGCCAAGGAAGTGAGCTTATCTCACTTCCTCCTGTTCAGTGACCTCATCTCACTTCCTTAGTGAAGGAACTCCCTGAATTAGGAATTCAGGTAGCTAGCTACCCAGTGGCAGACACATTCCCAATCTGCTCACTTGTTTGACCTCACCAAGTACAGTGTCCTACATTTTCTGGTATCTACTGATTGGTGAAAGCCCAAATTTCACAAAAGCACTAAGGGGTGGGGGACTTTTCTGGCAATGAAGGTACAGGATCATGACTGGGCCCTTATAAACTCTGGTGAGTTTGCTGAAGGACACTAGAGCCATGACAATAGAGGCTATTACAGGTAAACATACCTTATCACAACAGTTTGATGACATTGTGGATGGACACAGGCCCTTTTCAGTGGTGTGTGTGTGTGTGTGTGTGTGTGTGTGTGTGTGTGTTTATTTGTAGATGTGTGTTTTGATTTGTGGGTTTTGTTTCACATTTCCTGAGAATATGGGGAAAAAAGTATTTGTTTCATTTTTATTTGACTGTATTGTAGTGAGTCATTTTGCTGAAGACTACTATTTCTTTGTTGATATATACCTCTTGATGTGTCATCCTAGGAAGAAGAAAAAAGAATACTTCAGAGGATGTGTCCTTTCTAATGAAAACATTCCCAGCACTCATCCCACAAATTATTAAATGGACAGCTGCTTGCCTTTTGAATTGTGAAAACCTAGTATGTTTATTCATTCATGTATTCCTCCTAAAATTTGGCTATTACAGAGAAGTTGCTCGTGCTTTTACCTGATGTATTTTGGAACAGTGACTGAAATCTGACCAACATACTCACAGATGCTCTAAACATAATGACAATTACACATGTTTCTTCCCATATTATTTCCATAATGTGAGGCCTCACAGAGAAAATCCTAATGCCTTTTGGTTATTTAGGAATGACTGAGAGTTACCAAGATACTCATTTTTCTCCTTAGAGCACACAAATTCTCAGTTCTTAAAAAGGGTATTCAATGGATTTATCACCTCTTTTACCAGTCTTAAAATTCAGGTCTCCTAGAGCCTCCTAGAACTCACTCAAAACAAGTTTGAAATCACTGAAGTTTTGCCTGCCCCATTTCAATCATGTATAAAACATCAGGGAGTTTTATAATGAAAAATCATGCTCCATCATTTGATATATGACTGATTCAAAACACTTAAGCCTCAATTTTCCATTGTCTCCAATATCTGGGGAATCTCATAAGCAAATCTGGTGCTCCCTCCTTTGGAGCCACATGTAGGAAACTTCTGCCAGAGCACTAGCCCTAAGCATGATAAACACCCCAATCTGATTGCTTTACCCTGTTTTCTCTGGCTAGGCTTGGACCCACTTAGAGAAGCTTTCTTGCTTTCCCCAGAAAGTCTCATTATAGAGGAAATGTAATTTTCATATACTCTTTTTTTTTTTTTTTTTTACGGGTAGAATCATCAGTATTGACAATCAGTTAATGTTTTGAGTGTAAATTCATCCTCCTTTTCAGATTGGCCACAAGCAGGAGTAAATGAAAGTTCAACTTTCTCAGCAAAATTAATACCAAACTATACCCCAAAAGGTGGCGATTCCATTGTTCCTCTCTAAAACATGGGATATTCAAGCTCTAATTAAGTTCAGATAATAAATTTATATAATTAGCATTTAATTTTTTTTATTTTTCATTCCGATGAATACTAATAGTATCTGAAGTATTTTCATCTTTTCATTGACTATAGATAACTCCCTCTTCTAGGAATGGTTGTCATTGGATCATATTTTTAGAGGTGTATTATTTTATTATTTAATTTTGTATTTAATCTTTACATATACTAGCTATTTCCTTATCATTGTTATATGTGTTATATCTTCTCCTAGTGTCTGGTAGATGACATTGTATTTAATATGTCTTAATGAACAAGAATTCTCAATTATGATAAGTTGAATTTATCATTTTATATTGTGTGCAGCAGTTTTTTTTAAATTTTTTTATTGATTATTATTATTATTTTACTGGGATTAAATGTAGGTGTATTTTACCACTAAGCTACATTCATAAGTTTGTTTGTAAGTTTTTATTTTGAGACAGGGTCTCACTAAGTTGCTCAGAGCCTTGATAAATGACTGATGTTGTCCTCAAACTTGGGATTCTCTTGCCTCCATCACTTGAATTCCTGGGATTATAGTTATGTGCCACCATACCTGGCTATTTTTATTTTTTTAAATTGATGCATCATAGTTACACATAATGGTGGGGTTAATTTTAATAAATTCATATAGTATAATTTGCTTCACTTCAATCCTCACTACTATCCCCTTTCATCTCACTCCCTTACCTTACCACATTCTTCTCCTCTATTGGTCTTTCTCCTATTAATTTTTCTAATTGGTTCATTATATAGACAGCAACTTTTTGTACAGTAGTAAACAAGAATTTTCTAATTACAAGGTAGAAAGGCAATTGCCTATATTTACTTCTAATAATAAAATTATTTTAGTCAATCAAATCTTCATTTAAGTTGGTATTTTTTAAAATATGGCTGTAATTAGAGAATTTCACCAGTTTTCCTATTTATAGCTCATTTTTAGCTCAACATATCAAATATTTTTTTCCTCAATCTTGTATCAAGACTTTTGCCATAATATTATGTATATGTTTTATCTGTCTCTAAACTTTCCCTTTATGCCTTTTGTCACTGCCTTTTCTCTGTACTCAATCACCATTTCTGTGTAGATTTTGTGTGTATTAATGAATCTTTCTACTCTTATTTTTCTTCCGAACTTTCTTAAGTACTTTGTTCTCTTCTTTTTCAAACATTTTATTTTCTTAAATTTATTTATTGATTTATTTTTGTGGTATTGAAGATTAAATCCAGAGTCTTGTCCTTACTGGGTGAGCACTCTTGTCATTGAATTCCATCTCCAGACCTCATATACATTGTAGCATCCTGGGAAAACCTGTGTAATTTTTTAATGAAGTTGGCTCAAATTTGCAGATGAATTCAAGAATTGACATCTTAAAAATATTAAGTTCTCCTATCCATGAATATGGGCTGAATCTTTCTTATTAAGTTCTTTTGTATGCATTCCAGTAAATTTTTTGTGGTTTTACACATTTGAGGATGGAGTCATTTTTCTAGATTTATTCCAAGTTGCTTTCTAGTTTTGGTTATGAATGTTATGTGATTTAAAATGAAGCATTCTCACTATTTTTTAATGTGGTGCTAAGAATCAAACCCAGAACCTTGTATGTGCTTGGCAAACACTCTACAACTGAGCTCCAGCCTAAGCTCCAAAGCATTCTTATTATTGAGGCTGTATAAGAACGCTATGACATTTGTATGTTGATTACTCACCCTGCCATTCTAATTGTCTGTTTTTTTTTTATTCTTAGTATTTTCAACTCTAAAACACCAATTTCACTTCATTGTTATAAAGTTAAAGTGAAATAAACCATATAAAATAGCTAACTTCATAACTGTCCTTTTTATTTATAGTTTGTTCTAATTTGTTATACATGACACTAGAATGCATTTTAACACATTCTACAGAAATGGAGAACAACTTCTCCTTCCTCTGGCTGTACATGGTGTAGAGTTATACCAGTAATATATGTATATGAAACAATAATGTCCATCTCATTTCATTGTCCTTCCCATCCCCACACCCTCTCCCCTTTTCTCACTCCCCTTGGCACAACCCAAAGTTATAATAGTCCTTTATTATATGTCAGTTAGTGTTGCCTTTACTTTGCTCAAAAATCTTTGCCTTGGTCAGCACAAAGTGAGTTTAGTAATTCAAGACTGGAAGTACTCTCAGTTAAGACCAGATGGCCCTCTGTATCAGCAAGTTTTGTATTTTGTATTCTATCTACAGTATATAGGGATTTTTAAAATGTTCCTTGTTTGCATTATGGTTTAATCAAAATGTAAGAAAATTCTTGTTGATAGAAAATATGTATTAAGATATTAGGCCAGCTCCCAGCTCTGCCTGTGCTCTCTGGGCCGGGCTCCCAATAAATTGTTGCCATGATGCAGCACAGGTCATCCCTTCTTCCCACTACCTACAGGTATTCTCAATAAACAGTGTGCAGTAAAAAAATAAAAAGAAAAAGAAAAGATATTTAGGGACAAAGTAGCATCTTGTCTCTAAGTTGTTTTTAAGTTGGTTATCTCATTTATTCATTACAGTAACAAAGCTGCCTAGCATGTCTCCTTAAACCATGCTTAGTCTACAAGTAGAGACAATAATAAAAGCATGTTTCTGCCTAGCATTATGTGACTCTCCTGTACAAAATTTAAAAATGCACTAACTTACCTCTAAAGATGTGTAGTCCTTAAAAGTCTTTGTGATGTTCACTCTTCTCATTGATATGCTCTAACTTAGATATAATGATATGAATTTAACAGTATCTATACTATTATGTAAAGTTAGCACATCAGTTTATGTAACATGAGGAAGGGATAGGAGAGGACATAAAACAAAGATATTCAAGATACACACACACATGCACACTCAAACATATCATAACAAAGTAAAGAAGAAATATTCAAGACAATTACTGTCCTCAATTATGTATTTAATACATGATCATAACTAATATCTATAACTGTCTTCTATTATTTGTAACCTATATCCTTTGTCCTCGGCAAATTCCTCAAGTAGCCACGTTTTTTAAAAATTTTATTTTATTGCTTCTTCTTAGTTATACATGACAGTAGAATCCATTTTAATAAAATTCTATAAGCATAAAATATATTGCTGATATGTGGAAGCCACCACATTAAAGTGGGAAAGGGAGAAGAAGAGAATTTCATTAGATTATACAAAGGGGAGTGAAAGGAAGGGAGGGGAATAGGAATGACAATAGAATAAATCTAATATAATTTTCCTATTTACACATATAAAAATACCTAAGTGGCCACCATCGTGTCCACCCACAGGAATGTGGTCCTAATTAGAATAAGATAAATCTCAGAGAAAATATTTTTTTTAAAATTGCATGTGCACTGAACATTGCAAATTTGTCTTTATTCCCTGTACAATACAGTATAATACATATTCGAATAGAAAGACCAATAGAATAAAGGAAGTGGGTAAGTTGCAGAGAATACATCATTTTTTCTTCAGTGACTTTCAACTAATCTGATCATCATTGTAATAAAGATCAAATTTAAAGAGAATTTAGGCATAGAGAAATAATTTGAATTTTCTATGTAAAAAAAATCTTGTATTTACTACTCAGGCTAAATAGGAAGCTTCTTCTATTATTGCCCTCTTAGGTTGACTTTGTAGAAAAAAAAAAGCAAGTAATGCTTATTGACAACTGGGGTCATTAACTATGGTGTCATGAATCTAAAGCCTGAAATGGTCATCAATATCTGTGGCTGAGAAATCCACTGGGTCAATACATGTAACTTTAGAAGGTAAACAAATTTACAAATACTTTGGCACCTTTGCCTACTCCCCAGCGTGTGCACCAGCCTTAAGTTTCTATTTGTTTTGCTTTGTTAATTTGAAATATTGAATGGCCAAAAGCAGCAAATTTAAAAAGCACCAGAAAATTTCTCAATTTCTTCATCCTTCTAATTTCACAAGATACTTAGCTTTCCCTCAAACTAAAATAAAATGGGAGGAGGGGGACATTTTTCTTTACAATTCATGTTTCTTTGCCTTATGTTTCTAGAGGCATCAAAAGCAAGAGAGTAACTGAAGGAGTGAATCAAAACTCTAAATATAATCCATTAGCACTGAAGTTTATATTTTTACCCAAGATTGTGATGTTATCTATAAAAAATGGAATTTTTCAAAGAAACATTTGAAAATTCAGTGAATCTTTATCTGTTAATTTCACAGGTTGCTCAAAAGCAGGGACTTCAACTCCTTCCTAAGAGAGCACTAATGAAGAACAAATACATTTAGCACTCAGGAGACCCATGGAGGACAGAAACTTCTGGATGCAGTGTTGAAGTAGACCTAGAGTGGTGACTCACCAGCCACCCAGCTGCAAAATCAGAAACCATCAAAGGCCAAGAAATGCTCTGCACTCAGTTTCTCCAAGAGTGAGAATGGCAGAATTATGGCATATTATATCACAGGAGCCTAAGGAGACTCAGTTCTTACTGGAACATAAAGGCACAAAGTGGGAAAAGTGAATTCCAAATACATAACGTCATTCAGTCACTATTAGCACATGATGATGAATGTCTTTGACTATTGTTCTCTGGTTTTATAAGATGTTACTAACATAGCAAGCTGTGTATGAATATATGGGAACATGGCAACTATTCCAGAATTCTAAACTCATCTCAAATTTATTATTAAACACAAGTTGGTACTGATATTATGCCAGGTTTTCTCCACAATATACAGATTTCTCATTTCCAAAATATAAAATGCCCTCCTAAAAATGAAGCAGTAGCTCCTCCACACCACACTGTCTCCTTCCCGGCTTGGATAGATAGCCACCCAAGTTGCAGGATTAGGAGCTGTCAGTGCCCCAGTGTTCAATTAAAGAAAAGTTTTTCTCCAGGCATCTTTCCTCCCTATTGTTCTGTTCCCCTGAATGTCAGGGAGGTGTTTGCCATCGGGCACTCCTTTGGGAATCCTCAAGAAAACAGTTTCAAATGGAAATGAAGAGGCCTAATCTGTGCCTTTTAGGTAAAGTGCTTTGTAAAAGCTGTGTCTGAATCAGACTCTTGGCCCTGTGTGTGGCTGTGAATTACATTCTCAGCACCCCAAGAAACTCAAGAAAAATCCCATGTGTCCATCCAAATCTAAAAGGATGAAATATAAATGTAATATTGGATGAAGTCTCTTGCCTTCCTCTGGTCAGGCTCCTGACCCCTGTGAAGTAAGAACAGGGATCCTCTGGGTCAAGTGAGTTGTTGCAAGCCCTCCAGTAACTAGCACACAGGTGTTTGGGTTTTTTCATGAGTCCAGTATGCATAAAGAATCTACCCCTGAGAGGCACGAGGCCTACAATTTGAGAAGCAGAGCAGTATTAACTACAGTCCCAGTTTTACTATCCAGTTTCTCAGGAAGGGTGTCCAGGCCACCATGACATTTGGCATATGATGGGCATGAGAGCTTACTTTGCACCCCATCTTAGACTGCTCCCCCTATGCCTGCATGAGATCTCCAGAGCTTTTACTGAAAGGAGATTCTTCAACTCTTAATAGCTCGTGAATGAATCAAAACCCCCAGTGCCAACTTCTTCATTCTTGAAATATGGCTAGGCCAATACCATGAAGTTTTTGTGAAAGCCATGACCAGAAATCCCTGGAGAACCTTTAGATCTCCTGTTGCTCTTCATGACTGAACCAGCGAATGCCATTTTTGACTGAGTGGAATTCATGACCATGGTGAAGAACAGCTATGCCAGTGAGTAGGAGCCAGCCGGGAACTGGGCCTGGAGCAATGAAGTGCAGGTGTGTGATCAAACATCTGTGGTGGGCCCTTGTGGTTCTGTCACTGGATTCCAAATGTCATGTGACTGACAAGGAGCAGCCAGCAGACCCTAAAATATAAAGGCATGTTGTTGTGGGGAGAGGATTTGGTGCGATGCTCAGAATCAAGTTGCTATGCTCAAATGGGCAAGATAGCAGCCCAGTTTATTTTTTTTCCTTCAGACCCTGACTCACCCCACGTGACAAAGCTCCCTCCAGCAATGTGTCCCAGTTGAACTTCTTGTATTTCAAAAACAAACACCAAATTTCCAGGGAAGCTGCAAAAAATGCCATTAAAACTGGAGGGTGAGCCAAAGGTTTCACAATACACCCAGGGAGACATTCATACCCCAACAGCCACAGTTATCTACGAAGAGAAGTTTCAGCTCTGCTGCCTCTTGTATGTATTGGAAAATATGAAACCATGTCTTCCTGTTCACATAGACTCAGACCAATCTTTCATGGTCTCATGACAAAGGAAGCTAAGGCACAGAGCTATATTTCTAGTGCACAAATGTCAGATACAGATAGTCAAGAAGTCATTAGGCCAGCACAGCTCCAAGTTTGTGGAATGTTTACTCTGTCCCCTACTTTTGGGATCTCTTCTGCCACACCCAAGCTTGTGAGCTCCTCAGAATTTCCAATTCCAGATATGTATTCACAGATTTTTTTTTCCTCTTCTCTTCTCATTGTGTCTTATTTGGGGTGATAGTAATGTCAAGGCATTGTGGTGGATTACAGTGGAAAATTTTTATGTGGCACATGTTTGCATATATATTAGACTCATTTTCCATTTTGTCATTCAAAATATTGAATCTTGGACACTAACTCATAACCTACTAGACTTTGACTACTAATCCTAACATGGATAAAAATAATCCTAAACTAATTAAAATACAGGCATTTCATAAAAGGCATGGTGGAAACTTGGACGTACCTTTTGCTTCATCGGGGATACATATTATAAAACCTGTCACACATTTATCTCATATTAATTCTCCATGAATTTTCAAAGTTAACAAATATGTAACTTCCTGACTCCCTGTCTCTGTCGCCTGGGTCACAATATATATTTTTATATACATATATAGAATCCTACTGCCATCACAGGTATATTCTTGAGAGGACTCTGACTTTGGAAAATACAAATTTCATGAAGTGATCACTCCCCCCATACACTGAGGGAACTGAAAATTCAAACTATGGTCAGCTTTATACTTCAACAAGTTTAGACATGAAACACTGTAGAGGAAAATGAATCTTTTGAGTACATATGTGAAGGATATATATCCCCTTAGGAATTTCGATTATACATTTTAATGAAATATATATATATATATATATATATATATATATATATATACACACACACACACACACACACTGTATGGATATGCAAACATGAAACATATGTGTCATATACATATACTACCTTGATTCTTTCATGTCCAACTGTGTGGATTGTTAATCAACATTTCACAAGATATTTCTCAGAAATATTCATTTTCTTCACATGCATATTCATTTCTGAATACTCAAAATGAATGTCAGTGAATATTGTGTACTAACCCTAATATTTCTACAGTAAGTGACCCAGTTTAACATCAAGGAAAGTATATTCATATGGGACATGATGTGTATTTTGAAGTAAATTTTCATTCAAAATTGTTATATTCCTATTTCTTCAGTATATATACATCACAGGATGTATCATTTCATCCATTCACAAATTGATATGCATATGATTCACTTTCATTCACTCCCTGTATTAGAACTCATGTATTTCTCCATGTTGCTTTACTTTCTTTTTCATGAGATTTCTTTTTTAACATGTTACTTTTGATTTCCATCATCATTTTTGAAGCAAAACTCAAACACAGTTTGTTATAATTAGTAACTCTAATATTACCACTAGATGCATACCTACTTGGATTGAATGTTTCTATGTGAATACCAGATTTCATGTATTTTTTAAAATATCAAGTTAATCCATTATTTAAAATAGTAACCTGTTATATTTTTTATTCACCGAAAGTTCTATTCATGCATCATCTCTATATATGTAGACACAGGGTACCCCTTTTTGTATCCCCAAACACTAAATGATAGGATCTGTTTTTTTTTTTTTTTTTTTTTAATCCAGGTTACCAGCCTATGTCACTTTACTGGTGAATTTATGCCATTAACATTTAGGGTTATTATTGATATATAGTTTGTATTTCCAGTCATGTTTGATTATTTATCATTTTTTTAATTTTATTTGTTTCTTTATGATTAGCTTCCCCCCCCCCCACACACACACACACTCTCTCTCTCTTTACTGAGGTACTTCCCACTGTTGTTTTGGTTGTTGTTTTTCATTTCTTCTTCGTGTAGTGTTTTGCTCAAGATGCTTTACAATGCTGGCTTTCTGGGGTGAATTCTTTTAACTTTTGTTAGAATTGTGTGCTAAATACACTGCTTTTCTTTATTAATTACCAGCCTCGGATTATAACAATGAAAATTGGACTAATACAGAAAGAATCTCTTTTAAATGCACTTCTTGTGCTTTAAGGATCTTGTTGTGAAATTTAGTTCCTAAGACATCGTGATGGAGATTTGAGCCTGTCTTGTCTTATAATAGGCCTAGAGTCTCTTTTCTAATGTCTAGGTCTTTGATCCACTGTGTGTTTTGAGCAGAGTGAGAAATAGGTGTTAAATTCCTCCTACTACATAGGGTTTTTAGTTTTCTGAGCACCATTATGCATGCACACACACACACACACACACACACACACACACACCACACCACACATGGGTTTCTCTCTGTGTCTTCTTTTGTGTTCTGCAAAGTTATTTTTGTACATTGGCAAGTTAATTAATCACTCACTCTGCTTTTTTATTCTTCTGTAATTCAATTTTTTTTTCAATTCTTACCTTTTTTTGTACTAGGAAACTCAACCACTGAGATTCATTCTCAGCCATTTATTTTTTTAAATTTATTAGTAAATGATAATAATGAATGAATCAATGTCTCACTGAATTACTAAGGCTGGCTTTGAAACTGCAAAACTCCTGCTTCAGTCTCTTAAGCCACTGGTATTACAGGCATGTACTACTGCAACTGGCAATTCTGACATTCTTTAAATGGCAATTTTCTTTTACTCTCATTGATCCAGTTTTTTTAATTAGTTTTTGGAACTCTTGGGAATTTATGTTTCTATAAGCTCAGAAATATACATCTAGGTTATCTTTATTGAAACATTTTCACCATATAAATGTAAAGGTTATTCTTTAATTTCAGAGGAAATTATGAAATATCATTTTATTGTGTGCTATCAAAATGTATCCTTACTTTTACTTAGGTTTCTACTAGTGATGGGACAGTACACAACCTATTGCATAAATATCACAAGGAAAAGGATGAAATCTGTATAAGGAGTCTGGATATTGATACAATAAAATATAAGAACTAGGAAAAAAAATGTCTTGAAACTACTGAAATTTTTAACAGAAAAGAATTGTTACCTTCCAAGGACACACAAATTGAATGAGAAAACATAGAAACATTCCAGAATAATGAACAGTTGGGTATTTTTAAAGCTGAGAGCACAGTGCAAAATTTTACACTGGAGAATTAAAAGCAAAATGCAGAAAGATCATAAATAAATGTAAATCACACTCTGCCTGACTGGCTGTGGCTCTACACCATCACAATAAAAGTCAGACACATAAATAAATAAATAAACAAATAATCTAGAACTTGCTTTCCAGAGAGCAGAGATAAGGACTTTAGTTCACATGAAGTAAAGAATATTGATGCATCTAACCTAAAAGTTAGTAGTGAGATTCCTTCCCAATGGGTTACAAAGTCTGAAATAAAAATGAGTGAGCTAGAAAATGTGTCAGACAAGAGGTACTCTGAGAGGTTCTTTAATTTGGCTACAGAAGTTCTGTACTTTGGCTAAGGAACAGGTAAACAGATGCCTAAAACAGACACTTAAAACAAAAACAGTGCCAAATAAATGGGATGAAACACAGGTATTCAAACGAACAAAGAAAAAGGAATGAACACCTCAGAAAGCAGGAAGCTTTTAGAGAGAAGATTTCTAAACAAAAAAGTGAAACTACATTGCTTGAAGATCAGTTGCATGACTACCACAAAAAAAAATGTTGACAATAAAAAAGAGTTATTGTTGCAAGCGGGCAAAATTGCAACATATGCAGTCAAGGGGAGAAATAAAGAATGTCCACGTGTTTCTACCCCTTTCAATGCTTTATTCACTTAAATCATCAATACAGTTTCACTATATAGGTTCTTAATCAAGAAAGTGACCATCTGTAATGCTTGGCACTGCAATAGATATAATCAATTCCTAGCAAACAATTCTAGATTAATTGTAAGCACTGCAAAACACACTTAATCATGATAGGCTAATGACAGACTTTCCCTCAGCATGCTAAGTTCAAAAGTCACACCAAAAGTCTTAAGCCTTAGGCTTTATATCCAGCAGATGCACACTCACTCAGACCACAGTTACCAGATCCGGAAGCAAGGTAGGCTTTTCCTGGCATAGAATGGACAATCAGTTGAGGAGAGGGTTGAAAGGAGAAGTCGCTGCTCTCACCAAGGTTCAGATGAGGCAGTAGATTTTGAGAGTGGTGAGGATCATGCAGAAACTCAGAAAGCGATAACAAGTGATGGGATGTAAGGTTCTCATTAGGCTCTCCAGCTCAAGTGTATCCTTGTTTTGGCTGGCTGAATCCCTGTTCATTTGCTCTATTATTTATACTAAATTTGGGGGCTTTTGACCATCTTCTCAATTCTTACCAGCTACCATCTGATTTCTTAGTGACATCATTTACCCTGGGGTCAGAAACATCTGATCTGGTGTTCTCCACCCTGATCTTCTCACCTTTTTCTCTTATCAGGCAAGGACAGCCTGCCAGGTGATTCACTCTGTTTTTAAGGGTGAGGGTGTTGGGGTTTTTAGCCCACCCCCCCCCCGTTTCCTCCTGACCTGTGGGAAAGATGGGGAAAGCACACCCCAACCAGGAGGAACGAAGAAAGGAGAGCCAGCACCCAGCCCTCCCTCGCTGGAGGACAATCAGACACATCAGGGAGACCAGTCAAGGCAGGAGCTCATTTATTTAGAAAACACACACAGCTAATATAATGTACAGGAGCCAATCAGGGAAAAGGTCAGCAGGGTGGGGAGAATTTACATCTACATCCATCCTACAGGCAGTAATGGGAGACACAAGCTGTCCGATATGTCCATGAGGGCAGAAGGGTTCTGAGCCTATCCTAGAGGTGATCTGATTCTTCATCACAACCCATGGCAATGCCTTCTGGCTAATCCCTAGGTGCTCTCTTAGCCACATGTGGCCCCAGCACTGGGAAGCAGGTAGCAGCCCGCAAGTTAAGTTTCCTCTTTTCTGATGCAACATGCCCCACGTTACATCAAGCCCTACATGAGGGGAAATAACTTGTTTGTGGCCATCCTGAAGGGCTCTGTGGGTATACTGGTGAAACTGCAGGTTTCAAACTGGAGTTTTTAAAGTGGAGTTGCTTTGGCTCAGGCCTAAGGCCAACTTCACAGCCTCTCTCCAGGTAACATGGCCATGGGGTGCTGGTAAGAAAAAAAATAATTATTCTTGTCCCTCATATATTCTTACCACTGGAAATTGCTGCCTTAGGTGATTGATTCCAAGATCAATGTTCAATCAGTTTCTTCAGAACAGGAGAGGGCAGGAATGTTTAATGATATTTTATAGTATTGTCATTTCCATTCATGAGTAATATACAGACATATATAGTCCACAAATTGAAAAGGCCTTATATACAAGATTAAATGCCAGTGTTCTCTTAGCTGAACTTGGTCACACGACTACAAGAAACACCTTTTTTTTCATTACCTGCAGTCTGAGGCACTGTATTTCAATACCAAGCACCTCAATCAATCAATCAATCAGTAGATAGATATAAATAATCAATAAACGTTTTAGCCAAGAACCTGTCATTCTGACCTCATTCTTTTCAACATTTGATGTAACCTCCTTTCACTAAACAGGAGACTCAGTAGGCTCAGCCTGAGAGGGTGAAGATATAGGCTCTGTCCACTCAAGAGTAGTTAAGTCAAATCCAGTGCATGGGCTGTGATGAGGGACAGGCTGTGACCATTTGGTATGTTTTTTGTCTCTGGAGGCTACCAGTATTGGTATTCATCATTAGGTCCCTCTTTTATGTTCAGTAGATCTAGTTTTCTCTGCTGTGTAGGTGCTGGAAGATCTACTGAGAGAAAATTGGGCACCTCAAAAACCAGTAAGTGGTGAGTGTGCAGTGGCATCCTGAGACAGGGGGTTAGGCTCCTTGAAATTAGGTTGACTGACTATAGTGGGGCCTGACAATTGGGGACAGGAATCCTTGTGGTACTCTCTAGAGTCTGCAGGCTTAGGTCCTCCTCTGGGCCAAGCCAACCCTGAGTCCTTACTGGCCAGTCAAGTTTTATTGTGTTTATGTTTGGTTTTATCATTCACTCATGTCAAATACTTTTCTTGATATTTTTGCATTTGTATAGACCCTTTTATTACACTTAAAAACAATGGTTTGTACATTTATATAAATTTATCTATGAAATTTTCTGTATTGTGGTTTCTTGGTCTTTAAATTATTGTAGTGTTATAGTTCTATAATATACATTAATGTCAGGTAGTGAGTGCTGCTGATTTTTATCTTAAGATCAGAGTCCATGGCTAATTTTATATTTATGTAATCTTACAGCAGAATTTTAGAATTTTTTCTTTGTTCTCTGCTTCAATTAAAAGTAAAGCATTTTGAAATTTTAAAGGAGTATTATTATTAATTAGCTTGGTCAAAATGGTCAACTTTATTAATTTTTTTATCTATACATGGGTTGTGTAACTCAGTCTTTTATGTGCTTCTATGTATTATTTTTTTTCAAATTCCACACATTTCCTTTTTAAACATGCTTACCTATGAAATACAACATTCACATAACATATATAAAAAACTTACATGATGAGATAGACTATTTTTTCCTCTGGATTAAATGTGAACTAAAAAATTGTGTCTTCTTCTAGAAACGAATACTTCCCACAGTTTAATATTTATCTCTTCCTAAATGTACATCCTTTTTAGTCAAGACTTTGTTTCAACTCTTTAAATAAATACTGCTGTATTCTTATATATACATGTGCCATATTTTTTTTCTGGTGGGGGTGTATCAGATATATTCAATAGCAAAATAGATTGCACAAATGAATAGAAGCAGCTCAAATTCCATCTTTCCTTCATGATAATGAATTCAATTTACAGGTTTATCTATAGTCTTTAATTAGGGGCATATTATGTGATTTTATTTTACATTAACTAATTCTTAATGATGTTGAGTTTTTTTTTTATGATTACTGAACGCTTAGATATCTAATACAAGTTTCTTGTATGCATTTTCTTTGCAATCCACCACACACACACACTCAGAGGTTGTTTTAGTATATTTGAGGAAATTACTTTCTTTCATTCTGTCACCTTGCACCCCTTAATGGTATTGGATGAACAAAATTTTGATTTTAATATTATAAAATTATGAATTTAAAAATATTTTGTGTTACTTTGAAAAGAAATTACTAATTTTTGGTTTTGTTGTTCTTTTCTCCTCTTGTAATATTGGGAATTTAAACCAGGATTTCCTATTACTGAGCTACATCCTCACCCTTTTTTTACCCTTTTTAAATTTTATTTTGAGAAATGGTTTTGTTCATTTGCTGTGATCACTCAAATAATTATGATCCTCCTGCCTCAGCCTCCAGAGTACTGGATATTCAGTTTTGTACTACCACATTCATCTTATTCCTCTCCCTCTTTATTACATTAACTTTTGAATGCTTTATGTTTTCTTTCATATTTTAATATTACTTATTCATAATTTATATATTCAATATTTATTATATGAAAGTGAATTGTTATGTGATATAAATGATGGTACAATACCATTATGGAAGGTGTCAGGGATTAAATCCAGGGGTGCTTAGCCACTGGGCCACACTATCAGCTAATTTTTTGTATTTTATTTAGAGAGAGGGTCTCCCTGAATAGCTTAGGGCCTCATTCCTGAGGCTGGCATGAAACTATTTTTTAATGCTTTATATTTTATTTTATATTTTAATATCATTTATTAATAATTTTTATATTCAGTATTTAGTACGTGAAAATGAGGTAGTATGTGGTGAGTGAAGAGTACTATTGCATATTTATTGCCACACAGATGTTTCTTTATTCCAACATCTTTTTTTGGAAAGAATGCCAGTTTTCTTTCCTGCATTGCAATCTCTCTGATTTTTGATCATCTAAATAGCAAGGGACTCATTAAGAGTTTTATCTTGAGTTCCACAGTTTATGCATTTTATTTTGAGGGATTAACTGGTTGTCACAAATCACAGCATCAGTTGTTAGTTTCATCATGGTATTTTGTTCAGTGGTAGACTTCATGTACACCAATGCCTATAGCAAATAACTTGGGTGTGTATTAGTCTGAGTGTAATGGCAAGTCGAGATTCTTGCCTTTGCACTAAGTTGTTTGAAAAATGGCAGAATAATCTTCATATAAACTTTACAGAATGTATTCCCATCAAGTGAAACATCTTGCTATATATACATACATGTTTCATTATATAGTATATAATTTACATGATTTTTAATTTCAAATTTTCCAGTGCTCTTTCAATTTCATTTGCTTTTTAAAAACTCCAACATTGACACTGATGATTCTTTATGTGGTATGTCCTTTTTCAGTATTTGCTAAATTGGCTCTTTTGCATAGAATTTTCTTTCTCTTATATTTATAATATATTTTTTCCAAACTATTAAGATAAATTATTTGCTAATAATTTCTTAGTTATTTCATGGATTACTAATTTAGATATATGTTTCTTTTTTAATCTCATCTTTAGATGTATCCCACTCTTTTACAGCCTAATGGAGGTTTAATTGGCACATATTAAGCTGTACACTTCTTAGGAATATACTTTTATCATTTGACATATGTTCGTACCTAAGAAACCAGAACCACAATAAAAAAAATATCATATACATTACTACAAAGTATTCCATAGCATATTTTTACATCTCTCTTTTTTGACCTTTCTCACAATCTTTTACATAATAAATTTGATCTTATTGAGACCCTCAAGAACAGGACATTGAAATTATATAGATTCTTGAATTACCACAAAGATGAATACCATTATCTATTTTTTGCCTACATGAAGAAACAGAACATTAATGGTGCCCTGACAACCTCTTCGTGTTCTCCTCCTCTTACTACTCCTCCATAATCCTCAATGGTAAGTACTATTATTTTCCATCTAATACTATTAAAGCATTTAAAAAAGCAAGCAATAAAAGAAGTTTGGCTCCCTCTTGACAATAATTTAAAAAGCCCCCTTCTCGTCCTCCTCTTCCCCTTGGTCATTTTTCTCTTTCTAGATTAACTTTCCTCCCAATTTTTCTTATTCTTAAGGTTCTTGGCAGTAAGTAGACCACTGCCTCATGATCTTTTCTGTGTGGAGCTTGGGCCATGTTTTGACTGATGTGAAAAATGGGGCCCAGTATTCTTACTGAAAAGTCCTGCACTGTAGAGTGTGATGGCATTTGAAGGAAATTTTCCAAGTGTTAAGTTTTGCAATGTTAGTGACCAGTTTTTCTAGGGGTAGAATTAATGGTTCATGGTGTATGCCTGAGTAAATAGCTCCACACTGTTCCAATGTGGATCTACCATTTACCTTGCCAAGCAGGCCTCGCAATTTCTGTGAATTAACATCTCTGAGACCATTAGTCTTTTTTGTGTATGTATATTTTTCTACCATTCTGGTGAGTATAAAATAGTCTCTGTTGTCTTGAATTTTAACTTCTTTAAATAGTATAGCTTTATACTCACATATTTATTTATTTACATATTTATTTGTCATTTGACTCTTTTCTCTTTTTGGTATCTTTTTTAAAAACTTCTAATCTGTGTTATACTCAACTGGGACATTTTTTTTCTCCCCCAAAATGTATAGTACTTCGTATATTATGCACTATAAGCACTTCATTATAAAATTTAACTAGTATATCTCCAAATATAGCTCTTACCTTTGGACCTTGGAGACACACTTAAAATGACAAAAGTAGAAAATTTGTACTAAGGATTAAAATCAGGGGCACTTGACTACTGAGCACATCCAGAGCTCTATTTTGTATTTTATTTAGAGACAGGTTTTCACTGAGTTGCTCTGTTCCTCACCATTTTTTAGGCTGGCTTTGAACTCATGATTCTCATGTCTCAGTCTTCCAAGTTTCTGGGATTACAGGCAGGTGCTAATATGACTGACAGAAAATTAAGGTTCACAGAGGCAAAGCCCTAGAAATTTACAGAGTTGAATCTTGGAAAGAATAAAGTAACTAAATCAAATATCTGTAATGCATATGAACCCCCAGAGATATTAGTTAAAACCAGGGCCCACATACACCACAATTTTATTAGCAGGGACATGCCCATAGGATGAAAATGATAGAGGTTGGGGTGATCTAGTATACGTGCATTGGGGAAAGTTTTCCATATAGCCCATAGTGCTATCTGAACATGGCTTTATCCTTTGCTCTGCTTCAAAGCTTGGCTATGTCCAATGAGCATATTTAGGATTGGTGATCTCCATATTTTCTATGTATTTTGGAGGTAGTGTTCTGGGCTCAACTCATTAGGGCCTCAGCTGTCCCCACTCACTGTCTTCTCACACAACATTCTGGGCCCCCACCTTGCTCTTTTTCCCAAAAGGCCAGCACTTGGCACAACTATGGCCAGGGCCCTGGAACTAAGGCCGTCCCTCTGAGCGGGTGTCCAGGCCATTTTCTGAGTGTGCACAGATCACAGGCTGGCTGAAGTCCTCAAATTCCACATCACCAAGGCAGGCATAACCTGACTTGTGCAGTTCTATGAGAATCTGGGTGTCCTGGGGGAAGGAACAGTGGATGGGCAGTCAGGGGCAAGGCCCAGTATCTAGTTTGGGAGATCCCCACAGTGCCCACTCATTGGCCTACTCAGGCACCGACATTCTTGGCATCCACAGCTTAAGCAGCCACCTTCATGCCCTCAAAGCACTTGGTAATGATGAGTAACACCTGCAGTTCCATCTCTGACAGCAGCCAGTACCCTGACTTACTGATCTCACTGAAGGTGGCTCTATGCTCATCCTTGTCCTGCAGTTTCTGTGGGAACAGGGAAAAGTCATGAAACACATGGGTGGAGGCAGATCAGGTATGAAGCATTCTGAAAATATGATGGTGCCCTAACTCTCAGCACTATCTCCTGCCCAGTGTGGTGGGGAAGACACACTCCTGTAGGCAGAGCTGCAACACAGGGCTAGAGGTTGAAAATGGGTTATATAAGAACTGTAAATTGCTTCAGGTCAATTTGGTATCACTTGTGTTTTGACACAAAGTTATGGAGTATATCTTGTTTTCAATGTTTATTTAGTATAAGTGATTTTGGATCTGTATGTACATTTATGGTAAATTATTATATTGAAATTATTATTTGAAATAATAATTTTTTATTGAAATAAAAATTTACAAAAAATAGGTAACTATCCCAAAGGAGTTTATTGATTAAAAATATCAACTAGTTGGCTATTTTATCTGCACATATTTAGTGGAAGTTTTAGTTGTTTCATACTGATTGGACTGAAGTAAATTTGTATATATATTTGAGATAAATATGAACTCTGATAAATTTTAAGTTATTCACTTCATAAATTATATTTTTGGAAAAAACCTCATGGCACTTTTAGTTGAGGAAAGTAAATGTCTTATCTGGAACTTGGCCCCAAAGAAAGAAAGGCTCCTTGATTTATTTCACTGAGTGGGTTTTGCTATGTTTTCTTTCCATTGGTAGTGTGTCCCATTACTAGGCACAGCTAAATTCTAGAATCACACATTTCAGGAATAAGGAAACCATAAGCAAATGTGGACATGTTTAGATAGCTTGGAACAAAAATCATGTCCTGTGATATACAAGAAATAAGTGATCATATCTTTTTTTTTCAGGTATAGTGATCAAAATATGTTCAAAGTAACAGGACTTCTGTCCCTGTAATGATATCCTATTAGATGCTGATGAGTAACCAAAAGCATAGAAACATGTGATAGGGAGACTCTCTTGATGTTATTGGCCCATGGTTATAGCCTACTGTTAATCAACCAATGTTCAGGCTTAAGTCATTTTATCAGAGGGAAGATTCAACTTTCACTAATTCAGATAACATCCAAAGACATAGCTCTTTCCTCATATAAGTAAAGCCATATTTTGGGCATAAGGTGGAAGAAATATATCAAAAGTGATAAAAAAGTACAATGTTGTTGACAATTCTAATGGGTTTGGATAAAATTTTATGTTCACATCTTGTCAATGGTGGTACTTCTTTCCTTGGTTGTCCAAATTAACCTTCACCAAACTCCTTATTGTATATATATTTGAGATAAATACAACTCTGATAAATTTTAAGTTATTCACTTCATGAATTATATTTGGAAAAAACCTCATGGTACTTTTAGTTGAGGAAAGTAAATGTCTTATCTGGAGCTTGGCCCCAAACAAAGAAGGCACCTTGAGTTATTCATTCTCAGCAAGTAACATTTCTTCCCATACCTTTATTCATCCACTATACAGCTATTTTAAATCAGTGAAACTATTTTGCAGTAAATTCAGAAGATATGTATATCCTCTTCTAACCAGTTCTCTATCTCAATTTCTTTAGAATAACTAGCAGCACCTATGTTCCCAATGGAACCTGGAAGAAATTGACAATAATTTTAAGGAAATAGGTCCTCCATATGATTAGATTGGTTTTATATCCATCAATCAATCATTCAATAAATGTTTTGAACAGTAACCAGCATTGTGTTCCACAGATACATGGTGATGTATCTGTGGAAAGCAAACAGAGAAACATTGTTTTTTTTTTTTTTTAATTCTTGTCTTTCTTTATAAAATTTGCATTGTTGTTAGGATAAATAAACCAACTTAATGATTGCTTAGCATAGTTATATTCTTCAGCTATTATTTACATTATACTTAGTATCCCAAATTATGATAGTTAATTTCATTAAATAATGGCTAATTAATAGGATTTTAAATTGGTGCATTTCTGGGAAGCCCCTTGGAATATAAAACAATAAACAGAGGTACAATATTCCCATTTGACAAGACACAATTATTTGCCTTAATTAAATTAATATTTTCAGAATTATTGTGGGGATAAATTTGTTAAACTGGTGCTTCAAGGAATTTCAGGTTCATTGTAGTGCTTCTAAAATCAATTCTTTTATATTATTCAGGGCATGAAAGCAAGTGCAAGTTTAGAATTCTATTTTTGTCAGGGTAACCAATTTTTGAAAAGCTAAACTTTGTTTCTTTCTTCTGACTAATAAAATAAGAGTCAAGAATTATCTTCCCAAATGAGTACAAAATATCAAATATCAATATTCACCTCAAACTTGTAAATTTGGGCAAATAATAATTTGAAAAATTAAAGAAACTTGTTTAATGTAATGAACTCAGGGGTGTACTTCTACTGAACTACACCTCAGTCCTTTTTGTTTTGTGAGACAGGGCATCAGTAAATTGTCCAAGTTGGCCTGGAGCATGCAAATCTTCCTACCTGAGACTCTGGAGTCACTGAGATTACAGGCCAGCATGATGATACTATATGGAGCTTACATGGAGCTTATGGAAAGGTAAGAATAATGCATATGTGTGTATCTTATACATAAATATATGCTTAGTCTGAAATATATCTGTCTGCATAAACTTTGTGTGTGTGTGTGTGTGTGTGTGTGTGTGTGCGTGTGTGTACGTATAATTATGGTGGTGCTAGGTGCTCTGAAGTCAGTGAAGGGCTATAATGCAGTGGGCAGGAATGGCCTCTCTGATAAGGTAACAAATGAACAAAGCATAAAAGTGAGAAAAGGGACCATTTGAATAGATGTACAAAGACAATAAAAGCAGCAGAAACTCCCTCAAAAAATCAGACACCCCGACTTATCAACTTGGAGTTACAGGACTGAAATCTACATTAAACCCAGGGGAAAAAATCCCAAGTTAAGAATATTATATATAAGATTGACCAAATTATGGGCATGCACAGATATGGCATAATGAATCCTATGATTATGTATATTTACAATATACCAATTTTAAAAAGTTATAATCTAAGTTAAGTGTGGTGGTGAATGTCTGTAATTCCAATGACTCAGAGTGAGGCAGGAAGATCTGGAGATCAAAGCCTACTTCAGCAGCTTAGTAAGGGCCTAACCAACCTAGTGAGAACCTGACTCCATATAAAAAATAAAAATTCTGGAAATGTAGCTCAGGGTTAGAGTGTCCCTGGGTTCAATCCTCAGTACCAAAAACCAAAAATAAAATAACAATAATTAAAATATAAACAAAAAAAGAGAACATCTAAAAGAAACCCCCAAAAGAACATTATTCATCAAAGACCAATAATCAGATTAACAGAAGATTTAACAACTGCTGCAGACACAAGCAGATAAAAAAGATTTCCAAAGGACTGAACAACAACAACAACCTGTCATCCTAGAGATTTATGACTAGTTAAACTATAACTAGAGTAGGGGCAGCAAAGGACAGCATTCTCCCTGAAAAAAAAACTATTAAGCAGTTATTAAACAATTAAACCACATATTTTGGTGCACACCCATAATCCAAGTAGCTCTGGAGGCTGATAGCAGAGGATCACAAGTTCAAGGACAATCTCAGCAACTTAGTGAGGCTTTAAGGAATTCAGGGAGATGCTGTCTGTAAGTAAAATATAAAAAAGGGTTTGGGATGTGGCAACCCTGGATTCAGTCCCCAGTACAAAAAATAATACATCTGAATAAAGCAAAATGACCCTAGAGAAAAGGTATCATTTGAAAGAGGAACAATTCACACAATACAATTGAAAAATATCTTTATCACTGTGGAATTAGAAAATAAATAAACAAAGAACCAAAATGGAGTCAGGTGACAACAGTGTTCTGAGGAGAGCAAGGTGACAGGTGTGTCAGAGTAACCTGGAGGGGAATGGCCCTGCTTTGGACAGGGCAAGTTTTGAACTTCTCAGCCAGAACTGTCCTTAGGGTGGGAGCTGACCTGGGCATGAAAGGACATAGACAACATCCACCCTTTTTTTTTTTTTTAGAGAGAGTGAGAGAGGAGAGAGAGAGAGAGAGAGAGAGAGAGAGAGAGAGAGAGAGAGAGAGAATTTTTAATATCTATTTATTTATTTATTTTTAATTCTCGGCGGACACAACATCTTTGTTGGTATGTGGTGCTGAGGATCGAACCCGGGCCGCACGCATGCCAGGCGAGCGCGCTACCGCTTGAGCCACATCCCGAGCCCCAACATCCACCCTTTTAATAACAAAAAGTGTCTCTAAACAATATCACAGGCCCTTAGGCCCTCTCTTGAGGGTTCTAGAAAGAGGTATTCAAGAAGGCAGGGGCTGGCCTGGGATGCCAGGAGGTGCAGATAGGGACCCACCTCCAAGCTGGCCCCAGTGTGTCCAGGCACAAATTTGAGGGGACCATCCAATTACAAGTATCCAACAGGATCTCAAAATTACTCATCTGTTTCTGGGCTGGAAAGGGGACTGATGTGTTCTTTGAGCAGCTCCAGGGAGTACACCAGGGTCCTCTCTGCTGCCTTGATTTTTTTCCAGATTTCCCTGAAGCTGCTGGCACAACGACCAAACCAGAAGAACCACTAACACCAGGCACAGAGCCCCCAGGGCAACCACAGCCAGCCACATCAGCCACAGGTATTCCATGGGGGCCTGAACCTCCAGGTCACTGAGGGGCCCACTATCACAGTCACAAGGTACCCCTCAACAGCCAGCCATGTCCCCTGATCCTCTGAAAAGCAGTTGTAGGCCCCAGCATGGTGATATTGGCCAGCCATCACCACCAGGGCTTGGAGACGGGCATCATAGTGGATAGAGCCTTGTTGGTCTGCAGGTAGGTCCTGGCCCTCAAAGATCCAGCAGGTATAGGCCAACTTGGAGGAGAGGCAACAGGGCAGTACCAAGTCTGTGCCCACTACCATTGTGATGTTTTTCAGCATTCGCCTCACTGTAGCAACAGAGAGGGAAGGTATAGCAGAGTCAGTGCAAGAGACCAAGGGCCAGGGAGGTGTGATGTGGAAAATCCACCCGAGGACCACAGCCCATCTGGAGGGGAGGGGGCCACAAAAAAGCTCACCTATCTTAGTGCCATGAAGGTCACAAAAGCCTATGGTGTCTGGGATCCCCATGTTCTGAACAAGCAGAGATCTGGCAGAGGAAAGGGGTATCAGAAGCTTGATTCCAACAACCCTATCCACCCACCTTCCTGGTCCCAGCCCTTGCAGAACCTGGCTCACCCAGAGTGGCTGGCCACAGACAAATAGTGACTAGTGTTGATGCTCCAGGCACAGTAGGAGTCCCTTGCAAGGACATAGTTTGCACAGATGTGGTACTTCACAGAGTCTGCCAGGGGCAGGTGGACCAGCTGAGAGCAGGAGCCAGCAAACAGCAGCTTCTGTGGGAGAAGAGGAGTGAGAGGGTTGGTAGGGCCACATGCATGCCAGGGCTGCTCAGACTCCAAGAAGCACAAGCAGGAGAGGTGCCCACATGAGGAAGAGGCAGACGACAGCACTGCAAAGGAAGGTGCAAGGTCTCAAGAAAACAGGGAAGCTATGCACACAGAAGGCCTGAAACATTTTCCTCCAGTGCCCTTGGCTCTCACAATAGCACCAGCATAGGATAAGATGTTCTCCGTTCGAATGGTAACTGCCAAAGAATATGGGGTTACACAACCTCATATTCTTTCTGCCATTACTCCATGTGCTGGGAAAAAAACATTTAAATGATAATAGCTGCAAAAGGCAAACAAATCATCATCCAAAGGATGCTGCAAATGTGTATGAGGGTTAAGGAAAAAGACAACACTTCAGGGGACATGGTGGGGAATCAGAGGGTCAGGCCCAGAGCACCACTGGGGACTAGGCAGAAACCAACCCTGGGAGGGCACCATATCAAAGCTGGGGAGGTCTGGTGAGCATGAAAAGGATCTGAGAGGAGGCTATAAGTAGAGTCCTGGCCCCACATAAAGGTGTCTAAAGAAAACATGAGTTTTCTCCAGGAGTAAATCTGGGAATGCAGCCCTGCAGAGACCAGGGTATACATAATGCTCCTGTGGAGTGCCAAACCTGTCAGCACACACCCTGACTTCCCAGGCTTGCCCTGAGCTGACTTAGGTGTGCTGAACTGGCCAACTATGCCAGCCTGATTTGGGGATAGTAGAGTGGGTGCAATGGCAGTGCATGAAGTCTAATTAGCTACCTTGCTTGGTGACAGCACAAGGCTTTCCAGTTTCCTTATCACACACTTGCAGTTCCTCCATCAGGTGGACCCAAGGCCTCAGGATCACAGCCTTGAGCAGCCAGTCATCTCCTGGAGAAGTCTGGAGAAGTCTGGAGTAGGGGTGTCAATGACAGGGAATGAGGCTCTTGGGTTTCTCCCAGCCCCAGACACACCCAAGAGCTTACCTACCTGTGCCAGTGAACAGCACTGTATAGGTGGCTTCGTCAAATCCTGTAAACTGGTTGGCCACCAGGTGGGTGAAGTTGGTGTTCTTCATGAGCAGGGGCTGGCTCCATGAAGGCTGAACCTGCTCGTCCATCAGTGGGTGCTTCTTGATAAAGATGAGGGTTCTGTCAGCCAGCTCCAGAGAACTGGTGTGACCATGGTGATGGTGCCATTTATTGATGCACTGGTCGGGGTAGGGGTATGGACAGGGGAGCTATCAGCAGGTGGGAGGCCACTGGAACTGACAGGGAACACTTCCTGCCCAGAGGACTCACTGAGCCAGGCTGGGGGCTGGGTACTGGGTCAGTGTAGTGACCCCACTTCTGCACTTCCTCAAAGTACTACTTGTAGGGACCTTGGAACACCCACTGGATCTCTTCCAACTAGTACCCACAGACTGCAGAAAGGTCCACATTACCCCTGTTGCAATGAGAGAGGGATCTCAAGGGTCAGGTCCAGTGCCCACCTTAACATCTCACCCCAGCTCCAGAGATTGCAGGAAGGCAGGTATCAGCACAAAATGCTCATGGGCAGAAGAATATACCAGCAGCCAGATCTAAAGTGCCACCAGGCAGGGCCTTGCCTTCTTTCCCCAGGGGCCTTTAAAAGGGGCAAGTACTCAGTGTTACAGACACTGACCACCTGGATGTCCCTATAAGACAGCATGGTTCAGGCCCTCCCACCCACATACTGCCCTTGACCTGAACACCTGCTTATCCCTACCCCAGAATTCCTGGCCAAATCACAATCATATATGAAATACAACAAATAAGGTGGTCTTGTGCCAGGAGGCACCCTGCAGGGTGTGCACAGCCTGTGGAATGTGGGCCACATTCAGGAATGTGGTCCACTTCTTCTGCAGTGTGCATGCACCCACTTTGTCACCCTTGCAGTTATCAAGCGGATGCAGTGGGTCAGCTACTACCCAGCCCACAGGGTTCCCAGGGCTCATGCTGGGCGCTCAATATCTTGCAGACATGGGTAACTCAGGCCACCAGCTGCTTGGTAAAGCAGTCATATTCAACCGCCCTCTCACTGAAGAAATACACCTTGTCGTCATCCCCTATGATGCTCCCCACACTCTCAGGGACATAGGCAGAGGCAATGAAGTGGGGCCCTGTGGCAAGGCAAGGAGGTTCAGTCATGAGGTGACAAGGACCTCACAGGTTTCCTGCCCTGGGCTTCCCCAGTCCTTCTCCCTGCTCACTGTTGAGCCATAAGGCCTCGTACTCTGCCTTCATGGGGTGATAGTGCCCCATGTTCCGGAGGATGACAGGCTGGGTGCCCAGGAAGTTACTGAGGGTGGCTGAGTACAACTCACCATCTGTGGGAAATGCAAGGACAGTCAGGCCATAAACAATGTGTAGACACCCCAGAGTGTGTCAAGTTCCAAGGGACTCACCCAAAACAGGCACAGCCACTCACCTAAAAGAAGGCCAGTATGGCCCTTAGCTGGGTCATAAGGACACTTCCCCTTCCCATAATCAAAATCTTCATGCTCCAAAGTGAAGGTGAGCATGTTCTAGGGGCAGAGGGAGCCAGTGAGGCAGATGAGCATGAGGGCAGGACCCCATACTGGAGGCAAGGGTGGCAGGCAGCCAGGGTGGGGCAGCACTCACAATGTAGGTGCACTTGGGCTGAAAGGCGTAGGTACCACAGACATAAAGGTGGGAGGTGTTGTAAGGCTGCAGGAAGCAGATGAAGTTGAAGCACTCCATCTTGGGGATAAAGTGGTCAGTCAGTGAGACCCCTAGGTGAGAGCCACTAGTGCCAAGACTAAAGAAAGTTCTGCCCTCACATGACAGTACTCCAGAAAACAGTGCCCTGTGTGGCCCAGGAGGCCGGCAGTGCCTGAGCATCCACCTGGTTGCTCTTCCCTTTCTCAGTACACTCGATCTTCTTCTCAGCTGGTGCCTCCCAGAAGATCTATTGGACAAGGAATGGTAATGTCATATGTACATGCAGAGAAGGAAGATACCCTGTGGGAAATCTTGATCCTCTCCTCGGGAAGCTTCTTTAAGTAGAGGACAGAACCCCCAGCCACCAGCAAGGAGCCCTGGCACTTGTCTTCCAAGTCACTCGGGAGGCTGAGGCAGAAGTTTTGCAAATTCAAGTCCAGCCCTGGCAATGTAGTAAGAACTTGTATGTAAATAAAGTTTGAAAAGTATGTAAATAAAGGGTCCCTGTGTTTAAGCTCAAGTACATGGGTATGTTTGGGGGGAGTCCCATGCTACCTCATCATGGCATACCCCAGTAAGTGCCATAGAAGGGAAGAGAGAGCTTGCTAATCCTGATGGGGGTTGGGAAGGCCTGGGGGCACACTATTTGGTGAGATACCATGTGGTTTAATTGGGTCAAATGGTGGTTGCATTCCAAGCTTTCTGAGGAATCTCCATACTACTTTCCAGAGTGGCTGTACCCATCCAAATTGATTTATTCTAAGCAAGTGTCTTCCCATGTCTTTTAAGTTTAGAGGCATGGGGTTCTGTTTCCAAGGATGTCATGCCATTGTTTAAAATTATTGTTGAAACTCCAAATATGTGTAGCTTTTCATCCACCCTTCCCACACACAAGTAAATGAATATCACAGTATCTCACTGGATCTTCAGTGCCCATACGTGTTTGCAGCTGATGGCAGGGTTGAAGTTTTTTGGCGGAGATAAGATAGCACAGGCTCAGAATGTTTCTCTCCTCCTCATTTCCGATCCTTTTATCATTGGAGATGGAGCCCAGCAGCCTGCTTGAATCCTTAGGTAGTGTGACCCTAGAATATTGGTGGCATTATTTCTACTCTCCATTAGGCACCAATAGCAAAACAGCAAATTGGGAGCACACTTATAGCATCTGCAGTAAGTCTGAAGTGTGTGTGCATTTGTTGGGCTGCAGTGATCAGATGAATCCTCTTTGTTAATATGTGACTTGCAACTTGAAGCCTCCCCAGTCTCTGGATTATAAAGCAGGTTGTTCTGTGGGCAGCCTTTCAGCCAGAGAACACGTGGAACAGAGCAAGGGCTAATTCTGGGAATGCAAAGAGCACACTGGAATTTTTTTCCTTTCCCTTTTGATGGTGACTTTAGGTAATGGCTTCATCAAAACCTGGCTGATTCCATAAAGCCTTGGAAGTAAGGACTGGTAGAAATGAGAGCACACTCTAGTATGTCAGCAAAAGAAGAACAAGGGGCTGCTCTTGTAACATGCACTCTAGTACCTTGACCCCTCTCCTAAAAAATATAGTTCCCAGTCAGGCGTGGTAGTGCATACCTGTAATCCTAGTGGCTCTAAAGGCTGAGGCAGGAGGATTGCAAGTTCAAAGCCAGCCTCAGCAAAAGCAAGGCCCTAAGCAACTCAGTGAGACCCTGTTTCTAAATAAAATATGAAAAAGGGGTGGGGATGTGGATCAGTGGTTAAGTGTCCCTGGGTTCAATCTCCTGTAAAGGGGGGATTTTTTGTGTATGCTAATTATATAGAATAGTGGATTTTGTTGTGGTATATTTTAAAGTGCATATACCACAACTGTAGCATAGACAAAGGGGTTAGAGGGAGAGACGAAGGGGTGCAAGGGGAGGGTACCCTGAATAAAATATATCAATCAGACTATCATGAATCCTATAAAGAAAGAAACTTTCAAGCCTGCCACAGAACTAAGACTCTGTCTACCACCAAAAGATGGAGCTGGCGGCAGAGGGCTTCTGTCATGTCCCTTTGGCTTAGAAACAAATATTTGTTAACACCTTTTCAGAACCTAACACATAAATTGAGACTGAAATAGAAGACCGGAATTTATTATACTTGATCATGACCTGTTGGCATATTACTTAGGATCTATTGATTCCCTTCTATAATTCCATAGTCATAAAGAGAATTGGAATCATTTTGTTAAAAGCTAGAATGCTAGGTAGTGCTTGCCCTGGAGAAAATGTACCAGAAGTTTGTGCCTCAGAGAAGTGGAGTGGAGTTACAGCTACAAACCTGTTTTCTCTGATATCCATTTCTAGGAAATTGTTTTCACACTATCTGAGCATCTCTTAATTAATTGGTAAAATTAATTTCTGAGCAGAATTGTACTTTGGTCTGATAAGCCAGAAAATCCCCTCTTATTCACCCCTCACACACACTCTGCTTAGCATTTTTACAAGGATTCTCCCCTCTTTAAAGACGAAGAATGATTGTTGTTTTTATTTTATCAATCCACATATTTAAACAGTTTTTTTTTCTGTTTTGTTTTATACCTGAAATTGAACCCAATGGCAGTTAACCACTGAGCTATATACCTATCCCTTTTTCTATTTTATTTAGAGACAGGATCTCACTGAGTTGCTGAGGCTGGCTTTGAACTTGCAATCCACTTACCTCAGGCTTTAGAGTTGCCGAGATTACTGGTGTGCACCATTGCACCCAGCTAAACATAATTTTTTAATTCCACTTCTACACATGGGTGTATAAAGTCAATGTGACCTCAACTGATGTAACCTGCAGATTAGCCATGGAATGGTAATCACAAACAAGATTGGTGTCTTTTTAAGCAAATGGTTAGACATGTCATCATTTTTTCACAGTTTGTCCATGGTTAGCATATACAGTTTCAGCAAGAATTTTGCAGTTTCTGATGTAAGTTCTTGCCATGAATTTTTATTGGGGGAGGCAGGGATAGGAGCTGGGATTTTCACACTAAAGCCTGCTGTCTGTTGTGTGGAACCTGGAAATAGGTTAGGGAGATTGTTATTTGGACCTTCATGATATTTCTGTACCCCATAATGAGCGAGTTTGTTCTAGACAGATTGATAGCACTCCAGTTTTTTTTTCTTTTGCATTTGACTGTGCAGATGACATAAAAACATTTTGTGAATTGGAAAGTATGATCACATTCCCCCTCAGGTTTCATTGAGGCACAGATTCCTAGTTAATCTAGTTTATGCCTGCACAGTTTTGAGGAGGTGAAGTACTTTTGCTCTGAAGGATGCTGCAGCCACTTTTCAAGTGGGAAAAAAGTCATCTCTAATACATGTGAAATTTTTCACTACCTAAGAGGAAGGGAGTTGGAAAACAGCTTTTTTCTTTTTCTTTTTTTTCCTTTTTCTTTTTTTTTTTTTTTTTTTGTACCTGGGATTGAACTCAGTGGCACTCAACTACTGAGCCACATCCCAGCCCCACCCCTTTTGTATTTTATTTAGAGACAGGTTTTCCCTGACTTGCTTAGGGCCTTGCTAAGTTGTTGAGGCTGGCTTTGAATTTGCCAACTTCCTGCCTCAGCCTCCTGAGCTGCTGGGATTACAGGCATGCCCAGCTAGGAAGCAGTTTTAAGTCACAGAGACATTTGATGTGCATATTTGTGTGAGTTAGAGTCTTACTAGAGACATTTTTAAAAATAGTTTTTTAAGTTGTAGATGAACTCAATATCATTATCTGGTTTATGTATTTTTATGTGGTGCTGAGGATTGAACCCCAGTGCCTCACTTGTGCTAGGCAAGCACTCTACCACTGAGCCACAACTCCAGCCCACAAATTAATTTATTAAAGCTCAGCTTTTCCTCCTGTCAAGTGGAGTATTACCAACATACTTCACAGGGTTGCAAAGAGGAGTTAGAAAAAGTGCTTAGAAGAATATATTCCCTATAATCCTTAGATATTGTGATTTATGTATCATGCATGATTCCAAGTAGTTTACATCATAAAACATGCCTAAGAAGGGTGAAATGAATATACCCTAGTGGTAGAAAGTGGTAGAAAAAGCAATTTGACACATTCTGGCGTTCTGATACATTCTTACTCTGGAGTCCTGATACATTCTTACTCAGATCGTGAATGGGGTTCTGTGTGCCCCTCCTATGGTCCATGATGGTTTTGTTAGGTTTGTATATAGTAGGAGTACAGGTAGAGCAGCAGATGACACAGCCTCGGGGCCAGGCTGTATTTATCCACGTTACCTGGGCAAAGACCTGAGGTTCCTGGGGGAGGAAACAAACACTAGCTGATAAAGTTTGGTGCTACTAATCATGATTCCAGAGAAAGCAAGGTTTCCCAGCTAGCTGGTGACAGATTCCTACTTGCTCTTCCTTTAAGCTAAGTGATGAGCAGAGGTTGATGGGCAGGGAGTGGGGGTGAGTTTGATTCTTCCTCATGGCTTTATCTTTGTGAAATAGGTTAGGGAGATTGTTATTTGGACCTTCATGATATTTCTGTACCCCTTAATGAGCGAGTTTGTTCTAGACAGATTGATAGCACTCCATAAATAGAGATGGCCCCCACCTTACGATGGGTTGACTTAAAATATTTCAACTTTACAGTGATGTGAGAGCAGATATTGGCAACCACTCTGTTGTTTTCACTTTGAGTTTAATATTCAGTGAATTCCATGAGCCTTAACACACTGTGTTATAAATTGAGCTCTGTGCTGGGCACAGGGGTGCAGGCCTGCACCTGTAATCCCAGCAGTTTGGGAGGCTGAAGCAGGAATATCAAAAGTTCGAGTCCAGTTTTACCAACTTGGCGAGGCCGTAAGCAACTCAGCACAACTCTGTCTCTAAATAAAATACAAAATAGGGATGAGATGTGCCTCAGTGGTTGAGCACCCCTGAGTTCAATCCCCAGTACCCCCTTGTGACAAAAAGAGGTATGGTATCAGTGATTTTGCTCTGCAGTAGACTCACACCACTGGACTTTGTTTAAGGCAAGCTAGGCTGAGATTTGACATTTGGTGGCTTAAGTGTATTGAATGCATTTTCAATACAATGTTTTTAAATTCCTGTGGGCATCCTTTTATTGTAGATTGAAGAGTACAGGTATTGGTTGGTGGATTGAGGATTAGGGGACAACCTCTAAATGTTTATGTCATCTATAGAAAAGCAAAGAATTGACATAAATCAGTCTGTGCCTTATGCTGGTAAACGTATAACAAATTATTGCTGTAATGACTGATAACACTCAGTTTGGAATTGGGGATTCATGTTAGCATATGACTCTTTGGAGCCAGTACAAGCTTATAAACTCACACAACTAATTAATACCACTTGTGTGCTGGGTACTGTGCTAAGTGGTTTAGGTATATTTGTTCATTTAAACATCACTGTAACTTTTGTTTTTTTGGTACCAGGGATTGAACCCTGGGGAACTTAACCACAGAGCCACATCCCAAACTCTTTTGTTATAACCACAGAGCCACATCCCCAGCTCTTTTTATATTTTATTTAAAGACATGGTCTTGCTAAGTAAGTTGATTAGGGCCTTGCTAAGTTGCTGAGCTGGTTTTAACTTGCAGTCTTCCTGCCTAAGCTTCCAGAGCTTCTGTGATTACTGGTGTGTCACCATGCCTGGCATAGAACCTCTTTTGAAAGGAGAAAACTGAAGTTCATAGAGTTCAAGAAGCTAGCCCAAGGTTACATGGGTTGTAAGTGACAGAATTTCCATGGGGATCCATACAGCCTGGCTTCAGGGTTCATGCTGTGTACTCAAAACTATACTGTCACCTCTCAGCAAAATTTCCACATTGCTAATTTGAAGTTTCCTTAAGTTAGAAAAAGTCACACAAGAGCACAGTCTAAATCAGAGCTAAACTTGACTAAATCCTTTGCTCTCTCCCATTTGCAAGCAGGTGCAGCTGTAGGTGGGGGAAATAGGTTCCTTCCTCCCTTTGAGAGTCCAGAATTACCCCTTAAAAGCCACACACTCCTCCTGGCTGTGTCTTCTCTCCCATAGGCATCCCTCTTTCCCCAGACTGTGCCAAGCATACATCACTCTCTTCACACAGGAGTCTCCAAGGGCCTCCAAAAGCATAATTAAGTTTTACCTTATGGCTGATTTTCCTCCCTGGAATCAGCCACTGTGGAATTCTGAGGAACCAAACACTTGTCTTTATCACATTGTTTATTCTATATAAGCCATTCTTTTATTCTTGTACCAGGGATTGAACCCCATGCTGTTTAACCACTGAGCCACATCCCCAGCCCTTTTCTTGTATTTTATTTTGAGATAGGGACTCACTGAGTTGCCTAGAGCCTCACTAAATTGCTGAGACTAGCCTTGAAGGTGCCATCCTCCTCCTTCAGCCCCCTGAACTGCTGGAATTACAGGTATGCACCACCTCCCTAGCACATCCCCAGCCCCATCCATCACTCAGACACTCATACTCCACCCCAACTCTACACTTTTGAGTTTTTTTCAAGCTACCCCCTAGGGCCCTCTTCTTCATAGGAGTGCTCGTTTTGTCACCAAATAATGTAGATCAGTGCCTTGAAAATGAAAATGTCTTAATTTGAAGATTATTTTTTCCTTTCGTCATTCTAGGCAAAGAAAAGGCATTTCTTCTCACTGTGAATCATCAGGATGCTGCAATGTAGGAAACATTCTTTGTTGATATTTTGTTCTCTCAGTGGGATCATTGTAGATATTTCTGCCACGTCATTCTGGGTTGTGTTATCCATCTGGGATACACTACTGAGGATGGACATGGTCAGGAAGAAAAGGGCAGTGGTGTCCATGGCTTATCTCTGCCTAATGGTGGACCGTCATAGTGGCCTGAAGCAAAGGGTAGAGCTATTGCACCTCTGAAGTGTGCACAGCTGCCTACAGATTGACCTGTGACCGTTTCTTACCCTGAAGTGTACAGGGTAGACCAGACACAGTGGTGCATGCCTGTCATCCCAGCATCTCAGGAGGTTGATGCAGGAGGATCACAAGTTAAAGCCAACCTCAGAAACTTAGTGAGGCACCAAGCATCCCAGTGAGACCCTGTCTCTAAACAAAATACAAAATAGTGCTGAGGATGTGGCTCAGTGGTCAAGTGCCCCTGAGTTCAATCCCGGGTTACCCCAGGCTCTCCAAAAAAAAAAAAAAAAAAAAACAAAGAGCTGCTGGAAAGGGTTTGGCATCTTTCTCACTCTGGGTAACGTGACTGTCGTGTCAGTATTTTAGCCTCATATCAGTGATGCCCAGGCAGCTTTATCTATTGATGGTCATCTTGCATGCCCCCACTTGTAGCCTGTCTTCTGTCTTTTGCATAGCTAAGTCCTGCACCATCAATACTGCTTGATGTTGATAGTGACCATGAAATAATAAGAAAATCAGGCATGATCTAGGTGGGTACATGCACACATGGTGGCTAAAAGTTTTCATGGCTCTGTGTATATTCATAAAGGACCATGAACGTGTCAAGAGCATTGATTTTGAGGTTATAAATTAAATATGGTGGGTAGGAAAATTTGCACACATATAAACTATTAATAATGAAGATTGAATGTCTGTCTTTCTGTGTGTGCAGCTGGAAAGAAGAACCAATTTTGTGATGCAGTTAAAAATCCCTCACCTACCAATTTATAACATTTTAGCTATGGCTAAATCTCTAATTTCTCTTATCATTATGTAAAATGGAAGGATACTATAGGGATTTATGAGCATTAAATAATTTGATGACCTTAGAATGGTAGGTAGTTGATACATATGTGTGTCCCCTGCTTAGATAGTATTATTTTGGTGGATGTGGGTGGTGGTGATGGTGACACGAGCCTTGGAGACATTAAGCATCAACCTCAGCATCCTAATATTGAAAGGAATAATGTTTCTGGGTATTCTGGTTTATTTTTCACTCAGCCCATACTGTAATAACTATTTGGAAGACCATTGTGAGCATTCAATAAAATAACCTACTGGATAGATTTTGGTCATCTTTGAATCCCAATACAATTGGGAGCTGTTTCACAGTCATAGAACAGTATAGATGTTGCTTATCATTTTCCTTCTCATTATAAGTATCACCTAGGTTATGTAATTTTTTTCAGTATTGAGGGTGGAACCCAGGGCCTTGCATGAGCTAGGCAAGTGCTCTACCACTGAGATGCATCCCCAGCCTATTCTGATTCTCCTTCTTCTTATTAATATTATTTTGAGACAGGGACTTCCCAAGTTGCTGAGGCTGGCTTGAAATGTGTCGTCCTATTGCCTCAGCCTCCAAAGATGCTAAGATTATAGGTATGTGCCACTGTGACCAGCAAGAAACACAAGTTTTTTTTTTGTTTTTTTTTTTTTTTTGTACCAGGAATTGAACTCAGGGTGCATTTTATCCACTGATCCACATCTCCAGTCCTTATATATATTTTAATTTAGAGACAGGGAATTGCTGAATTGCTTAGGGTCTCACTAAGTTCATGAGGCTTGCTTCAAACTTTCAATCCTCCTCCCTCAGACTCCCAAACTGCTGGGAATATAGGTGTAAGCCACTGTGCCTGAAAGGATATAGAAATTTCATGGATGTTATCGTTCCATGAGAATTTTAAAGTTCCTCACTACTTGGCATATTATAGTACTTGTTAATAGTGATTATCAATATTTTGTATTATGCCAGTCATTCATGATAGAGTTGATTTGTCTGTAGGGAGACATATGGCAATGTTTTGCTTGTCACAATTATGCAGAGGTGCTACTACCATCAAGTGAGTAGATGACAGGGACACTGCTAAACCTCCTGTAATGCACACACCATGCCTCACAGCTGGGACAGCCCAGAATGTCAATAGTGCCAGGGCTGAAGCACTCTGCACTAACTGAAAGCTCCTTGTAAGCATCACTGTGTCCTACTCCCTGTCCTGAGCCCTGGCATGGATCCCTATTGGATCTACCTTGGGTCCTCAGGTACCTCCTGAGTTACATAGTCTACAAATACACTTAGCCCCTGGGTTTAGCATTTCTGCAGATTAATGTTGTGACGTCTAGATTTCAGGATTCATCCACAGCCATTTTTAATATTTCATTCAGGACAGGGTATCACTGAATTGATTAAGGCCTCGCTAAGTTGCTGACGCTGGCCTTGAACTCATGATCCTCCTGCCTCAGCCTCTTAGATGCTGGTATGACAGGTGTGTACCACCATGTCCATCTCTCTCTGCTTTTATTTTACATTTTTGATGACAGAGATTTAACACAGGGCCTTGGACATACACATATAGCATACACTATAAATATAATTTTATCTTTTTAAAAATATTAATCTCATAATATAACAGACATTAGGGAAAAAACAGTATAAATATAGCTCAAAACACTGTCTGTGGACTACCCTCACTCTCAAAACTGTTGGTCCCCAGGCAAGCGAGTACAGAGAGTGAGAGAGTTCAGAAACTTGGGAAGCCATGGGCCAATGCTTGGTAGTTTCTGTTCTCTGTGGGTATCTTTCTTCACCATATTCAAGAATATGAATTTCTTTTACAATGTATGACCTTTTAGTATTTAAACTTTGCATAATGGTTAAAGTTGTTGGATAATTCAAAGACATATTTTTACAACTTTTATCATGTAAATGTTAAAATGTACAGAGAACCTGAGGTAATTGTATAGCGAACAATTATAGAACTACTAAAAACGTGAATTGGGTTGCCATGCTGCTGCTTGCAGGTCCAGCCAGTGTGGAAATGAAACCTCTGTTTGGAAGTGAACTTCTTCTTGAACAAGCCCTACCCCTTATTTCATGTATTGTTTCTGCCTGCTGTTGTACCACTCAATCAGGACTGAGTAGTTTCTACAGAGAACTTTAGGCACTGCTCCTCTACCCAGTAGCAATACATGGTTGTTTCAGAATCACAGAGAGCCCACATTTGGATCCCCAGTTTTAGCAGGTATTGACATTTAGGTGTCTTAAGTGCACCTAATATGTCTCTTTCAAAATCTTACCCTGTCACGTCCTACCCCCAGTCTTCTGCTTATTTTATGTTTTTCTCCTTTCAGTCACCTTTTGGTTTATTCTGATCCAACTTCTTTCCTAAATTTATTAGAATTTTTGGTAATTTTTTTGTCTTTGTGTGTGAATGTGGGAGTGTATTATGGGTTTTTGTTTTTATTTATTTGTTTTATTTTGGTGGCAATAAAAAAGATATCCAGAGACAATTACAATAATAGTAAAACAGGAACACCTACAAATGCCAGATGCAAGGCATAGTGAAAAATTCCTTACATCAGAGTGAATATGTCACACCCTATTTTTTGTTTATACACTTCATTGAAGGAAATAGAGATATGTTTGATGTCTTCCATTACATTTTTACCTTCCAGAAAGTAAGATCATTATGGTAATAAAAGAATTTCTTGGGGGGTGAGAGCGGAGGTAAGCCTGGGCGGGGGTGGGGCAGGGGAGGATAGAGAGATTTCTGTGTGGTGAGGAAATCTGCCTGGAGGGCAAGGAGGTGGCGCCTACTAGGAGAAGATGCAAAAGGTGGAATCCTGCCAGCCAAGCCCACACTGACCCTTGGGCCAAGTACGGGATTTCAGAAGGGGAAGGAAGCAGTACAGTCCCGTCCCATCCCCCACAGCGGACACTCCATCCAGGCAGTCAGCGGCCACCATCCGGGAAAGCTGAAGGATACACCACCACTCTCCAACAGCTTGCAACATCAAAACAGCCAGCAGCAGGACCCCAGAGATCCAGGCCGACTGATTCGCGCGGCCTGCCCTGCGGCTACAGAAGGCGTGGCGCCTCAGAGAAGCCATTAATTAGCAAGCAGGGAGGTTAGGGACTGCCAATAGGTGGAATCCCGCCAGCCAAGCCCACACGGACCCTTGGGCCGAGTACGGGATTTCAGAAGGGGAAGGAAGCAGTACAGTCCCGTCCCATCCCCCACAGCGGTCACTCCATCCAGGCAGTCAGCGGCCACCATCTGGGAAAGCTGAAGGATACACCACCACTCTCCGACAGATTGCAACATCAAAACAGGTTTGTGGGGGCTCACGCCAGGGGTACACTGGCAGCCCTTAGTGCTGAGTTCCTGCTTTGAGACAGAGGAGAGAAGCAGTCCAGCCTGGTTCCAGACACCGGTCGGACCACAGTGGAGGACAGCAGCCGCCATTTCGGAGAGATGATGTAATCATCCCCATGTTCTACTGATCTCAGCTCATTCAGCTACGGAACAGGTGATTTCAGGCTGGTAGTTGCCTGTGTCTAGCAGACAGATTTCTTGCTCAGGCTCTGGACTGGGGATCTTGTGGAGAATATTCCTAGAGGCTTGTGCCGGGCAAGGTGTGCGCCGGGCACTGAGCAGCTGGATTCTGGTTCCCGGGGCTAACCTGGCCCATGTCTGAGGAAACTGCGGAGACTGCCTGTGGAGGCCAGCTCCAAGTGGAGCATGCGCTGAGCTTGGGGCGACTGGGTTCTGATTCCCGGAACAGTTTTGGCCTGGGGCTGGGGAACCCGTGGGGGTCGCTCGCTGGAGCCAGCTCCCAGCGGAGAGTGTATCGGGATCGGAGAGGTGGGGTTCCGGCTACCTAAGCTGCTTTGGCCCAAGGCTAGGGATCCGGCGGTGACTGCTTCTCAATCAGGGTCCTGCTGGGTGCTGTGGGGGCAGAGTGGAACTTCCACCTGCGCCCAGAGCAGGCCAAGTGACCCGCCGGCGTGGTATCATGACACCCCAAACGCAGTTGGAGCTGAAGAGAGCAGCCGCCCACGCCTAGAATAGGACCAGCGACCCCGAGGCGCGGTAGTCAAGTTACCTCATTTGGAGTAGGGGCTGTGCGGAGCTGCTATCTGAGCAAACAGGGCAGGCAGACCTGCCGCCCACTGGCAAGTCAGGCCAGGTAGCTTGCCAGCGTAGGGGGACACGTAACACCGAGGCAGTCGCGTCACACTGGTTGGAGTGGGGGTGGAGCAGGGTTGCCGCCTGAGTCCGGAGGGGGCTCAGCGGCCTGTTGGAGAGGTAGTCAGGTACCCCCATTGGGAGTGGGGGCTGTGCAGAACTGCGACCCACCAGCCTAGAGGTCTGCCAGCTTGGTAGACACGTCACACCAATTGGAGTGGGGACCCAGCAGAGCCGCCACCCACATCCAGATCAGGACCTACGACCCCAGGGCGTGGTAGTTACGTTACCACAATTGGAGAGGGGGCAGAGCAAAGCCGCCTCCCGTGCACGCGGGGGGGGGGCAGACCTGCGACCGATCAGCGTAGTAGACAGACCACCATAATTAGAGGAGGAGCACAGCCACTACCCGCCCTGCAAGGGAGACTTTCCAACTATACAAGAGCAACATAAATAAATAGGGGGTAAATTTCAAAAACACAACAGTTGCACCAAGCAGAAAGAAACGCTAGCAGTATGAAAAGATAAGGAAAGAAAGGACCACAAGCAATGCAGGTCAACTCAACTTTAGAAGAGGTAATAGCTGCAACAGATGGAATATCAGATAAAGGGTTCAGGATATATATGCTTCAGATGATCTGGAGTCTCAAGGAAGACATGAGACAGCAAAATCAGACAATGAAAGATCACATTGACAAACAAATCCAGGAAGTAAAAGATCAATTTCACAGGGAGATAGAGGTAATAAAAAATAAACAAATAGAAATTCTAGAAATGCAGGAAACAATAAACCAACTTAAAAACTCAATTGAGAATACTACCAGCAGAGTAGATCACTTAGAAGAGAGAACATCAGACAATGAAGACAAAGTATTTCAACTGGAAAAGAACATAGACAGCTCAGCAAGTCTGCTAAGAAACCATGAGCAGAACATCCAAGAATTATGGGACAATATCAAAAGACCAAATTTAAGAGTCATTGGGATACAGGAAGGCACAGAGCTCCATTCCAAAGGAATAAACAGTCTATTCAGTGAAATAATACGTGAAAACTTCCCAGAATTGAAGAATGAGACAGAATCCCAAATCCTAGAAGCCTACAGGACGCCGGATGTTCAAAATCATAAGAGATCCACACCTAGACACATTATAATGAAGATGTCCAACATACAGAACAAGGAGAGAATTTTAAAAGCTGCAAGAGAAAGAAAGCAGATTACATTTAGGGGTAAACCAATCAGGATAACAGCTGATCTCTTAACACAGACTCTGAAAGCTAGAAGATCCTGGAATAACATATCTCAAACACTGAAAGACAATGGGCTCCAACCAAGAATCGTGTATCCGGCGAAATTAAGCTTCAGGTTAGAAGATGAAATTAAAACCTTCCACGATAAACAAAAGTTAAAAGAATTCGCAGCTAGAAAACCATCTCTTCAAAAAATCCTTGGCAAAACATTACAGGAAGAGGAAATGGAAAATAACATTGAAAACCAACAATGGGAGGTAGGACAGTAAAGGGGGGAAAGTAGTCAAAGAGGATAACAAATCAGGTTTAGTAACATCAATAAACAAATATGGATAGAAGAACAAACCATATCTCAATAATAATCCTAAATGTTAATGGCTTAAACTCACCAATTAAGAGACACAGGCTAGTAGAATGGATCACAAAACAAGACCCAACAATATGCTGCCTACAGGAGACGCATTTGATAGGAAAAGATATACATAGACTGAAGGTGAAAGGTTGGGAAAAATCATATCACTCATATGGACTGCGGAAACAAGCAGGAATGTCCATACTCATATCTAATAAAATAGATTTCAAACCAAAGCTAATCAAAAGGGATAAAGAAGGACACTTCATACTGCTCAAGGGAACCATACACCAACAAGACATAACAATCATAAATATATATGCCCCAAATAATGGTGCAGCCGTGTTCATCAAGCAAACTCTTCTCAAGTTCAAGAGTCTAATAGACCACCATACAATAATCATGGGAGACTTCAACACACCTCTCTCACCACTGGACAGATCTTCCAAACAAAAGTTAAATAAGGAAACTATAGAACTCAATAACACAATTAACAACCTAGACTTAATTGACATATATAGACTATACCACCCAACATCAAGTAGCTACACTTTTTTCTCAGCAGCACATGGAACCTTCTCAAAAATAGACCATATACTATGTCACAGGGCAACTCTTAGACAATACAAAGGGGTAGAGATAATACCATGCATCTTATCTGATCATAATGGAATGAAACTGAAAATCAATGATAAAAGAAGAAAGGAAAAATCAAGCATCACCTGGAGAATGAACAATAGGTTGCTGAGTGATCAATGGGTTTTAGAAGACATCAAGGAGGAAATTAAAAAATTCCTAGAGTTAAATGAAAACACAGACACAACATATCGGAATCTATGGGACACATTGAAAGCAGTTCTAAGAGGAAAATTCATTGCTTGGAGTTCATTCCTCAAAAAAATAAAAAAACCAACAAATAAATGATCTCATACTTCATCTCAAAATCCTAGAAAAAGAAGAGCAAAACAACAGCAAAAGAAGTAGAAGGCAAGAAATAATTAAAATCAGAGCTGAAATTAATGAAATTGAAACAAAAGAAACAATTGAAAAAATTGACAAAACTAAAAGCTGGTTCTTTGAAAAAATAAATAAAATTGACAGACCCTTAGCCATGCTAACGAAGAGAAGAGAGAGAACCCAAATTACTAGCATACGGGATGAAAAAGGCAATATCACAACAGACACTTCAGAAATACAGAAGATAATCAGAAATTACTTTGAATCCTTATACTCCAATAAAATAGAAGATAGTGAAGGCATAGATAAATTCCTTGAGTCTTATGATCAGCCCAGATTGAGCCAGGAGGATATAGACAACCTAAACAGACCAATAACAATAGAGGAAATAGAAGAAACCATCAAAAGACTACCAACTAAGAAAAGCCCAGGACCGGATGGGTATACAGCAGAGTTTTACAAAACCTTTAAAGAGGAACTAACACCAATACTTTTCAAGCTATTTCAGGAAATAGAAAAAGAGGGAGAACTTCCAAATTCATTCTACGAGGCCAACATCACCCTGATTCCGAAACCAGACAAAGACACTTCAAAGAAAGAAAACTACAGACCAATATCTCTAATGAACCTTGACGCAAAAATCCTCAATAAAATTCTGGCGAATTGGATTCAAATACATATCAAAAAAATTATACATCATGATCAAGTAGGATTCATCCCTGGGATGCAAGGCTGGTTTAATATACGGAAATCAATAAATGTTATTCACCACATCAATAGACTTAAAAATAAGAACCATATGATCATCTCAATAGATGCAGAAAAAGCATTCGACAAAGTACAGTATCCCTTTATGTTCAAAACGCTAGAAAAATTAGGGATAACAGGATCATACCTCAACATTGTAAAAGCAATCTATGATAAGCCACAGGCCAGCATCATTCTGAATGGAGAAAAATTGAAGACATTCCCTCTAAGATCTGGTACAAGACAGGGATGCCCTCTCTCACCACTTCTGTTCAACATAGTCCTCGAAACACTGGCCAGAGCAATTAGACAGACGAAAGAAATTAAAGGCATAAAAATAGGAAAAGAAGAACTTAAATTATCACTATTTGCAGATGATATGATTCTATACCCAGCAGACCCAAAAGGGTCTACAAAGAAGCTATTAGAACTAATAAATGAATTCAGAAAAGTGGCAGGATATAAGATCAACACGCATAAATCAAAGGCATTCCTGTATATCAGTGACAAATCCTCTGAAACGGAAATGAGGACAACTACTCCATTCACAATATCCCCCCCAAAAATAAAATACTTGGGAATCAACCTAACAAAAGAGGTGAAAGATTTATACAATGAAAATTACAGAACCCTAAAGAAAGATATAGAAGAAGACCTTAAAAGATGGAAAAATATACCCTGCTCATGGATAGGCAGAACCAACATCATCAAGATGGCGATATTACCAAAAGTTCTCTACAAGTTTAATGCAATGCCAATCAGAATCCCAGCAGCATTTCTTGTAGAAATAGAGAAAGCAATCATGAAATTCATATGGAATAATAAAAGACCCAGAATAGCAAAAACTATGCTAAGCAGGAAGTGTGAATCAGGCGGTATAGCGATACCAGACTTCAAACTATACTACAGAGCAATAGTAACTAAAACAGCATGGTACTGGTACCAAAACAGGCGGGTGGACCAATGGTACAGAATAGAGGACACAGTAACCAACCCACAAAACTACAACTATCTTATATTTGATAAAGGGGCTAAAAGCATGCAATGGAGGAAGGATAGCATCTTCAACAAATGGTGCTGGGAAAACTGGAAATCCATTTGCATCAAAATGAATCTGAATCCCTATCTCTCGCCATGCACAAAAGTTAACTCAAAATGGATCAAGGAGCTTGATATTAAATCAGAGACACGGCATCTGATAGAAGAAAAAGTAGGTTATGATCTACATACTGTGGGATTGGGCTCCAAATTCCTAAATAGGACACCCATAGCGCAAAAGTTAACAACTAGAATCAACAAATGGGACTCACTCAAACTAAAAAGTTTTTTCTCAGAAAAAGAAACAATAAGAGAGATAAACAGGGAGCCTACATCCTGGGAACAAATCTTTACTCCACACACTTCAGATAGAGCCCTAATAACCAGAATATACAAAGAACTCAAAAAATTAGACAATAAGATAACAAATAACCCAATCAATAAATGGGCCAAGGACCTGAACAGACACTTCTCAGAGGAGGACATACAATCAATCAATAAGTACATGAAAAAATGCTCACCATCGCTAGCAGTCAGAGAAATGCAAATCAAAACCACCCTAAGATACCATCTCACCCCAGTAAGATTGGCAGCCATTAAGAAGTCAAACAACAATAAGTGCTGGAGAGGATTCGGGGAAAAGGGCACTCTTGTTCATTGCTGGTGGGACTGCAAATTGGTGCAGCCAATTTGGAAAGCAGTATGGAGATTTCTTGGAAAGCTGGGAATGGAACCACCATTTGACCCAGCTATTCCCCTTCTCGGTCTATTCCCTAAAGACCTAATAAGAGCTTGCTACAGGGACACTGCTACATCGATGTTCATAGCAGCACAATTCACGATAGCAAGATTGTGGAATCAGCCTAGATGCCCTTCAATAGATGAATGGATAAAAAAATGTGGCATTTATACACAATGGAGTATTACTCTGCATTAAAAAATGACAAAATCATAGAATTTGGAGGGAAATGGATGGCATTAGAGCAGATTATGCTAAGTGAAGCTAGTCAATCTTTAAAAAATAAATACCAAATGACCCCTTTTATATAAGGGGAGTAAACAAGGACAGGGTAGGGATGAAAGTTTGAGAAGAAGATTTACATTAAACAGGAATGAGAGGTGGGAGGGAAAGGGAGTGAGAAGGGAAACCGCATGGAAATGGAAGGCGATCCTCAGGGTTATACAAAATGACATATAAGAGGAAAGGAGGGGTAAGACAAGATAATACAAATCGAAGAAATGATTTACAGTAGAAGGGGTAGAGAGAGAAAAGGGGAGGGGAGGGGAGGGGAGGGGGATAGTAGAGAATAGGACAGACAGCATAATACATCAGACACTAGAAAGGCAATTTTTCAATCAATGGAAGGGTAACTGATGTGATACAGCAATCTGTATACGGGGTAAAATTGGGAGTTCATAACCCACTTGAATCAAACTGTGAAATATGATGTATTAAGAACTATGTAATGTTTTGAACGACCAACAATTAAAAAAAAAGAATTTCTTATAAAATCCAGGACACAAAAACATAAATTTCTCCTATTCATATTTAAAGCTTGAAACACATCAAGTGTGCTGTATAACAGAAAGGAAGTTTCAACAGGGTGTTTTTAACCATTTAAATTTTTTTTTCTTTTTATAATGTATATTGTGGGAAGGGACACTTCAATAATTGCTTTCTGGTCACACATAAAACAATTCCACCTGTCTTCTATGAGGGGAAATGTATTGTATCAAAGGATTTCTTGACACATTTCCAGAAAAATTCCTGCCAAGTATTTCCTGTGGGACAATAAAAATAGTTATCACATGTTTGGTTTATTTCTTAAGAAGCTAATTATGAGGAAATGATGAAGATAGTTGTGTCTTAAGTGTAGTTTTAAATTGATTTTTTTTGTAACAGGCATCAAAACCAGGGGCACTTAGGCACTGAACCACATATTCAGCCCATTTTTTGCTTTTTATTTGGATACACGGTCTTTCTAAGTTGCTCAGAGCCTCAATAAGTTGCAGAACATTGCTTTGGACTTGCAATAGTCCTGCCTCACCCCAGAGGTATTGCAACTGTAGACATGAACCATTGTGGCTGACTGAAATTAATTTTGATGAATCCTGGGGTCTTTTGGAGATCAGAAAGCTAATATATCTTGCCTGGTAAGTCTCTCCATGACCCCTGAGAAAATTCTCATACTTCTATCAGCACAATACTCTTTGTTTTAAGATAGCTTTAGAAAATGGAACATCAATGTTTATTCTTAAATTGCAATTTTCACAAATGCACTGGGTTGAAACAACACAAATAAAATATCTAGTAATTTTCATAAAGATCCTGAGTTATAGTAAAATGCTATATCCACTTTCTCAATAATTAGAAAAAAATAAGTAAGATGGAATATATTGCTTTTGTATTTTTTTTAGAGAGAGGGTCTCACTGAGTTTCTTAGCGCCTCACTTTTGCTGAGGCTGGCTTTGAATTTGGGATCCTCCTGTCTCAGCCTCCCAAGCTGTTGGGATTACAGGTATGCACCATCATGCCCAGACAGAATATACTGCTTTAAATGAGTTTTAAAACTTCATTTTTTCTTGTTAGTGTAAGCATGTGAATCAAAGCGAACACTAGCAACATGGGAATAACAAGTCTGTAGTTGCATTAAACAAATTTTACATTTTAGCAAATTTTTCACTGTAGGCAAATTTCTTTAAGTATTCCAAAAATGTTAGACTACAATGAATTTTGCTGATAGGTGATGAGCCAAGTTTCAGGGTCTTGGTGATATTATGTGTGTTTGCCTCCGATTCCTTTCTGGAAAACATCTGATAAGAATTTAACTATTAACCAAACAGAAATATCTATACAAAAATTTTAATTTTCTTGGTCCTATCAATATTTTTTCTTGAGGAATTTTAAAATTTTGAATATAAATGTTTATCTTGACTATTTTAATTAATGTTCTAACATTTGATATGTTTTTCTCCTCACTTTTCTAATAATAATTTATCAGAAATTATTTCATACTGCTTATGAAAATTTTCCCCAAATTGATAAAATTTTATATATTTGTGGAGCATATTCACCACAGTGTAGTAAGTGGAATAACTTGATACTTTCATTTCTTTCAAGAATGTATTCTCACCAAACCCTAGAATATTCAATAGAGCAGGGAATAAATTATTTTTCACTACCCAATAAAATGGGAAGGTATAAAAACTATAAGAATGAAAATTTACTTTTTAAGAAGGAATGGAAATTTTTTAGAGGAAAGGTAAAAAATTTGTCTTAATGAATATAATAAATGAATGATTATTATTTAAAATAAAATCAGGTTATGTTTTTGAATAACATTTCAGAAGACTCCTCAACTTATGCTACTCCTATTTTGGGGGGTAATACTTTTAATTATGTAACTATACAATTTTACTATTCAGTATTTTGTATAAAACCAGTAATAATATACCATATTTTCAAATCAAGAATATGTATCAATCTACATATATATGCAAAGTTTACAGGCCATTGTAAAGGTATCTTCAAAATGTGTTTCAAGTGGTAGTGTGCTCGCCTGGCGTGCATGCGGCCCGGGTTCGATCCTCAGCACCACATACAAACAAAGATGTTGTGTTCGCTGAAAACTGAATATAAATATTAAATAAAATTCTCTCTCTCTCTCTATCTCTCTCTCCCTCTCTCAAAAAATTAATAAAAAATACGTTCAAGAAAATCAACATTCAATCAGTTTTGTCAGCTATAAAAGTATGATAAGAAACATTTAAACAACAGCAACAAAAAAATCAAAACAATGATCAAAGACTGAATAACCATTTGTTTTTTAAAACCAATAATCTGTACATGAATGCAGATTAGATACAAGTCTGCAAATTATTAATATAATACTTCATTACTCTTCTCTGACAGTTCTTCCATGTGATAAGGAGGTAATTTCCTTCAGAGTATGGGCAAATTGTCCCATGTTTTAAACACACCCCATAGTAATTGCATGTAGACACATTGTGCATTCAAATTAAAAAGAAATGGAAGAGCAGCAGTGAGCTTCACTAGAACATTTTAGTTGACAAGAACTATTCATTAATTGTTTTTTTGTGTGAGTGTGTGTGTGTGTGTGTGTGGTGGAAGTTTGGTAATCATTGCTTTTTAAATGCTAAAATAAGAAAAGGAAAAGAAGCAGCTGGTTCCTTCTAGAAAACAACAAAAGAGTGCACTGCTCATCTGTCATGGATGGCAATTCAATAAAAGCAAAGACCCAAGGTACTCTTGGCACAAGGCTTCCAGAAAATTTATAGCCTGTGTGGCCTGCATGTCTGCTTCAAGCCCCCAAAGTAGACAATAGGACTTCATGGGAACACTGGGAATGCTTCTGAGACTAGTCTGCACAATAGCTAAGTGGAAAACAACCCTTAGTAAGCAGTAGCAAGGTGAGTTTGGGGCAAATGGGGCAGTTGAAAGGCTCAAGCTTATAACTGGAAAATTCTACAGAAAATTAAAGCCACCACTCAGCACAGGCAAGGGTGCCTGTGAATGAAGCATGGCTTACTATCAACCCTCTCTATTGTTGAGAACCGTGTTCTAGTGTCTTTTATACACCATGAGTTTCTCTATGCTAGAGGAGCATACTTTTTAGACACTCAGCTCTGGGACTCTTTCTGATGGTTGATGATTTGAGTGAAGGGCACCTATGAATATTCATTTCTAATTTTAATTCCGGTGGAAGTGATTTTGGTGTATATTTTAAGGTATTTCAGGCCCATAAGTTAGCAGGATCACTCTACCTGAAATGTACTCCTTCATTTTCTATAGAAGAAAGGTCTTCAACTGGACTCCAAGTTACAATCCTTGAAGATTTGTGTATTTTGTGGTTTCCTTTTGGATGGAGTTTGCTCTTATCTGTTGCAGAAGGAACTTTCCATGTGTCAGACCCAATTTTCTGGTTCATACACATGTCCCCAGTAAGCATAATCTTGTTGCTATAAAATTCTTTTGATGTAATGGCGCTAGTCATCTGGGAATCTGAAGAAATGTGCCTTCAACAAATCCAAAGTGTCCTCTGACTAATTTAGTGAAATACATACATACAGTGATTATGACAGTGATTTTAGCTGGAAAGTTGAGAAGCCAACCCAAAAAAAGCAACTTAGAGAAAAGCACTGTGGTTACCAAAAGTTTTGACCAAGTCCCCAGATGGCTGTGCACTATGAGGGGCCACAATGTGGCATAAGCCAAGGTGTAAAAAACATCTACTCATTCTGCTGCAGGACATAACCATCTGCTGCAGATGGGCATATGGATTGGCATCCACTGAGATTAGTTATGGAGGACTTGGCCTTTACAAGTTTCACCCTGAGTCACAGCAGTTAAGTCCTGGGCACAGCTCAAGTGTTTAGCATTTTCTCAGCATGAAACAGCACATGGAATGGTCCTCCTTCCACCCAGCTCTTAGCCTTTTTTGCCTCAGGTACAAGAATCCAGTGCTTGTTTTCCTTGATCTAGTCCCCAGGTTTCAGAAACTGGCAAGATTCTGCCCACTCAGAGTCTACTGCAGAAAGAATTGCCCATAAAGATATGGCCATCTGACTTCTGCCTTAGTTCCCATTAATGCCATGTTTCAATCCAAGGACAATTTATCCTGTCTTGCTACAACTTTGAAAAAAAGGCAGCTCTGTGCATTCAGTCTTCCTCACACATTCACCTTGCCTTTGAAGAAAAGCATTGCCTGGTGTTGCCTTCCAAAAGGACCTCTGTCCAGGATTCAGACTAGGAGAGGACAGCATGGTTACGATGGATGGATAGTGTTCACTTCTTAGGGAAGTAACCAATGTTTTAATTACAAAAACCATGTTTTTTAGCAGCATATGAACACTTTCTGTGACCATTGTGCATCACACACCTGGCTGTGTTCTGTAAAGGGGGGACTGGCGAAACGTCGGAGGGAAAGACCACCCAAGAGACTGACTCCATGCAATTGGCAAAAGGGGATTTATTGAGGATCCATTCCAGCGCGCTGGGACTCTGTGCTCACTCAAGAAGGGAGAGCAGCCCAGAGCCCAGAGCAGAGTTCAAGCGGAGCTTAAGTACACTTTTTGGAGAGGGCGGTGGGCTTAGCATACATCAGAACAAATCATCATGAGGCGCGGGGAAATTGAACAACAATCCTGAAACATGATTAGTACATACATTGGCGGGAACAATCAGGGCAGGGGTGATTGGCTGTTTCTAAGCGGGGTACACATTCAAACTGATTGGTTTAGGTCCTGCAATGCCTACGTGCCAAGCAACTCAGAACCCTTAGCTATTAAACAACCAGAAAGTCAGTGGAAATATTTACTGGGCAGTTCCAGCATTGTCCTAACAACTTTACAGAGATTACAGGTTCCGGGGATAGCAGAAGAATTTTAACAATACCTAGTCTTTACTTTTTAGCCCAGGCCTTGCCATTTAGAAGCTTTACAATGCCCGGTCTTTTACACTTTAACTCAGACTTTTGCAGCTTAGAATCAGCTTAGAAATTTTACCTTTACAGTTCCACGAAGGTTAAGGAAGAAGGCACTGAACAATTAAGTGCTGACACTGCCAATAACTGTAGCTCAAAATTAATGACTTTCACTGGAATGTCCTCAGTGTGATTACACAAAAATAATAATCCAAATTGGTAAAGGAAGACCATAAAAACTATTGATATTGTTTCTTTTTAAAGCCACCATAATGTGGGATTGCTCTTTGCAGGGGCAAAGCCAACAGTGAGTGTGTATGTGTGTGTGTGTGTCTGTGTGTGTGTGTGTTCATACATGGAAGAAGACAAAATTTTAATTTTACAGACTGGGATACCCAGTAATGAATGCATAGCCTTCTGATACTTTGGTCCCTAAGTAATATCAAAAAGGAAGTTCCTTGGCACAAGGCTTCCAGAAAATTTATAGTCTGTGTGGCCTGCATGTCTGCATCAAGCCCCCAAAGCAGACAATAGGGCTTCATGAGAACACTGGGAATGCTACTGAGACTAGTATGCACAAAAACTAAGTAGAAAACAACCCTGAGTAAGCAGTAGCAATCATCTTCCAACTTAGAAACCAGTTCTGCCTCCTAAGTTTTCTAAAGTATTCATAAAATTTCCCTGGCAAGTTTACAGTGCTCAATATAATACTTGGTGTTACAATATGAAACAGTGTTTAAATGTCATTTTCAAAGGTTCTCTCTTGTAAAGCATGCTTTTTTGAAAGGCAATCAGTTGAGTACTTCATATAGTGAAATTCACAACAATATTTCAAAGAGAAAAGGCAGAATGGTTGAATTGAATAGTATCCCATTTGGAAAGATTCATGGCAGGAGCATCTGCTAGGGTCACAGTGTAAATAAAAAATAAGAACATCAAAATCCCTCATTAGATACACTTCTGAGGGCCATCAGTGAATATGATTATCAGTAGAAGAACAAAATGAACCACACAGAGTGGGCAACACTCTGGATGGTGAAATGTGTGTACTTTCACCTGAAAGTAAGTTGATAACAGTGTTTTTTTTGTGGTTTAACTCAGACAAAAGTGAGTCAGGCCCTTCATGTCACTGCTCAAACCTCAGACTCTGGGTTACTGAAACTCTAGTGGATCTTTTCTTGTTCAGATAAATTTCTAAGGGGGAAAGCAACTAAAGCATCTGAAATTTTGTTTTGTTCTGTGTTGAGAGCCATGGCCAGTAAGAATGATGCCTAACATTTGCCAGAGGGAATGTTTGAAAGGTGACGCCAGTGAACAATTGAGATGATGATTTGAGTTAAGCTATATATAATTGCTGTGATGCTGGATTGATTGTATTGTATATTTGACCTTTACTGTTGGGCAATGGGGCAGCTCTTGATGCCTTGGGCACCTGCTACTTTGGAGTTCTGGGGGGTGGGATTCCCGGAGAGTTCCCATTGGTGGGGGAAGTGCCGTAGGCGGGATTTCGGGTGTGTGGGGTTTCTGGAAGGGCCAAGTGGGTGGCGTTTGCAGAAAAGCGTGAGTGCAGTGCCAGTGAGAGTTGAAATAAAGTAGTTGCTGTTTGAACCTACAAGGCTTTGTGGCTGCTCGGTTATTCGTGCCCAGCCAGACTGAGGCAGTTCTGAAAGAAATTTTTCTAAGTCTTGTCAGAGTTTTCTATTTCCAGATTCTTTCTTCAGTTCTGGTCACAACATTTTATTTCATGCAAAAATATTAGTCCTTGCTAAGAGGGACTGCTAAAACTGCTTTCCCTCAAAGCAGATTACTTGGTTGTTTTAATAAAGTTACATTCAAATGTTTAAAACTGTGAAGTGTGTAATGAAGAATTACTATGGGTGATATAATGTTAGATTTTGATGCTATTCAGCTTTTCAAGGCCCCAATTCTATCACCTTGTGGAACTCCATTTATTATGTCACCATCACTACCTTGTTCAGGTTTCTGATTGTCTTGATTTTCCACACTGCTTGTTGAAATACCACCTAAGAGAAGTCTGGTGAAGATTGATGCTTCTTAGTGTGCTCCATTCTTCTGCCTCCCTAACTTTTGCTGAATATGGTCCCTATCCAGCCAGACACTGGTTTGTTTCATGACCAAATCCTTCTGCTGAGGCCTGATCTCTGAGCTGGGTCTACAGATTTGGACCCAGGAAATAGTCTCAGCTGCTCTCCTCCCATAATGCTTTATGATGTGGCCTATTTGAGTGGACATTACATCAAGGCAGACTTTACAGTGCATGGAAATGGCACCTTCCACATTTTCATACATACCCAGAAATTATTTTACAATGGCATCCACTGGGGTGCTATTATCCACAAGAAAAAAACCATGGTGATCAAAGAGTTTAGCAACATATATCTTTTTACTCAGAAAATACCTATAGTAACATTTTGAGTCTTACTATCAGGAGAATGTTGTGTGTCTTGCATAAATTCTGCAGAAGGTGGTCTGATATTTTCCATTTTAAATCTTCATTTTTTGCTATTTTATAGTGTTTGTATTTACCAATGTCAAATGTGTTGAAATTTAAGAAGCCATAATGTGTTGCCTTCTTCATTATATGAGAACAGTCAAGAAAGTAATATAAAAGTTGAAACTTTCATAGGCAGCAACTCTGAAAGGATTAGAGGATGTATTTCCATAGATTAATATTTTATGTGCATTTCCTGGACTTCTCCCAAATATGGAACCATATCCCATATGACAAAAAACCAGCAGTAGCTTTTCTCTGATCAGAGCTAGTAAAATGAATAATTCTCCTTCTTATTCTTGTAATGCAGTTGAATTTCTTATTTTTGTTGCAAAATTATCTGTAAACCATTTCTGAATTAAATAGTTTGAAATCTGCATAGAAGTCCTCATGTTCAAGTTTATTGCCTATGAGGAAAAATGTCTATTTGATGTACTTTTTTGGTCTGCTGTAGAAAATGGTAAAGTGATGGCAGTTAGTAATGTCCAGGTATAGATCATTGTGAAGGTGATGCATGTTCTGCAATATGGATCTATAACTATTCTTCACACTCAGGAATTTCAATAAATAGTGCCATGAACAGGGGCATGAATTGGCCCAACTCATTTGCCCATCAATCCTCCACTTCATGGACTTATCCATGGCCCAAAATAGAGTAACAGCCATGGACCATGCACATGCATGCCCAGAAGGCCTATACCAGCCCCAAGCGAGTGCTAGTGGATGAGTGTGAGATGCTCCATGGGGACATGGGGTACCAGCTGAGCCCAGGGAAGCAGCTTAATGTATGCAAGTCCATTTTGAGGACATATGTTTGTTGTTAAATATATCTCTAAAATATTTTTGGAATTATGCATTTCCTCTAACTAAATGAGAATATTTGCTATTGAGCCTAGTCCATGCTTCAGATAATTACTGGAATAATTGTAAATGTATCATGAAATAAATATTCACTTAAATATTTCTCTAGACAAGTGAATAAAAAAATGAAAAGAAAAGTACCCACCCCTACAAAAGAGGCCTAGCTGGTCAGGAAGCACATGACATTAAATTCAGTTACTCAGGAGTCTGAGGCAGGAGGACTACAAGTTTGAGTTCAGCCTTTGTGACTTAAGAAGTCCCTGACTCACATTAAAAACTAAAAGGTTTGTTCAGTTGTAGAGTGCCCCTGGGTTTAATCCCAGTCTGCATCCATGTGTGCCTGCGTGCGCGCGCGCGCGCGCGCTCACACACACACACAGCCTGAACTTACATTATGTTCTAATTGACAACTATGCCAAAATTGTTGTGTGCTGAAATGGAATTTGAATTTTAATACAAGATACAAAATCAGGAGGCTGAGGCAGGAGAATTGCAAGTGCCAGGCCAGCCTCAGCAACTTGGCAAGACCTTGTTTCACAGTAAAAATTAAAAGAACTGGGGATATAACTTAGTTATTGAGGGTCCCTAGGTTCAATCTCCAGTATTGTACAAAAAAGGGAGGGGAAGTTAGCAAAGCAAGTGTTCCAGAAGGCTACAAATATAGAGTTCTGCATACCTGGAAATAGTAACACATCTATAAAATGGCTTCAGGTTTTTTTTTTTTTTAGCTCGTAAAATATCACAAATAATCTGTATACGGGGTAAAAGCAGGAGTTCATAATCCACTTGAATCAAACCATGTAATATGATGTATTAAGAACTATGTAATGTTATGAACGACCAATAAAAAAAAATGAAGACATTAAAAAAAAAAAAAACAAATAAAACATGCAAGACTCTTACTTAGACAATGTGGTAGAGAGAACAATATATCACATTGTCCACAGTAAGGCAATTCTGATGTCAGCACTGGTATGAGGACCTTTGCAAAGTTTTCTTTAGGGATGGAATTTAAAAACATTATTACACTTCCTTTGCCTTTATTAACATAAACACATGAACAGATAATGTAAAAAGAAAACAGTTTTTACTCATCATCAGTACTTTCAGTTCCTGAAACTGTGATTTTAGGGAAGCAAGGCAAGAAAATTCAATGAAACTTATTTCCAGATACACACATAAATAGTTCACAGAGTAACACTTCAGTTTACATTAATTGTATAATTGATCAGTAGGACTAATTTCTTTTGTACTGAGCCAAATCCCCAGCACTTTTTATATTTTGTTTTGAGATAGAGCCTCACTAAATTGCTGAGAATGTCCTCGAATTTGTGATTCTCCTGCCTCAGTCTTCCAAATTGCTGGGATTACAGGTGTGAGCCACCAGGCTTGAGGTAGGACTAATTATTCTTTCCAGTATAAGCTAGACAACTGGAAGAGAATAAATAATCAAAAATTTGACTTATAACAAAATTCTGCTTAGTAAAACCATCAGATAATTTAGTTAAATTGTTAGGAAATTAAAACATGAATAATATCTACAAATTTAGCTGCAAAACTATATAATCCCCTACAGAGTCATACAATTGAAACTTTTTGGTTTGCATTTTAGTTATGCATAGAAATTACTTTCAACTTATTAGTTGTCCACAGTCTATTATTTAACATCAGCCTGGACCTAACTCAAAAATAAATATGTTTGATAAAGTTTTCATCTCATAAATTCTAGGATAGTACTGTCAAATAGAAATATGAGATAAATGTATATAACTTTAATTTTCTACTAACTACATTTTTAAAACTTCAAGAAAATAAGTGAAGTCAGTTTTATAAGAATCTTTTTTATAATTGTAGATGAAACTTTTTTAATATGTGGTGCTGAAAACTGAATTATTCTAATATATTAGTATAATTCAGTTATATAAATATATTAGTATAATTCAGTTATATAATATATATAATATATATAAGTATAATTCAATTATATATAATATATAATACATTAGTATAATTCAAATATATATATATATATATATATATATATATATATATTTTTTTTTTTTTTTCAATTCAGTTCTTCAGTTCTACCAGCCACATATTGAGGGCTCAACACCCACATGTGGCTACCATACTGGAGCCATGCAGGTCCTGGAGCACAAAGATTTTCAGGAGATCTTGTAAATGTTCCAATACAGACTACAGAAAAGGCACATGGCAAAATTGTTGCCTCAATTACAAGCTTTGTATAGATTTTATTTTAAAAAGTGGATTTGTAAACAGTGATATGGCACTTACTGAAAACTCTGGGGATGAGGATCTGGAGCTAGATTTAGTTTGCTTTGGGAAAATAAAAACAAAAATGATGTGCCTTTCTTAAGCTCTAGAGCAGTATTTACTATTTAAACAGCAGTCTAGAATCTTAAGTGTGATTGTTGCTATTTTGTCAGACACTTTATTGTTCTAAGTAGCAGCATAATGGAGCTTTTAAGTTCAAATGCACTTCACTTCCTGCCTTTTTTATTCAGTCCTAATTCATAAAGCTGTGGGATAATCTGGACACAAAAGGACACCTGTGCTTGTCAAGTGGATGGCTCATGTACCCAGCCCCTTCCAGTCAGTGGACTACAAAGTTACATGTTAGTGAATAAGAGGGATGCTACAATTTCCTTTGGTCTATTTAGTAAAGTGAATTAGTAATTGTGACATTTTGGCTTTGTTTTATAAATTCAACTAGGGAGAAAGAGATAAAAAAACCTTTGTGTTTTAGATGAAAAAATCATGGAGTCCATTTGCCACATGTTACAGAAATACTAATCAGTGATTGACACCTGGGCGGGGTAATTTGCATATGTTGTCTTTAATGACAATTGTAGAGAATCAGATGAGACTGTGTTACTATTACTGTCGTTGATGGAGTCTACCTGCAAATGGGATATTCTGTCAAGGTATAGATAGGTAACAGTGGACATGCTTGAAAACGAGGTGTTTGCTGTCCTTGGGAGGGCCTACTTGCCAACGAGAGGCTCCTTCAAGGTTTAGATAAGGTAACAGCGGACATGCATGAAAACTAGGTGTCTACTGTCCTTGGGAGGACTTGACAGTGATTGACAGTTGGGCTGGGTAATTTGCATATGTTGTCTTTAATGACAATTGTAGAGAATCAGATGTGACCGTGTTACTATTACTGTCCTTGATGGAGTCTACCTGCAAATGGCATATTCTGTCAAGGTATAGATAGGTAACAGCAGACATGCTTGAAAATGAGGTGTTTGCTGTCCTTGGGAGGGCCTACTTGCCTGCAAACGGGATGTTCTGCCAAGTGGGCTAGGAGGACGCTGAGAAAAATTTTATTATCTGTTCTTAACAAAGAGCAGAGCTCAACATACTCCGGGCCGAGAATAGATTAGCCATGAGAAGTGGGTCACTTCTGATTAGAAAGTAAAACTTCCATATGCTATGTTTAATTAGCTGAAAGATCTGATTTATTGATGTTGGAAGGCTGCCTTCTTTGTTCACAATACTATAAAAAGATTGCTTGTACGCAATAAAGGACTTTTTTTTTCTGCTGCTGCTTCACTTGCTCTGCTTCTTCTTTATTTTCCCATACTGACCTGCAACAGACAATCAACTCTGTAAAGGGATTATCAGTTCTCTACTAGAAGCAAACAGTGTCAATAAGTTTGTCATTCAAGAATTCAAACTCAAGTTTAATTGACTACAAATATTTTGCTATTCCTACTATTTTTGTGCCACCTCCTAACCATACTGAAGGGATTGGTCATAGATTTAAGAGCACTAGCAAACAGATTATCCAAATAATAAACATCTCTGGGGTTAATTTTAAATTCAACAAATGTGGTTCACACAATTGATGATGACAGTCCCCATTATATGTAAAACCACTTGTTACATGCTGGGAAGTCTTCTAAATGCTTTGGAGGTAACTAGTCAACTTGATTTTTGCAATAACCCTACAAAGCATATGCTACAAGAATTTCCATTTTATCAGATCTATAATATAGTTAAGAAAACTGAAGCACATAAAAATTAAGCTACTTGCCCAGAAATGAAGAAAACAGGACATTCTGGCTTCAGAGCCTGCATTTTTAATATCTCCACTAAGAATCACTCATGGGAAATGTGGAAGGGAGATGTCTTGACTGTGTAGTAGCTGAATCCAATCCCTTAAGTCCTTTCCAGCAGTATGATCCTCAGAGACTTGGATAGAGGTCCAAGCAGAACTGTCACAACACTTCTTCATTAGTTTACCCTTCACAGTGTAAAGTGTAACAATTTTATTCCAAACATGAACATTTGTCACTTGCTCAAAGGGACGTCACCACAATTCCTGGTAGATGTTCAGCAAGGTTTCATTGACCACCTAGATGGGGAAGTACTCCTTGAGAGACTCTTGGTCTCTGGAGTATTTGAGTTCTTCTGTCTGAGTCATGTAGTAGTGTAGATCACAGGCATTGATTTTTTTCCATCATATTTAAAACATCTTTCTTTACATTCTGTTTTTTTTCAAATTCAAAATAAACTCTCTTTCTGCCTCACCCAAGGGTTTTAATTAATGGCTTAAGTCATCTGTGAAGTGATTGGAAAAGTTAGTGGTCTACTGTTCTCTGTAGCAAGCCTGTTATTCCATATCGCCAATATGTTAACAAGGTACTAAAAATATGAAAGCTCTATTATAGCAGCAGATTTTTACACCTTAGGGTGATTAACAACTCTGCCTTTTTCCTTGAGCACCACCAAAACCCGACCATGACTCCCTTAGAGCACCAACAAAGGTGATGTTTACCTCAAAGAACTCTAACTTGAGGTTGTAATCTAGGGATCAAAGTAATAGTGAAACTAAACTCATGTGCACAAAAAGCTGTTAAGAAAACCAAGGGAAAGAAACCAGATGTGACCTGTGGTCAGTATTATCTATAAATTGCTCAACATATCTGACAGCCATGAGTTTAGTTTCACATTGCCCATTCCTACAAAGGAGAATGATTTGGATATAGCAATTCTACATTTTAGATGGAGAAACTTCTGGGTATCAGGCTTTATTTACTACCTTCAACTGTTAAATACTTGTTTTTTCTTCGGGTAAATGAGTTAGTGCTTCTGTATTCGTTTTTCACAATTTGTTACACATGTTAAGATAAAAGTATGCTTGGGTTTGCGAGGGATATGGGAATTTAGAGATTGCCCCACACTGTGAGATGGAGACAGTAGTCTGAAAAATGTCATGAATATAAAGGAGGACACTCATACAGGATACAAAGTGATATAGTTTTGATTAGTCCTGTTAATAGTTAGATATAAAATTTTGTGCAAAGGCCATGTGCTAAAGGCTTGTTTGCCAACCTATGGTCCTATAAGGAGGTGGAACAACCTTTAGGAAGTGGAGCATAATTGGAGGAAGTAATTCACTGGGGAAGGCTTCTGAATGATATATTTTGAATCAAGCCCTTCCCTCTTATGTGTTCTCTTATGTGCTCATTCTCTCTTTCTACCCCACCCTCCCTTCCTTTCTTTCTGGCTACCATGAGGTAAGCAGCTTTGGTTAACCTTTCACCATGATGCTCTTATTCAACACAGATTCAGAAACAATGTTCCTTAAGTTGTTTTTCTCAGGTATTTTGTAACAGTGGAAGAAAGCTAACTAACACAGTTTTTGAGAGAGTATATAATAGCAGGCAGCAACAGGACAATTCACTTGAAAATAAGCCTATTTCAAATTAGAGGGAAAAAAATGTTAAAGGAATTAAGCTAGTCAGATGTGTGAAGGAGAAATTTCAGCATATGTAGTCACCACTAAAAAAATCCTCAACAAACATGTTAAGTTCCTGAACCAACCTCTTATATAACATGGACTATATGGCAATATCCTGCTCACATCCCTGCTGTATCCAATAGGCAGAAAGACTATTGAAGCAAGGACTTGTTTTATTTCTTTCTACAATCCTACCACAGTATGTTATTATCTACTAGATAATTATTTTATATATGTCTCATCAATTAATAAATTATATAATAATAAATATCATTTGTGGAACACATAATTCATATTTCATGGATTTTAACCTGTATATGGCTGATTTTAACACATCATTCTCCAACCTAATTAAGTTAACAAAAGGATTTCAAAACAAAAATGAAATACTTTGGAATGTGGATGAAGGTGAATGAAGTTTGAAGGGGTTAGTGGGGAGAGAATAAAAGAAATCATACTTTGGTTATAGATAAAATAACAACAACAATAATAATATATTGTGTCTGAATTATTCAATCATTTTCATCATGATGAATGAAAAAATAAAGAGAAAAAATAATCATTTATTTCTTGGAATGGGGACACTAAGACTGAGAGGATAGGTAAGTAAGAGAGTTCCAGAGACTAAATGTTATGGATGTAAGAACCATGATTTGTACAAGCTTTATGAAAAAAAATTACTTAACATGGATGTTAATATAGCATTTATATAATAGTTTTGATGTATATTATTTTATATTATTTTCATATATTGACAAATGTTTCCTGGAGCATAAAATGTTTACATTTTAAAATATATGTTGTTTCTATTTATATCATATATGTCAGCTTATTTCATGAAAATTCATAGTAGCCAAGTTATAAATACTCGATATACTACTAAATGTGTAGTGGTAGTGAATAAATGCAATGGGTTAACACTGTTTAGATGTCATGTGAGGAATCAGTATAAACATCCCAAACAAAATGCAAGACAGAATGAAGGAGAATAATAGTAATGTGATAGTAATGTAAACTATGAGAAGCCCCTAGAATAATTACACTATCTAATATAAGAACTGATCAATGAATCTCTTGAACTAATAAAAAACTGGATGTCCTCAAAGAGATATTTGATTCTGAGACTTTAAGTTGACATGATATGGCAAAATATCAGGGGAAAAATGGAAACCACATAACCAGTTTTTTAAAATAATAAGAACTGATCTAGAAAGGTTTTCATATAGCTTGTACTCTTGGCAGTATTTATTTCAGGGACAAATTCAGCATGTGTATTGTAGCCAAGTATCTTGGCTGCTTGAGCCTTCAGTGGCAGTAGTTGCTGCAGAATTGGGTTACAGCCTTAACCTAATCAGTGAATTATTCCTTGATGGTATTATCTGAGTGGTGGCTGGAGATATGTGGGATTTGGGTTGAGGAAGTGGTTTGCTGAGGATGTGGCTTTGGGGTCTACATTTTGTATCTGGAGAGTGGAGTTTCTCTCTCTCTCTCTCTCTCTCTCTCTCTCTCTCCTGATTTCTCATCATGTGAGCTGATTCACACTGCCACACTGTTCTGCTGTGATATTGTGCCTTAACTGGAATCCCAAGGAATGGAGTCTGCTATCTGTGGACTGACACCTCTGAAACTGTTAGCTACTAAATAACCTTTTATTACCTAAAATTGTTCTAGACAGATTGTTTAGTTACAGTAATGCGAAACTGACCAAAATATGCCTCTAATCCCAGGGGCTCAGGAGACTGAGGCAAGAGTATTGCAACTCCGAAGCCAGCCTCAGCAAATTACTGAGGTCCAAAGCAAGCTAGTATAGAAACCAATTCAAATAAAAAATAAAAAGGGGTAGTTATGTGGTTCAACACCTGAGTTTAATCCATGGTACACATCCCCCATTCAAAAAAAATGTCAGATTTGATCATTTCTCTACTCAGAATCTTGCAATGTTGCAATGACTCCTCGTGTTACTTGTTTAAAGTAGCTATATAATTTGGAATTCTGTGATGTACTGTTCACTTAATGTTTCTAATTTGTTTTCTGCCAAATTAGCTTCCTTATCATGAATGCACAAAATTCTTTTGCTTTACTAACATTATCTTTCACCATGTTTTAACACTCAATTTGTTCCAAGGAATTCTCTTTTCCTACACAAAAAATAAATGAAGCACCTTCCACCATTCAATAGGCTATACATTTTATTTTATTGTGTTTATCTACCTACTTCTATTAAGTATAAACTATTCACCATGTGGACAGCAATTTGTTTTCTGTTAAGTTTACTTCTGTTAAGTTTCCCTGTCACCTTAGAGTAGCATCTTACACAGAGTAGGCACTTGGTAAATTATCATATATGAATAGATATTTAAAACTGACCTATCTTCATGTACATGTACTAGGATTAATATTTAATTTGTTTAATGTGTCAGGGACTATTTGCTTTACAATTTTAAATCAGATTGCTACTTCTATTTCTTGTACATTAAGAACTGATAATATTTTTGTTAAAGCCATTAACAGAAAAATAGTTAATTAGATATCTAGTTGTTGATGAATTCCTCTTTATCCTGGTAACTTTCAACATGTTTTAATGTACTACATATATTCAGATTTATATTCTAGATAAAATTTATCTTTTAGGGAGGCATAATAAATCAAATTTTCTTCCCCTCAAAAGTTGGTCTATAAACAGAAATCTGTATGCAGCTTAACCAATTAGTTTTCCTTCTATTGTGTGATCATGAATACTGATTACTGCAGAGTGAATTGCTATCATAATTTCTTTCTTTAAGTTGCTAATTTTTTTCACTATTAAATTTTTTTGCAAGCTGCAATTCAGTGCTTGGAGACAGTTTTTAAGACCAGCTCAGAAGATACATATCTAGCATTTTCTCAAACTTTGACAGAAATTTTTACAAATTCCTTCTGTAATGTATGTTCCCATTGATTTCTCCTTAGTAACTGATGTGTGATTATAATTTGTTGTGGGATTGTTTATCATTGAGGCACCAAGTCTATAAGTAATGAACTGATAGTTTATATGGATAGGATGTGGGATTTAAAACATAACAGATTTAATATGGTTTAGATTTTTTTATATTAGTAGCTATTCTCAGGAATTGATAAAAATCTTGGTAAGTACATAACTACCCACCAGCAGATGCCTTGGTTTCCATCCAAAACTCACTACTTTTAGTTGATACTGATTGTTTCTGTCTTCCTATACATGAGTTCTTCCTAGCCAGGGAGTTCAATGTATGTACCATTTGTGTGAGAGATAAGAAGAGCTTTGCCATCCATCCTGTGTTTTTCCTGTGGACTATCAATCATAAGACTGTCTTATGAAAATAGTACTAAGGATAAAAGGGTGTACCTGCTTCACTATTAAAAGAAATGTTTTTATGCAGCAGAGGATGAGAGTAGCAGACCAATGGTTCTTCACTGATACCCTCTCTCTATTGCCCATTCTTTCATCTATAAAGCCAAGCATAGGATAGATCCACTCCACAGGCTGCTCCTGGAACACATTTTTCCAACTTTTCCATCAGAACAGAAAGTATTTCTTTCCAGGTCCAGTTCAGTGCCATCAGGATTCTGATTGGTCCTGTCTGTTATATGCCCAGTCCTAAGGCTACAGAAAAAGGGAGAAGAGAGTTACATGGGTCCTCCTCCATTTCCACATACTCTTGGAGCTCCTCTGTGTGATCTCTCCAGGAATACAGTTGGACATATTTGTTAGCACAAGGCTTCTAGACAGTAAGTTTTCTTAAAGTTACACCTAGATTTAGCACAGTGCTTCTTCTTATATAGTCCAGAGACCAAATAACTCAAAGGCCAATGCATTCAGGGAAAAGGGATACATCCTCCAGTTCTTTTTTTAAATATTTAGTTTTTAGTTGTCATTGGACACATTACCATTATTTATTTTTATATGGTGCTGAGGATCAAACCCAGGTCCTCGCACATGCTAGGTGAACATTCTACCACTGAGCTACAACCCCAGTGCCCTACTCCAGTGTGTGATGAGAGATATATTTGAAAAATTGTAGCCATTTTGAATGTATTATATCTACTCATACTAGAACTAAGAATTTACTTTTCCAGGGTTCACTGGAGACTAAATCTGAGTCCAGACAAAATCCGCTTAGGTTATTGTTTCCACACTGGCACAAACACGTGGTAGTGTGGCCTGGGAAGGCATTCAACAGAACTGCTTCCTTTACTCAGGTATTGTAGCCATGCAGAGGCAGCTTTTGGATTTCTATTTCAAGTATGTTTGCTGCCTAGAATACTAAGGAGTGCAGGTGGCAGCCTCTAGTTGTCAGCACCATCAGTCTCTGCCTCAGTTGTAGAGAGCTTTTCCCCCAGCATCATGTTTTTTCTGGGCAGCCCACATCCAGCGGTGAGGGAGGCAGGAAGATGATGGCCTGGACACTTTGGTCCAGCCATTTCCATCTGAGTAAGATAATACCTACTAGTGATACTTGTTCCAGAACTCTCTACTGGCTTATGCAGGCTCTGTCAGGTTATGTTGAAATTGCACTTCTTCTACTGGCAAATACAAATACAAATACAAATACAAATTCTCTTTCTTTCATGAGTGCAGATCCCCAATGAACAGGTTATACACAGACAGTCATAGACTGTGCTTCCAGAGTATGTGGCCTGTGACACACTTCAGGAACTATTTACCCATACCTAGGTAAGCAAACATGTATGTGTATATAAACACACACATGTAGATACACACTCAAGGCATGCAATTATACACGTATACATACACACATATATAAAACGCATAGCACATATACACATATATAAAACACTCACAGACATTGGTACACAGGAATTCTGATAGTATGGAGATCTTGGTAAAAGATGAAACCATCCTCCACTCATTCATTCCTTCATTCAACAAATACTTATTTGAGCATCTAATATGTGCCAGGAACAATTCAGAGCAACTCAGTTTCTGAGAGTGAACGAGAATGAGAAGATAAAATAAAATTAACTAAGTCCACATAAGAAAGTTTGGAACCAATGCACAACAAACTATTCTCCATCATTTTTGCAGAACAGATTTGTTTCCATTGCTGTTAAGGCTAAAGATTTTACCATTTCCTAATTACTTAAATATTGTAGAAAGGGTGATTGTAAATGCCCTGTCTGGTTCCAAATTGGACTGCACTCTGAAATACATCAGAAAGATTTTAAATATTTTATAAATGTTCTGGACTCCACATAGGCCCTACAGTATAGGATACAGTATAGGAAATCTCTCCTATAACCACTACTATAATGTAGGGTGAGTTAACATAAGCTTTCTTTGCTTCTATGTCATTATCTCTGGCAGATAGTTTTCCTGACCATCCTGTTGTGAGTGCTTTCTGGCTTCAATCATTAGATAAATGTTTACTGAATACTCTAGCATGTGCAAGATACTGGGCTGGGTGTCCCAGAAACAGCTTTATTTGTAGATATTGCTCATTATTGAGAAAACTTTAGTTCATATGAGAGATAGAACTATAATCAGTTAAGTATAATACATGTGCCAGAATTATGAATATGTACTGTTTATGATGTATTCATGCACTCTCTCTCTCTCTCTCTATATATATATATATATATATATATATATATATACACACACACACACACACACACACACACACACACTTGTGTATATACATATATGCTTGTATGTATCCATGCATATATACATACACACACACACACTCACACACATATTCTCTCTTACTCTTCACAAGAACACTACAAAGTAGATACCATATTACACAGGCTTTAAGATTCAAAGAAAGTAACCTTCTCAGAGATATGTATGTCACAAATGATTTGACTAAGATAGGTTTCCAAAGTCCCTGCCAAATTCTCAATACCATGATGCCTTAAGGAGTACTACATGTGTTTACATGTGTATGTGTTTACAAGCCTGTGTCTTAAGATAGGGTTAAATAACTTAGGAGTAAGTATCTTGCCATACTCACCAAGATTTCCTCCTCCTATGCTAAATATACATTAGTTAGTAAAAGAAATATGCAAGTTATAAACAAAATGAAGTACACATTTAACAAACTTGTGCTCTCTAGAATTTTGTAATAGACATTAAGTGAGAGAAAGCATACAAATGTAAAAAATGTGACAAAGTTTTTAACGTTATGCAAACTCTTATTTTGCCTCAGAGAACTCACACTGGAGAGAAACCATACAAATTTAAAAACTGTGGCAAATCTTTTAATCAAAACTCACAACTTACGTAACACCAAAGAATTCAGAATGGAACGACCCAGAGAAATGTAAAGAATGTGGCAAAGCTTTTAATGTTATGCCAATCCCTATTGGGTACAAAATAATTCACACTGGAGAGAAATCATACTAATGCAAAGAATGTGGCAAAGCATTTACTGTTTAGAACAGCCTTGTTGTGCAACAGAGAACTAACACTGGAGAAAATCCATACAACTGTAAAGAATATGGCAAACATTTTATTCAAATATCAAGCTATATAATTCACCAGAGAATTCATACTGGAGAAAAGCCATACAAATATAAGTATTTTGGAAAAAGTTTTACTCAGAGACAATATCTTTGTTGACATCAGCAAATTAACACTGAAGAGTAGTGATACAAATGTAAACAATGTGGCAAAACTTTTTTTTTTCACTATGAAATATCAGACAAACTTTATTTAAAAGACACATATAGCTTTCCATGGGGGTAATCAACACCAGTCTTATGAATTTCATTCAATAAATTTCAGTTCCAGAGATTTTTTTTTAACTTTCTCCAGGTGCCAGTGCTATGCTTGGTGCTTCCGAACCTCCAAAGATGAAAGATCATACCAGATAAAAACACACAGACCCCAATCATTCTCTGGCAAATGACAATCCACTATGCTGGGTGGTATCAGAATGCTCTTGCAGAATTTAAAAGCTGACCAAACAGAACTCCCTGCTCTCTCATCTTAATTGCCATTAACATACATACAATGTACATGTTGTGTTTGGGTTGGTACCACAGCTTCTATATAATGGAGCAACCTAAAGTGATGAAAGTATAGAGTTTGTAATAAAAACTGTTCCCCATGTCTCGGGTCTCTCACACACATTTTAAATTAAGAAACTTCTCTCTCTTAGCCTCTTATAAATACAGTTCACAATTATATTGAATAAAGTCACAGGCTGTTATTTGGAAACATAAAACAGGCACACGAACAAATTCACAGCAGGGTAACAATTTTCTTTTTCTTTTAACCTCTTGCAAATGCCAACTCGCCATTCCCTAAATTGCTCTTTGGAGAAAATAAAAGGCGATGCAGTTAAAACACACTGTCTCTGAACTTTAAGTGTGCTATCAGGAGAGAAGCACTGAAATACACGCAGCCATATTTATTCTCTCTGTGGTTTTTTGTTTCCCCATTACAGAATAGAACTGCTTTGAGAGTCTGCTTTCACCCAGAAAACCCACTTGTACAGGGAAGATCAAACTCTTTTCCAGATCACGTGGATAGTCTTCCAAAATGCATATGACCACTACATTCTATTAAAAGACTCCTGGCATTTGTGAAGTAAGTATTTGAACCAAGTATTATAAGGCTTTCATTTTTTCATTTCATACAAAAGAAATAAATGAAGTGCAGCCTTTTAACCTCATACAGATACTTTGCTATGCTGGATCTTACAAAGGTCATCTATTGCTTCTTCCTCCTTGAAGTAAACCAAACTATACATGTTTATCTTCCTAAATTTTTCTGATGAAATATTACTTTAACATACCTTTATTGTCCACCCCTCTAGAGCATCAAACAACTTATCAGTGATTCTTTTGTTAAGATGAAATGCCTTCTTTACTATTTAATGTAATTTCTCTGTCCTAGAAGAAGATGGAGATACACAAAAAAAATTCTCTTAGAAAAATACCTTTTTTTAAGACTACCAGCTATTTTTGTAGTGCTTTGGTTGTTTGTAGAGGATTTTTACATATATTGTCTTATTTGATAGTTAAAACATCCCATCTCATTTTAGACATGAGGAAATCGATACTCACAGGGACCAGGTCATGTGGCTATATCAACAGAATTGTAATTCAACTTTAGTTTTCTGGTACTAGAAAGAAAAAAAAGGTACGATCTTTCATTTGTTTTCATAGGTAATAAGGTACCATTTTCTCATTTCCTGAAATTATTTTTTAAAATTTGCTCAAAATTTCACATTTCTTAAATTTTGCATAGATTACTCTGCATGTTGTTGAAGATAAGATGTGATGGGTGTACACATTTTACACTCCTAAACAGAAGTGTGTGGTTTTTAACTAATGACACATTAGTAATGCTACTAGTCAGTCATGTAAACTTAGCAAAGCACTAATCAAAGATCATGCCTTAGTAAACATCAGAGAATTCATACTGGAGAGAACCCATACAAATGTAAAAAAATATGGCAATGGTTTTAATCAAATATCATATTTTATTCAAACCAGAGAATACATACTGGAGAGACACCAAACAAATATGAAGAATGTGACATAGCTTTTAATGTTAGGCACACAGTTATTGTGCACCAGCGAACTGACACTGGAGAGAAACCATACAAATATAAAGAATGTAGTAAAGCTTTTAGTGTTAGTCAAAGCCTTGTTCTGCACAATAGAATACATAATGGAGATAAACCATACAAATGTAAAGAATGTGACAAAGCTTTTAATGAAATATCATACCTTAGTATACAACAGAGAATTCATTCTGGAGAAAAAACATACAAATGTAAAGACTGTGGCAAAGCTTTTAATCAAAGATCACACCTTAATAGACAACAGAGAATTCATACTGGAAAGCACCCACACAAATGTAAAGAAAATTTCAAGGCTTTTATTTGAAGAGTAGGCCTTACCCAACTCCAGGGAATTCATACTGGAAAGGTTATACAACTGTAAAGAATGTGGCAAAGTTTTTAGGTACAATTCAAGGGTTATCAAGCATGAGAGAATTCATACTTGAGAGAATCTTTACAAATCTAAAAAATGTAAAATGTCATTTTAATATTATAACTTAATAATTACTAGAAAATTCATACTTGGAAGAATAGTTTAAATTTCCAAAAAGTGGCAAAGTTTTAATCAAAGCCCAACATTTAAAAAATGCCAAGAATATTACAGTAGTGACTAAACTCTACAAATGTAAAAAAAAAAAAAAAAAGACATGGTTTTTAATAAAAGAACATACCTTACAAATTTCCCCTAATTTAGAATTCAAGAGAAGTTTTGTACTTGCCAAAAAAATGTCAGAACGATGTTCGAATTTTAAAATTCATACTCTATCTATTCCTAATGCATATACTATCTGTTATGGAAATTTGAATAAAGTACTTCTTCTATCTTAGCAATGATTTTCCTGTTGTATAAAAAAGCATCATCTCTTTTTTTAATTTAAGAAAAGCAGTATGTACATTTATTAATTATTTTATGGCTGTGGTAAAATACTTATATTAGCCTTGATTTTTCTACAACATGCATTTTTATAAAAATCTATCTCAGAATCCTATTTTGCCTTTCATTTTTCAGAAATACATTTTATTGTAAACAGCAAAAAACCAAATATCACATATATATTTATTTTTCTTACTATAATGTCAAGTCTGAGATAATCTAATCACATAATTTATACTATGTGCCTTTTAAAGTTATTTTAATACCACATTAAAATTGTAAATAATAGTTGATTCCTTTGTTTGACATATTTATGCTACATTCCAGCCAGGAAGCTGACAAGCAAGCTGAAGGATTCTGCGGGAACTGCTTTATTGCAGGGAAACTCAGCGGGAACTGAGCAAGCATTCAAGGTAGTGAGAGCCACTTCTCTGCCGGATAGCAGAGGTACATATACCCAACTAATTACACACAGCTTAACTTAATTAACATCATCTAGATACAGCAGTCAGTCATTAAGGAATTCTCATCATCTTAATGGCTCACAGACCACTCCTCCTGGCAAACTGCCAGGTGCCATCTTGACTTGTTTGTGGCCCTCAACATATTTATACATCAATAGTATAATTTGGTCAATTTTATGCCCAAGTTCCTCTTTTTTCCTTCCTTGCTTCCTATCACTTGTTGCTTTCCTCTACCCTATAGTTCACATTAAATTTTAATGAGATCCCCATTTTCCCATTCTTCTGTCTAGTTTCTACATATAAGAGAAAACATAGGATCCTTGGCTTTCTGAGACTGTCTTGTTTTGCTTAACATGATGTTTTCCATCTCCATCTATGTTCCTGGGAATTATATGGTTTTGTTTTTTTTAGAGCTGAATAAAATTACATTGTATACCACATTTTCTGTTTGGTCTGTTGGCCAATATCTAGGTTGTTTCCGTAACTTGGCAGTTGTGAATTAGGTATGCTCATTTTGCTAAAGTATGCTGACTTTAATTCTTTCATATAAGCAGTGGTATTGCTTAATCATACACTGGCTCCATTCCTAGGCTATTAAAGAACTTACATATTGACTTTCATAGACATTCACTTATTTAAAAATGTTACCAATATTATATTAGTTTTGGGCCCTAGGATTCTCACCAGCATTTATTATTATTTAAATTATTGATAGACATTCTGACATATATGTTGGAATTTTACTTCTGTATTTTTTTCTATGGAATGCATAATTTCTGGTCTCATTAGCAGGTATTTGATTGACTTTGAGTTGATTGACTTTTATTTGATTGACTTTGACTTTTGTACAGTGTTATAAAGATGGATCTAAGATAATTCTTCCATATGTCCAATTTTCCTAGTAGCGTTTGTTAAAAAGACTGTCATATCTTCAATGTATGTTTTGGCACTTTTGTCAAAGATCAATGACTGTATCTGTAGGTTTGTCTCTGAGTCTTTTTTTCCATTGATCTACAAGTCTGTTTTTAATATTGTTACCATGCTCTTTTATTTATTTTTTTCCATGCTCTTTTATAATCCTTCATTTTGAATTGAAATCAGTTATCATATTGGCTATAGCATTGTTTTTTTTCCTCCCAGTATTATCTTGGCTACTCTATTTATTTTATTTTTCCATACAAATTTTAGAACTATTCTTCTAGGTTCTGGGGAAAATACCAATATTATTTTAATAGGGATTGCATTGGATTTGTAAATCACTTTTGATACATAAATGATTTAGCAATATCAATTGGGCATATCCATGAACATGGGAGGTCTTTCCATCTTTCATTATCCTTTTTTCAAATTCTTGCTCCAATAGTCTATAATTTTTATTGAAGACATACTTTATTTCACCTCCTTGGTTAGATTTATTTCCAGGTACTTTTAAATTCTATTGTAAATGGAATGGTTTCTTGATTTTTTTCCCAGTGGATTGATTATTGGTGTGTTTAGACTTTGTATCTTGCTACTTTGCTGAATTATTTTTATGTATCATTGATTTCTTCTGCTGGAAATTTTTAAATTTCTAGGTAAAGAATCATATCATCTGCAAAAATTATAATTTGACTTGTTTCTTTACTAATTGTATAACTCATATTTCTTTTTCTTGGCTAATTGGCTAAAATTTCAAGTACTTCATTGAATAGCAATGATGAGAGTAGACATTCTTGTTTTATTTCTGATATTAAAAAATACTATCAGTTCTTTCCTATCCAGTAGGATATTATTTTTTTATTTTTTGTATACAAATATAATGTTGAAGTGAGTTTCTTATATACCTAGATTCTTCAGTTTTCTATCATGATTGGTTGCTAGATTTTGTCAAAAGCTCTTTCTGTTCATATTGAGATAATCATTTGATTTTTAAATCTTAATAATGTTTTTGTGGTGAATTACAATTTCTGATTTGAATATGTTGAACCATACTTTCATTCATGGTACAAAACCAACTTGATAATGATGTACAATCTTTTTAATTTATTCTGTAAATGATTTGCTAATATTTTAATAAAAATTTGTGGGAGTTAGGGTTGTGACTCAATGGTAGAGTGCTTGCTTAACACATGTGAGGCACTGGGTTTGATCCTCAGAACCACATTAAAAAATAAGTAAATAAAATAAGGATATTGTGTCCATCTACAACTAAAAACATTTAAAAAATATTTTTTTATCTATGCTCATAAAATATATTGATCTATAGTACCCTGATCTTCCTGATATGTCCCTAGGTATTTGGCTTATAGTAGCTTCCTAGGATGATTTTGGAAATGTCTATGCTCCACACACTTTTTCCATTTCATTTATTGAGTGATTTGAGAACTATCAGTAGTAACTCCTTAAAATTCTGGTAGAATTCAGCTGACACTCTGGGTTTTTGTTGTTGTTGTTGTTGTTGTTGTTGGTAGGCCTTTTATTACCAATTCAATCTCATTTCTTTTTATCTGGTTTATATTTTCTATGTGCTCTTGATTCGATTTTGGTAGTTTGTGTGTTTATAGAAATGTATCCTTTTAAAAAGATTTTCCAAATTATTGAAACATATTTTCAAAATAGTCCCTAATGATTCTCTGCATTTCAGTGATGTGTGCTGTTACCTGTTTTTTCATCTCCAATTTTAAAAACATTGTGTTTATCTTCTCTCTGTTTTGGTTAATTTGGCTAAGTGTTTATTAGTCTTATGTATCTTTTCAAACAATCAACTCTTTTTCACATTAATTATTTATATTGCTTTTTTATTCTCTTCATTAATTTCAGACCTGATATTATTTCCTTTCTTCTGTTGTTTTTTTTTATTATTATTTGATTGGTTCTTGCTTTCCTAGAGCCTTAGACTGTTTATTTGATATGTCTCTATTTTGTTTGTTTCATGTTGTTTTTATGTAGGTACTCACAGAAGTAAACTCTTCCCTTAGAAATACTGTTGTGATTTAGGTAGGCAATGACGTCCAAAAGCTCATGTGTGATATGATGTAGTAAAGTTTATATGTGAAATTACTGAGGTATGAGAAATTTAATTTAATCAATGCATTAAACCCCTGATAGGGATTAACTGAGTGGTAATTATAGGCAGGTAGAATGAAGCTGGACGAAGTGGTTCTTTAAAGGCATGCCTTCAAAATATACATTTTTCCCCATTATTAGGGGATCCCAAGTCTGCCTGCCTCTCAATTCTTTTTCCTTTTTGTTTCCTTCACCTGAGTTGCTTTCCTCCATCATACTCTTCTGTCATGTCTTTCTATTTCACCTGAGTAATTAAGTGGGTAGTTTTTGAACTAAGACCTCTGAAACTATGAGACCAAAAATAGTTGTTTTCCTTTAAAATTGTTCATATCAGGTACTTTGGTCACAATGGTGCAAAAGATGACTGAAAAAGAAATTGGTACCAGAAGTGGGGTCATTGTTGTGACCAATGTGACCACGTAGTTCAGAAGATTTAGGAGATTTGGGGGATTTGTTCAAGGAATTAAAAAAAATGTTTAGAGATGCAAACTAAAAAACAAACAAACAAACAAACAAACAAACAAAAAATACGTGTTATTGTTTTATGTGGACGTTAATGGGCAATTCTCGTCAGAGCTCAGAAGACCAGAATGATAATAGTATGGTAAAAAAATATGTGCCTTCATGATGTTTCAGAGGAGAAGGGAGAATCTTGGAAATTGGACTAAATGTCATTTATTTTATATTCTGGACAAAAGTTTTTAAAATTCTGCCCATTTCCTGACAATTTTTGTGAGGCTGAATTTAAAGAGATGAATTTGTTAATTTGGTGGAAGAAATTTCAAGGCAGCATTTTATTCAGTTGTTGACATGGATATTGCTATCAACTATTAGCTAAGATTATTGTGATAATCATGAACAGAAAGGAGAACAGGAAGATTTTAAAAACTTGAAGTTTGGCCAGAAAACAGAGTAAAATTGGGGCTAAAAATATGGGTAGTCATGGGGCTGCGGATGTGGCTCAAGTGATAGCACCCTCGCCTGGCATGGGTTTGATCCTCAGCACCACTTAAAAATAAGATGTCGTGTCCACAGAAAACTAAAAAATAATATAAAAACTCTCTCTCTCTCTCTCTCTCTCTCTCTCTCTCTCTCTCTCCCTCTCTCTTAAAAAATATGGATGATAATTAAAAACCTCATAGCTACCAAAGAGACACTGTTAGGTACCTTACCCAGAATAATAAGAATGATGTCTTGATTGCATCTCAGTGGATTGACCACACCCGTCCCAGGGATTAAATCCCTCTGTAGGGATTAAAAGTAAAAATTCTTTTGAGAAGGAACCCTAGGTCACCCTTTTTGTGCTGGGAAGCCTTGGGAGTTGTTTCACAATGCTCAGTCACCTAAGCACTCAGAGGCTACTATAGCCATGATACCTAGAGACTTATCTACTGCTTGAGAGGGCAGCATATCTTGGTGTTAAACACATGGTATTTGTTCTGTAGGATTGCAAGATACTGGATTTAGCGTGTCATAGATTCTTCCACAAATATTTCAAAAGAAGTCCTAGGAGGCCAGGCAAATTCCAATAGGATTATATTCCCTGCAGGCAGTTCCTGAGAAGACAATGCATTAAAAATATGAGTAGTAAACTAAAGTTACATAAGAGACAAGATTTGAAAGTAAAATGAAGCCTCCCAGCTGGTATTTTATTTGCAATCCTCTGAACTCAATTTCCCAAGTTGCTAGGATTACAGCTATGTATTAAAGTAACTCTAAAATAGTTCTTTGTTGTTGGTACATTTGTGTGATACTCATATAGATGGTATCAGGGGTCTTCTTTATGACCAGATTCTTATTTCTCTGGGTTTATTATGTCTATTAATTAATACCCTGTGACCTCTTCTCAAACAACTCACATGGTTTGTTCTTTATAAACAGATGGATATGAGCCAGGTGTGGTGGTGCTTGCCTGTCATACCAGAAGCATGTTGAGATGAGGCAGGTAGATTGCAAATTCAAAGCGATGCTTAGCAAATTTTTGAGACCGTAAGAAATTTTTATAGACTGTGGGTCAAAATAAAAATAAATAAATAATTAAATAATTAAATCTGAACATGTGGATCAGTGGTTAAATATATGTAAACTTGAGGATTGTCTCTTGCAGTCTTAATGTATCAGGTTATTTTTCCACATGCTGATATATGTGCTATAGGTCAGAAAGAGAGAAGATGAAGATGGATTTTTTTAGTTGTTTTAACAAAATCTTGTATCGATGATCTCTAGTCTCAGATCCGAGATCTATGTACTAGTGCAAATAGGAGTGGTTTCCAGCAATGAACTTCATACAAAGCAGGAGTGACAACTAAGGCCTTGTGAAATTGATCACACAAATCAACAGGTAAACCAAGTTTAGATTCCAGATGAAATAAATGGACAATAAATAAAATCACATGTGCTAAAAATAAGTACAAGGACTGGTTGATTGTGTCAAATTTCATTCACTTAAGAAAACAATGAGGTGTTGAGTGATGGTTCAGTTGAAGAGTGATTGCCCAGCATGTGTGAAGCACTGTGTTTGTTTCTCAACACCACATATAAATAAATAAATATAAAGTTCTATCAACAACTAAAAATACAAATTATTTTTAAAAAAATAAAATGAGGGCAGCATGATGGAGGCTTCAAGAAGATTGACCAGCTGCTGCTAGAGTTCAGCCCAGACAGAAGTGCATTGACACTTATCACTGTATATATAGTTAAAGTAATTTGTGAATAAATATGTCTATATTTTTATTTATGGAAAATATATCACAGTTACATTAAAAATTATTTAACTTTTCTGTTCTCTGGTCTTATAAAAAAACAGCTTGAGATTTAAACTCATTAGCAATTCCCTGAGTCAGCAATGTTCCCATATTCCTCCCCTCAAAAAAAAAGGGACTCAATAAGTATAATTTTAAAGTTTCTAGTATTCACATTAAAATGAAAAACAAAAGTCAGGCACAGTGGAGTGGCCCTGATTTCAATACCTTGTTTCCTTCCTTCAAATGGACCTGGAGGTATAGCTCAGCTTGTACAGTGCTTGCCTTCTAAGCATAAGGCCCAGGATTCAATCCCCAGGATAATGAGAGGGTGGGAGGGAGGGGGGAGGGCAAAGGAGTTTAATTAAATGTTTGGAATGTTTCTATGGGTCATTTAAATAAAATGGTCTTACATTTGGGGAAAAAAAAAACTAAATTGTGGGTCCATTACAGGTAGTCTCCAGTGTCTGACAAAATAAATCCTCTATGGAGCAGTTCATTTCTAAGGTATAGACACAGTTTCCCTGAATTGCTTAGAACCTTTCCCTTGCTGATGCTAGCTTTGAACTCATGATCCTCCTGTATCAGCCTTCCAAGACACTGGAATTACAGTCATACTCCACCATGCCTGGCATCCTTTTTTATTACAATAATGTTTGTTATTAACTTTTATACTTTATATCAGGAATTTTAAGTGTTAACCTTTTTAGAGCTTGATTTAATTTTTTTTTGTTTCTAAAACTTAAAATATATTAAAGCCCATGCACATAGATCTGATGCATGGTAGTTTTAAGTAGGCATATTTAAAAAAAAAATTAAGATCTGGAAATAGTGGTGCACATCTGTAATCCCAGCTCCTATGGGAGGCCAGGGTAAGAGGATTGTAATTTCAGGGTCAGCCTGGGCAACTGAATGGGACCCACTCTCAAAATAAAAAAAAACAAAATGGGTGGTGGTTGTAGCTCAATGGCAGAGTGCTTGCCTCACATACATGTGTTTCTGGGTTTACTCCCTACTACTGCATAAGAAAAAAAAACTTTTTAAGCTCTGAATTGAGATAACCATTGAGGAATAAAACCAGCATAGTGATAAAAATAGCTTTTCTGATTCAAAAATTTATCAGAGCAAAGATCAAATGCCTCTTTGTGATCTCCATGAACTTTTGAGTTGCCAGAATGAAGGATGATTTGCCAGGTGTTGGTACACAGTAATCACAGTCATAGCCATTTGGAAAAGCAAGGCTTCTTCAAAAAGAAATAACAAACTGATTTCCAAGATGTGTTAGATGAATGGTATATGACTCTTAGTGTAGCTGTGACTATAGAGTTGTTACAAAAATTCTTCATGGAGGGAGTTGGATTGAGGTATATCCTAAAAGATTTGGATAACTGAAAGAGCAAGGATGATATTAATATGGGTACCATAAAGAACTCCAAATTTGTTGCTCTCTTTTAGGTTATATTGTCCTTAGGCTAGAAATTTCCTTGAGTATTGAAAGTGTAACAATATGTGTCAAATTTGGGGAGATTATTAGAGTTTTTAGATGATGGATTTGAAAGTAAGCCCTATCTTTAAGACAGTGGACCATCAACAGTTGAGCTCATTAATCACATCTGATCATCTGTTGGCCAAATGTGTTTCACTCTCTTTTGAGTTACTTATATTTCCTAACCCTAACAGGGTAACTATACTTCAACATGTTTGGCAAGTCATTTAACCACTCGGAAACTTAATTTACTTATTTGTATGAATGGTAAAATAATTACCTGCCAGTCTTGTGGGTAAATGACACAGTATAGAGTGCAATGCTTGATAAATAATAGACTTTCTGGAAACATGAATTTATCTCCTTTTTTCAAGATTCTTCATTTTAATATTTTTAATTGCTTAGTTATTTTTGCTCCCAAATGTATAATGATTTTATGATGTTGATATTAACATAGATGTTGTGATCTAAACACGAGATAACATATTTTAAGGAAAGCTTGTTCATTAAAATCAGTGTTTTAGTTTACCTTTCTTGATAATGGGAAATGTAATCTGATTCAGTTATCAATTATTAGATTGAGATATTTCCAGTTTGTAACTGCTATATTAACAGTTAGAAATGGTAATTTCATGAGAGTCACCCTAATTAAACATGGGACATCACCTGGTAGACCAGTGGATACTTAAAATACTTAGTTTTCATAATTTCCTTTTTGCTCTTAAAGATCCTAATAAATTCAGTGCCTTTCTATTTTCTAATGATGAAAAAATGCTGTTACTGAATAAATAAATGATAAAAGGTGGTTTAAATACTAATATTTTCTCAATACATACCTCTACTGCAATATTCAGCAGATATTGTAAAGGAAATCTCCCTTCCATTTTGAAATAAATTCTGCTTAGTTTTATTCCTGGGAAACCAGTACCATTTTTATCTATTTTCCACGTGTGTGTTTGTGTGTGTGTGTGTGTGTGTGTGTGTGTGTATGTATGTAAATATAAGTACAGGCTAATCATGATCATGATTTAGTTGGAAAAGAAATAACAAACTGATTTTCATGATATGTTTTATGAACAGTATGTTTCTCTCAGTGTAGCTGTGACTAGAGTTGTTATGGAAAGTCATTGGAATATGTATATGTATATATAATTTTTACAGGCATGTACTGCTTCTACTGGGGATTACAGGCATGCAATTTCTTTTAAGTCTGGACATATAATTTTTTCACACATGGTAGTAAACTATGCTTTTTGAGCTCAGTTTTCCTCACTTAACTATATTAGTATTTAACATATAGTACTTTTTTGTTCTAGGCTATGTTCATTAAGCATTTGGTATTGATTATTAATATTCATTTCAACCTTGAGAAATAGGTAATGTTATTCCCTTGTCATAGGTGAAGAAATAAAGTGACAGAAACTGTAAGTTGTTGAGTTGAACTTCAGCAGACTGGGTAGAATCCTCACTACTGGACTGTTTGCTGCTGTACAGTAGTTTCTCTTTATCTGTAGGAGCATGTTCCAAGACTCTCAGTGGAGGCCTGAAACCATGGGTAATACTATGTTTATAAACTTTTTCTTCACAAACCTATGACAAAATTTAATTTATAAATTAGTCACAGTAAGAAATTAATAGTATCTAATAATGAAATGGAAGTTTTTACAGTTGGATATTGGATGTAATAACTGAGCTAATTTCAGTAGCACATATAATGTGGATATGTTTGATTCCACATCCTAGGTGGAAGGAAACAGAATTGTGTGAGATTTCATCCTAGTGGTCATAGGAGTGCACAGTTTAAAGTTGTGAATTGTTATGGAAATTTTTGTTTTATCAATTAGGATTATGGTTTATTGTAGATAGCCATGAAAAACAAAAAAAGAAACTAGTACTGATTCAATTGTTTTCTACCAATATATAGCTAACTGCTGTATTCTTTTAAATAAATACTTAGAATTCTCTTAATTAAAAAAATTAATTCTTAACATAACCAGGTCCTTGTTGGTGGACATGTGTTTCCACCTATGTAATGCCTGCATCATTTTGAATACGTACAGCGTTTCTACATGTTTTTCATCCTTTCAAATTTTAAAGTAAAGGAGTCTTGTAGTCACATAATTATGTTTTGTTTTTTGACTTGAGGCTTTTTCTTACAGTGGGTATATTTAGAGCATTTATATTATAGAATAATGCTTAGTTCTTCATATTTTAGAGCTAATGGTTTGAGATAATGAATGTATGACAATGGAGGTGTACTTAATGGTGTAAAGCAGTACAGTTGTAAAAATGTTATAAATCAGTCCATTTTTTCCCTCAATTTTTGTTGGTTATGCAACATTGTCAGTGACTCTATCATTTGTATTTTGAGGCATAGTTTTTTTTCCCCCCCCCAGAGGACTCTATTGGTATTCCTTCACTGATTTTTTTTTCATTTTTAAATATTTTTATTATTTTTAGTGGTGCATGACAGTAGAATGTATTTTGACATATACACATAGAGTATATTTCCATAGTTTTTAAAACATTGAAAACTCCCTCCTTCTGCTTTTTACATAGCAGTGCTTTTGCCTAGATTCTCAAAGGATTCTCTTTTTAAATCTGTCAAGTTAGTGAATTTAATAGCATTGATCTTGATTAGGTTGTACCTATTGTTCTTAGGAAAAGGTGTGTCCATTCAAACTATGACTTCTGATTCTTCTCTGTCTTGAGTGGTTCCCAAGGATTTGGGTGAATGTTTCAGGTAATGCAAGCCAGGGATTGATTGGCTGTGCAATCTAATTTAGTGAACGGATGATAGTTTTTAGATTTGAAGCTTATATCTTTCATGCTTGCTTGAGATGTTCCACCATTTCTAGTTAGTTTCTTCACTGCATTTGGCAACTCTTCTTCTATAATGTGGCTATGGTGGTTTCCTGTTTATTTGAAGATAGTATTCATGTTTCTGTTTCTCATTTTTCTCTCTTGGTTGTTTTGAGACTTTCAAAGAGGAAGAGGAGGCCATCATTCCTCTACTATTCTTCAAACTAGAAATCTTAAGAACTGTTGGTCCTGTTTTCTTAAATTAAAATAATTTTGCTATAACAAATAAAATATGGGAGCTGGAGTTTTGGCTAAGCAGTAGAGCACTTGCCTAGTACATGAAAGGTGCTAGGTTTGATCCTCTGTACCACACACACAAAAATGAATAAATAAAATAAAGCTATTGTGTCCAAATACAACTGAAAAAATATTTTTAAAAAAGAATAAAATGCATGCTTATCTATCAGTTCCTTAGAGCTAAAACCATTTTATTTACAGAGGGTGTGCTAGATTCCCCCTCTATCCATGCTTGCTAGGGAAGCATGTCAGCACTGAGCTACATCCCAGCTATAGATTTAAAAAAAAATAAATTAAAAAGTCACATTTTAGCATTAAATTGTTTTTTAAAAGTATTTTTTTTCTTAGCTGTAGGTGGACACAGTATCTTTATTTCATTTTTATATGATGCTAAGGATCAAACTAAGTGCACCCTAGCCCTACTATATTATTTTGATTGTATCAATTTGTGATTATGAAGCCTTGTATTAGAAAATATTAAGAATGATACTAGAGAATATAGTCAGGCACTATTATTAGATTGGTTATTAGTTCTTTAGTATGTCTTACTATTGATTCCTTTTTGAAATAAATCTGAAAATTTAACTTTGATGTTTTAGATTCTGCCACTCAAATAATTTTACTTTAAGACCCTTGATATAATAACAGTAGTTATACAATAATATAACTACTGTTAATAAATAAATAAATATATTTATTTATTTTTTCTGAATGACATTTTGTTTTCAAATGAAAATGCCAATTATTTTTCTCACTTAATGATGCTTTCAAAAGAAATATTTAAAATCCTTATGTTCTCTGATTTGGATATATTCATTTGACTCAGTTCCATTCTCCCTATCATTTTTGGATTTGCAATAGCAGTATACCAGTTGGGACGAGATCAGTGTTTTTCCCCTTAATTTTTCCTAGGCAATGACAAGATTACTTTCTTAGTTCTAAATTAAAAGTACATCTGACAGGGTTATGGTAGTGGCTCAGTGGTAGAGTGCTTGCCTAACATGAGCAAGGCACTGGGTTTGATTCCTTAGCACCACATAGAAAGTAAATAAATGAATAAAATAAAGATATTAAAAATGACATAATGTTTTATTCCTTAGCAGCACAAAAAAGTAAATAAATGAAGACAAAAGGTATTAAAAATGACATCATGTTTACAAACAAAAAAAGTACATCTGACAACGTCATGGAAAATTTTAATATTTGGTATGTTATTGGAAATTTTAGTCTCAACTCTTTATCATTCCAGGTACTGGTAACTTTATACTTTTTAAAATCTCAAAAATTTTAATGGTTTAAAAAATATATATCAGTGTTCTAGTTTGTTTGATAAATGACCCATATTTGCTAGTAAATGGAACTGTAAATGCTTAAAATATTATGAGATTAATAGATATTCCTGAGAAAATGTTTTGTTATTCTCATAAATTTGAGAAATTTTGTGTATAATGTGATGATGACCCCATGAAAAATATAAAGAGCACAAATTATTTCTTCTGAAAATCCAATCAACATTGATGTTAGAAACACATTTTATCCCAAATCTCTTTGACCATTGAAACTAGAGAATATTGAAATACATTTTGAGGAGATGCTGAGAATATATTACAGAATATTTTCAGATTAACATCTTGTTAGGATATTAATAAGTATGTATTTGTAGATAATCATGGCTACCTAAGGCCATGGGCACCTAATATACTTTTAAATATTAAAATATCTCAGTGTGTAAATATACTCAGAACAATTAATAATGTTGGTGTCTTCTATTGTCAAGGGTATTTTTTATAATCCTAAGAATTTTCTTAGAATTGATTTTCAACATTATGTATTAACTTTTGGTTTTTGGAACTACATTCTATTAAGACTTAGTAGTAGAAATTTTGGTGTTTTAAGGAACCTATAAAATCATTTCATATACCCTCAAGACTTACTTTTCTTATAAAAAATTGAAACCCAGAAATATATTTTTTCTCAAATCATAGTGCAATTCATCAAGGGATTTAGAATCAAAACCACAGTTCCAGATCTTTTATTGGCTTTTTTATTTTTACTGCATTTTCATTTATGTATTATTCTTTTGAGGACATTCCTTCTGAGATGGAAATTAGTTAAATGATATCTCCTTTTAACAAGAGAATTGAGGGAAAAGGTTGTTTGTATAATATGAGGTGAGTCGTATTTAATGAGAAACTAAGTAAGCCACTAGACACACAGTTCTCTCCTCAATAATTTAAATTATTTTTCTCTTCTCTTTATCTCATCCACCTTTTGTTGCCACCCCAACATAAGGTTACAAGTTTTAAAATAAGCATGTATCCTTACTGGTTATACTACTAAGTGAATTATCAGGGCTAGGTATTAAGACCAGGGAAATGGGCCATGGATAGGTGAGTTCAATTCTTTTCTGAATTGAGCTGCATCATCACTTCCTAGTGGTTGGTTATGGAAAGATTGATCTATATCATCTAATATTTTTAGAAAAGTGCACTTAAATGACTAGAGATAATATCTACATTTTGAATTTAAATTTATTTTAAAAACTATTTTGGCATACTTTCTGCATAGAGATATTTAGTACAAGTGGACTTTATGAATTATGTATTTGATATAAGTGTATTTTTGAAATATATTTTTAAGTTCCAGAATGATCAGTAAAATACTAGTGTGGTCCATAGGATCAGGACTGAATTGAGGGACAAATAATTTGTATAAAAAATAGATATTTGACTTTTTTGTATTCAGTTGGCAATTTTTCCCTTAAATTTTTCCCTTACCATAGAATGCAATCCTACCTTTAGAAATCTTTTTCTGTCAAATATTTTTCTTGGTTCATATGTCCAATTCAAATTATTTACATGATTATTTATATTTACATATTGTCTTTTGAAACTCAAGAGGCATATATTATTATAGGTGATAGTCTCATGACTATCAAAAATATCTTCTTGGATAGGTCATATAATTTCTTTAAGCCAGCATTTCCTTATCTATAAATGGGCCTTAATCTGCCTCAGAATTATTTTAGCAACTTAATGAACTGACTGATAAAAGCTTAGCACAGTTCTTGGCACATACCAACTGCTCAATAATTATTTTTTGCTGCTGCAAATACTGTTGTCAGATTCAAATCATACTATTTGGCAAATCATTTCACTAGACCTTGGTTATCTGTTAAATGGGAATACTGCTACCTGGGATGCTTGCTTTTTTAAGAATTGTTTTGGAAATCAAATGTAATATTTGGTAAGCTCTCCTGTCTGAGCTGAAGTAGATAATTTTATACTATTAGAACCAAGTCAGGTGGGATGGGGGTAAAATCATAGAGTGGAGATCTGCTTTTAGGGAAAGAGTTTAACTAAAGGCTCTAAAACAGATATGCCATTGCTGAGTTCTGCCAGACATAGACACATAGGGATATACAGATTCCTTCTAGGCCAGCCACAAAAATACAGACTCCTTTGTTATCCCTCGCAAATTGAAAATTATCAATCAAGATATTAGTCTCAATCAAGATATTAGTTGCATTGCTGTTATTGATATATAGTACCCATGAAATCCTAGAAGAGGAATCTGTGGCAGGGTATAGACTATCCATAGCCTTTAAGAATTTGGCCTCAAATTTTTTACCTTGTTCAACTTTATGCCCTCACTATGCCCTCCCCCTACCACCTCATCATCTCATCATCTCAAATCCCACATCTTTTCCTGGGAGAGATTAAGCAGGTAAGTTTGGTGTATATTTTTTAGTTCTTCTGTGCTCTCTAAGGGAACTCCTTTAGACTTCAAGAGGACCATAAAATTATGAGTAATGTTTTTTTTTTTCATTAATGTACTTATTTCATGAACTGTCCTTGACCTTCAACCTTCATTATTTTAGAATGATACTTGAGAAATACATTCACTGGTTTTCAGATCCCACATTTGGTCAGATCAAATGTTTCCCAAACTTGATAAGCTTTTATGCAGACACTTGGTTTAGGTTTTAGATTTCCTGGACTCTCTTCCATAAAGGTTTTGATTGAGTAGTTGAAGATGGAGACTCAGCTTTTGCAATTTAAATATGATTTATTTTTACACAGGAACATTGGATTTTTCCTTCTAAGTTGTGTGTGTCTATCTAAATAAAAACTGAATTTCCAGAAGCTTTTTGTTTGTTTGATTTTAGTACCAGAAATTGAACCCAGGGGTGCTTATCCACTGAGCCACCTCCCTGGCTCTTTTTATATTATTATTATTTTTTTTTATTTTGAGATAGAATCTTACAAAGTTGCTTAAAGCCTCACTAAATTGCTGAGGCTGGCTTTTAACTTGTGATGCCCGTACCTCAGCCTCTGGGGAACTACTAGAATTTACAGGCATGTGACTTCATGCCTGGCTCATGATGATATTTTAAGTACATGTGAGCAATGTATCCCTGAAGTGATGCATATTTTCCATTATTAATTGTTGTATTGTTTAAGTAAAAGCACTTCATTGGTTTGAAGGGGCCATAGTGGTGAATGTCATGATCCAGAGCATTCCTGGTATGCTAGCAAATAACAGCACATTTATTTAATTGTATTTACCAGTGTAAGTTCATATTTTGCATTTTCAAATTATAGATCCTTCATTCCCTAGCCAGCTTATTTTATCATTGCAAGTCTCCTGTTTGATCAAATTCCTACATTTTCACTATCATATGTAAACTAAGCCCATTCATTCTTATTTTAGACAAAATGAACCATTTCCTGATGTACCACCCACCTCTCCTTGTTTGATCTCTACTCCATTAATAACGGGCAAGTTAGCCTAAGTTCATCTCAGCTGTTTTCACTGATAATGATTGTCCCAAACATTCTATAGTTTGTGTCACTCATATGAGGAATTGATATACTACACTACCTAGTTACTTAGTTGTCTTGAGTGTTCTGACAGTCTAACCTCTAAACTTGTGTGGGTGAGGGGCCATAGCCTACAAGTTTTCCTGTTCCTGGGATCAAACCCAGAGTCCTTATTCATGCCAAGCAATGTGTATCATCAGTTAAAGCTAACAAGAGTTAAAAATAAGAATTGTGTATTTTAAATTTAAAATATGTTTGGGAGAACTGATACCTTCCACAAAAGTTTTCCATACCATTTCTTCACCAGTGAACTTTTTGTACTTCCAGTGTCTCACATGTGCAAGGCGGGTGCTCTAACACTGAGCTATAGATAGCCCCAGCCCTCATTATTATTTTTATCATCACAGCAGAGGATAAAAGTCAAAGCAGGGAAGGTGGTTAGAATCTTTTATAGTAACGGGGAAAGATGCTAGAGTTCTTTCCATTATGAAGCTCTCCTTCTCTTGGCTCTAAGTCTTTTGATTTCAAGGTGTTTTGGGAGGTATAAAATGTGTATTTCCAATCTCAGTACCTCTATCCATCATGCTCTGCATTTTCCTACCTTTCAAGGTAGGAAAATCAGTTCATGTTTTTGAATGAACTATAAGACACTTCTCTTCAAGGCTCAGGTGTGTGTGTGAGTGTGTGTGTGTGTGTGTGTGTGTGTGTGTGTGTGTTTCTTGTACATGGCATATTGTCTGTCCCATAATTAAGTCTCAAAGTGGGGCAAGGCCCTGCTTCAAATAACCGGTTTACTGAGAGGCAGCCAGAGGCAGCAAGGAGGATTTTGGGCCTTGCTGGGGTGGGGAACAGGTAGAAGGCAGGGAAGGTGGAGCATGTTGAAAGAAGGGAGGTGGTTAGAGACACCAGCTTTGAGCAAGTCAAGGACAGGTTTGGCCTACTTTTTATTTTGGCCTCAGGCTGGCCTGGTTCTATTGATGGTGATGTGATACCTATGTGTGGGAATAGCTGAAATGGTTTGATCATCAATGGACCATAATCCATCATCCAAAGCCTTCATTAAGGAGATATTTCTGCTCAGCCTCGTACAAAGCCATGCCTTCAGGAATTTGCCATCCAGCATCACAGTTCTCTCTGCTGATACTGATGCTGCAAGTCCAAGCCCACCCAGGATGGCAGATTGAAGTCAAGCTTTCTGGCACTTCTGGCTAGGAAAGATGTCTTCAGGCTTTATCTCAGACTGGCAGAAAATTAAGTCCTGGGCTTTGTCTCTGCTTTCTGCATGCACTGGACTTGAGTTTGATTCTGTCCAAAAGAAGTCTATGGACTAGAGGGTTGACATTTGGCACCAAGAAAACAACCCGGGTGTCTGGCGGGTTTTCAGTCCCCAAAGTCTTGTTCTTTTCCTTCAAGTTTCTGCAGACATTTGAAATCCATCGCTCAGCACCCGCAGTTTCAGTACCTTTAGATTAGGAATCTAAACCTGTAACTGATGATCCATTAGACTGTGACACTTGGCATCCAAACAGAGCTGACAGGTCTGGCTACAAATTTGTCATTAATTACTGTGTGTAATCACATTAGCCCAAGATTGGCGATGGTTTGCTGTTTTCATGTTTTATATTTGAATTGTATGTATTCTTTAAAAAGAGCATGCTATTTTTGGTTTTGAATTAGGATATGGGGTTTGGGGTGGTATCTATTATGTTTTTTAATTGTGCTTTTTTTCTGGGAGGGGAGAAGAGGAAAAGACTTTCCTTTTTCTATCAACAATTGCTCTCATTTCCCATCTTACCTCCATTCTCTAGCTCTGCTCCTTGTTATATCACCTTTCTGAGCCTGGGTTGTGTTAACTCATGGGTAAATGGAGATAATAAGGAACACCTGCCTTTACAATGCCACAGAGTTACTGAGGATCAAGTGAGGCAATTGACATGAAAGTACTTTAATTCTGCTAATGTAGGCAATTGTTATTATCATTCACTTAGTGCTCTTCCCTAGCTATCTACATGGTGTACTCTGCCTTGCTATGTTTCAAATGTGGTCACTTTGCTGCTCCTGTTAGTGAAGAACCATTCAAAACCCAAAGAAAATTATAAGAAATAAATCAATATAAGAATCCTTTCTTGATGTGTAGTTCATTTCATTATTATGTATGTCATTTGTATACTTTTCCATTTTTATATAGGTTGAATTCAGCTGCCAGCTGAATATAAAAACTATAAGTCCTATGGTGACCAAGCACTTCCATGTAAATGGCTACCAGTCAAAATTCCTCTAGATTATCAATAAAAGGAGAACAACTGCATGTTATTCATTTAACTAGCAACAGGAATTCCTTACATAGCCTTACATATGGATGTTTTTGTGTCAGAATGAATTTTGTGGTGAAGTGCTCTGATCTTTTTAGTATATTTGTTTCCACTCATTTATTCCTGTGAAGAAGATGGATAAACCAAGGTACAAAGGTGTGCATAATTCTCTAAAGCCACAGAATTGGTGTCAGACTTATGAGAGCTCCTTGCCTCCTTCTTTTCCATTTACAGATTCAAAATATTTTAAAAGATAACTTAGTAAGTTTATGTTTATGGTTTTTGCAATGGCTTTTAATTTATTTTAATTTCACCCTAGGTTTCTGAGGGTTGTAAGCTGTATGCTTAAAGTTTCTTTCTCAGAATTTGTAAGATGAGGCCCATCTATACAAAGGAAGAGCAAAAGTAATTAATATGCACTGAATTTTTACTCCATGCTGATCTCATGCTAAGGCTCTTCTCACACAACATTTTATTTAATTCTTGGAGCAATGACTCAAATTACATAATATTATCCCCATTTTGTTGAACATTAAACTGATGTTAATAAGTTGCATTAATATGGGATTTAACCATACCTGTGCTGTATCTCTATGAAACATCGAATTCACTATAAGTTTAGTATTTCCATTTTTGAAGAATTTAATCTTTCCAAAATTATAGTTATTTATCCTCACTTTTACAGATTCTACTGTAGTATTTAATTTAAAAAAGAAAATATAGCTGGGAATGGTGGTGCATGCTTGTAATCCTATTGACTCAGGAGGCTGAGACAGGTGGATCACAAGTTCAAGGCCAGCCTTAGGAACATAGCAAGGCCCTAAGCAACTTGGTGAGATCCTATCTTAAAATAACAAATAAAGAGGACTGGGGATGTGGCTCAGTGATTATGTGCCCTGGGTTCAGTTCCAGGCACATAAACAAACAAATAAATAAATAACAAATATAAAAGGAAATATACTTTCAATCTGGAAAGTGATAAAGATACAGATAAACAGAGACTCCCTGACGTATGATAGTTCCACTTCTAATGTTACTACTTACAATAATATGAAAGTGAAATACATTTCACTGAAACCATACTTTGAATTTTGATCTTTCCCAGGGCTCATGATATTTAGTATGACACTCCCAATGCTTGCTAAATGGCAGCAGGTCACAGCTCCTAGTCATTCCTAGGATCTTGAGCATAGGCAACCAGTACTCTACAGTGGTTTGTGTTGCTAGGCTTTGGTGTTCATCAGGTTAGGTGAATTGAATAGTTTGATTTATTGTGTTTTCAAGTTATAGTAGGTTTATTAGTATGCACCCCCATCGTAAGTTGAAAATTTCCTATATTTGAAAGGTTAAATATAAACTAGTTAAAATACTAAGAATACAATTTATTAGTACTTTTTATTCAAATGTAAAGTAAGATAACATATTAGTGCTACTGTGCACATAGTGTAGGCAGATTTAACAACTTTCTTAATTGTGACTTCCCTTAACTACCTCAAATTGTATTATGCAGTTTTAATAGAGAGAAAATATAAATGGTACCTCTATTTTCCCTTTATATTAAAGAATTTTCTGGATACATAGATATCTTGGTGACTGGAAAACTACAACAATGCATTGAGGAAAGTGCCACTTTCTTCAATGAAAGTCCATCCATGCCCATAAATGCCTCTTTGCTCATGGGAAATTGTATCCCCTTTCCCCAACATAAGCCCCAAGAAGACTGCTTATAGTTAGTGTTAACTTTTTCAGCCAATTCTGAGCCACTTAAAAGCAAAACACTACTTGTGTAATCACCCCCTAGTGGAAACTTGCAAATATTGGTACTAATAAGCTAAAGGTAGTCAAGCAAATGAATGTTTTAGTCATTTTTTTTCTCGAGAGAGGGAATAGAAAGAAACTCTCACTCATTGAACAAATTATCTGAAATGATATTTTCTGATTTATATCTTGGACAAAATCTACAAGGTATAACTATGTCCTATTTAAAAAATTAGATGTGACTATCTAGTTCAGGTTCAAAACTACGTTGGTCTGACTTTTTCCACTATGTTGATAATTCCTCTTTGAGGGAATGATTTCTGGGATTGTCGTCAATAATCAGTTAATAAATATACTATACAAATACCCTTTTAAATATATGAAAACAAAAACATTTATAATCAACTGGACTTTTTGAAGTTCTGGATTAATGGAAGGCAGACCTTGGACTTGTGCATTTTATTTCCTTATGTCTGCCACAAGATGGAGCTACTGTATAAAAGCCAGTCCCTTTGCATTCAAAGTAGAACTCTGGGAAATGAAGCTGGACAGACTTAATTTACAAAGATTTTGAGAGTAAATTTCAGAGAATTACAGATGGAGAAATGCAGTGTCATAGAGAACTAAGTAATTTCACTTGACTACTTATTTATTACATGATTCTGGATAATTCTTTGTCCTTGACTCACAGTTTAGTTAGTTGTAAAATGGATATAACAAAACCAATTTTGTGGGGATCACCACAAAATTGTGATAATTAAATGTTAAAAGCTTACACAGATGCATGTTATGTACTCCATACATGATGACTAATGTCATCCATGGTTGTCTTTATTTACCTTATCATCATTACAACAGTCCAAGGGATGCTCAGTTTTCATGTTATTACCCATCATCTTGTATCTAACATATGAAAAGTGCTCCTTAACCTTCCATTATTGGTGTTTTCATCTTGAGTGAATGTTTTGGATGGTGTTTGCTAAGAGACTATTATATTATTATAATGTTGAACATCAAAATGACAAGAACATTAACTTTCTTATGGATTAGAATCAAACCTTAACAGCAAGCTCATTTATTATGTCAGTCATGGAAGCTTGCTTTGTGGTAAGAGCAGTGTTTCCCAGCATGTGTTTCCTAGAACTTATGTCACATCTGTATCAAGTTTCATAGTCAAATAAGAATGGGAAACTCACCTTGTCTCATCCCTTTATATTTTAAGGAATCATAATGCATATGAGAATTTTTAAGACTCTGAAGATGTTATAAGAATAACCATTCTCCGATTTATGCCTAGTTTTGTAAGTGACTTTTCCATTTTCACCATGAAAACAATTAAAAAAATATTTGGGAAGCACATATAAAGTTTGGGGATGCATGAATGGACAAATGTGTACTTATAGTATTTAATATATAAATTCAGATAAAGATGGCTATTCATAATTACATGTTAAAGAACATCATACTTAGAAATAATAGCTTTTGAAAACTCAAATTTCATATGTCTTTTTCCAACTCACATTCTATGAGAAAGACTTCAGTGGTTTTTTTTTCTCATTATTAGGATCACTTTTTGAGTCATTTACAATTTCCTGGAGTGCTTCTTTGCTCGTTTGTTGGAGATAGCACTTTTTGGACATGAATGCATTATTACAGGAAATCTTATCCTCAGTTTCAGTTACCCATTTGTATAACACCAGAATCTTTTAAAAACTTATTTATTCATGATTATTATATCAAATTATCTTCAAATATGTTTTAAAAATGGTTAAAATTCTGAGACCTCAATCCCAGAAATAATTAGTAACTTTTGTTAAACTCACTTGCTATCTATTTAATCCTTTTTGTCAAGTACCTTGTCATTTAAAATAAAGCAGCTACTAGAGGGCATAGACATGGAAGGCTGTTAAAAATGTCATATATGACAACACTTTCTTTTTTTTTCTTAAATAATTATTTGGGGGAAAATGTTGTACCATACATGTATTTGTATAAAACAGTGTTGTGTGTGTATGTACTGAAATAACTTTCTCTATGCTACAAACAGTCTCTTGGCCAGCATCACAGAAAGTAGCTGTTGCCATCAGGGTTTTAATAGGAATAGGGTATTAGCAAGTATTAAAAGTGAAAAGACTATAGTCAAAAATCTGTATTTATGGGTTGGGATTGTGGCTCAGAAGTAGAGCGCTCACCTAGCAAGGGCAGAACCCAGGTTCCATCCTCAGAACCACATAAAAATAAAGGCATTGTGTTGTGTCCATCTACACCTAAGAAAATAAATGTTTTTTTAAAAAATCTGTATTTATAACCTTATTCATTTCTCATATTTCCTGGGTCATTTTTCTTTGATTTTTTCCCCCTCAGAATCTAGTCAAGTGTTTTTAAAAATCATGGCTGCATTCTGGGACCCTGGGATGCAGGGTGGATAAAGTATCCACCCAAGCTTTATAGGGTGGATATTCTATTGAGGTTAGAATGATAGTGAGTTAGTAGTTAGACCAAGAAGGATTACAAAAGAAGGCAAAGGCCTGGGGTAAGGCATGGCCCCCCAGACTCTGTTACCTGTATCTCCTTGAAATCTCAAGACTTACTATCCATTAAAATCTCCACAGAAGGCTTAAAAAATAGATGATGCCACCTGAGAATATGGAAGTCAGAATCACTGGGGGTGAACTCCAGGCATCATTTTTTGGCAAAGTCTTTCCCAGGGTTGAAAGGGCTAAAACCTTCCAGAAGGCCTTTAGTTTCTTTTGTGTCATCCTCCTAAAAATTTGAACAGAAGTGACTTATTCAAAGCCAAGAGTTGGATCTGTTAGGAAAAAGCATTTGTGTAATGTACTCTTTTTTCTTTATGTCTCTTCTCTCCACTTCCAAGTCACTCCTAATATTCCCATTATGGCGTTAGAAATAGAAAACCCAGATGGAGAAACTGCATGCTCCCAATGGGATGGGAGGTTATTGGTAATGGGCAGTCTCATTGCTGAATTGAATTTGAGTGCCAGGAAAGCTTCTTGGCTAATGTTTCAGTCCTTTGGTTGAATTCATCTTTGACAAAAATGCCTGCTGTTGAAGTTATACCATTCTCATCCCTTTCCATTTCCCTTTACTGGGACAATCTTCCTCTGTGTATTCTCTCCTTTGATGGGAAAGACTCTGCAGCTATTCTCTTCTCAGCCAATAGGCTGCCTCCTTGTGAATTGTTAGAGGCTAAAAAAGGGAGTTACTAGCGAAGAGTTGGGAAACAAGGATCCTTCTCCTGTGGACATGCCTCTTTGCGCATTTTAGAGGAAAAAAAAAAAAAACAGGAATACCAGTGCAAAGTAATGATAATATCTTACAAGTGTATGATGCCTTACAACTTTTAAAACACTTTCACATTCATCACTTTCCCTTGGATTATTCCAGAAATTGATGCAACAAATCCTTTGAATATTCCAGAAATGGATGCAACAAATACTCACAGGCTCATTTTAGGATTAAAAAACCCCACATATGTTGAGAAAATAAATTATTTTCCCACAAGAGCCTGGGCAAGGAGAGAAGTGTGTCCACGATCTGATCTTTAGTAATTACCTACAGCAGTTCCCTATCTGGCTACTTCCTAGAGTGGCCTGGGAAGATTGTAAAATAACACAATTACTGCAAATGTGGGACTCTAATTCAATCAGCCTGGAATAGAGCTCAGGGAATCTGTAATTTAATAGAATTTTCTCATAGATCTCAATCCGAATTAAACCTCTGAATCACCCAGGAAGTGCTAAAAAAGTCCATTGCTCAGGTTTTACTCCAGCATTTCTAGTGTGGAGTTTCAGGGGCCAGTGGTTTGTGAGATTCCATTTTGGCACTAAAGCTCTGAAACAGTGCTCTAGATTATAGCTTTACAAAGTCCCTTTTACAGAGTTTCAGCACGGCAAGTAGGTAAAGACAAGTGTACAGTTGAAATTGAGGAGACCATGATTCAAATCCTGGCTCTGGTTCTTTGGAAGAACAGAAGAAGAAGAGAGGGGAAAAGGAGGTGAGGAGATAGAAAATTCTGTTTGCTCATTTCATCTCTCTGAGCCACAGTCTTTTGTTTTATAAGATGAGGAAAATGAGCAGTACTCAGCCTTAAGGGACATTATGAAGACCACATGGACTAAAGTACATGAAATAACCATGCCCATTCTGCTCTAAGCGATTCCTGCCAGTTCCCTTTGACCTTAAAGATTGCATAGTTTTGACCTTTGGCCAAGATGTTCTTTTGGTGTCCAAAGTTTCCACCCTCAACCTTACACAGAGTTAGACTTTGAGGGCATGAAACAGAGTTCCAGAAGTTTCCACTAATGAAACAAGGTTTGGAAAATTGGAAGCCTCTTTCTGATGTTGCTATTGGCATATTCAGCCTTCTGAACCCTGGAGTTATGGATCTGCCAGTTTGCTAAATGCTTACTCAAAAGGGCCATTTATTTTCAGAAGAACACTTTAGCTATTACTATTCACCTTCCCCATTCCTCCATCTAGCTCTTTGAATTCCCCTGAATGTGCCCCCAAGCACCTTTTGTTTAGTCCCATTCAGCAAATTAAGGAAAGTTCTAGTATGTGTTTCTTATTCAGTAAATGCTGAGTTCCCTGTAACCCAGGTACACTGGAGAACAAATAAACCCATACTATAAACACCCACTCCCTTGCCTCACAATTTGTACTGGTTAGAACGGAATCTTCTAATATTAGGAATGGTAGAATGAGAATCATTTTATAACCACAAACACAGCAAAAGCAATCATAAAATTATGGATGACTCATTGTCAATGGAACACTTGAATCATCTTGATCAACCCCCTAGGTTGATCAAATGGGGAAACTTCTGCACCAAACTCACACTCTGCCATTAGTCTGCTGTCTAATTGATTGTTATTGCTGGATTTCTCTTGACCACATCAGTTCTATTTTAAACTTCTCATAATTCCCTGCTCCTCCACTATTTTTATGCCCCTACCCCATTTGTTTTTGCATTGCTGGGAATCAAACTCAGAACTCTGCACATGCTAGGTTAGTAGATCTACAACCAGTGACATCCATAGGCTCTATTCCATTTTTTCAATTAAAACTCCTGATATTTAGAAAAATTAAATATCTGACTTAAGTCATGTAGCTAATAAGCAAGAGAGCAAAGAGTGAAACTTGATTTGAATCTAAAACCCATATTCTTTCTGTGAAACTCTCTTTACTATTCTTTATACCATGCAAGATGGTGGTAAAGATTAAATGTATGCAATGTACCTAGCACATACAAAAATCTGCTACATAGTACGTTAAAATAAATGATAGTTACTACTGGTGTAGATTCAATTGGGTGTATTGTGTTTCTCCTAAGGGAACTATAAATTTCTTAAGCTATGAAACTTAAATTATTTTGTAGCTTCAAGCAACCAGAACTAAGCTAATATTTATTAAGCCAGTCACATTGGATGTAGTTAAGTAGATTGTAAATAACATACCATGGACACTCCTATAATGCATATCAATTTCCTAGTAAAAGAGATATACATGTAGGAGCAGGCATGACAAGCAATAGTATATATAGGGCCACCAGATCCCTTTTAGTAGAACTACAAAAATGTACACAAGATATAACAGATAGTTCAAATAATTGTGTCTCTATTAAAGAAATTGAATTTGCAGTTAAGTTTCCAAACAGCAGTCTGTTTCCAGGCACAGATTGCTGCACTGAAAACTTCTTACCAAATACTTTAAGAAAAATTAACACAGTTTCCATAGAATCTTTTCCAGGAATTAGAAGATGAGAACAATCTCAACTCAAATTATGATGCCAGCATTACTCAGATGCTAAAGACAGCATAAGAAAAACTCAAGAACACATTAGACCAAATATGTTTCATGAACCTAAGTGCAACAATCTTAAATAAATATAACAAAAGTTAAATTCTTCAATGTGTAAAACAATAATACTCTATGACCAAGTGGAGTTTAGTGTGGCCATATAAAACTAGTTCAATGTTGGGAAGTTAATCAATGTAATCTATAATGTTAATAGTATAAAGAAGACTTGATTGATTTTACCAAATGATGCAGAAAAAAATATATGACAAAATTCAACATCCACTATGATAAAGATGTTCTGTGAACTTGGAATAGAAAGGAAACATTCTCAACCTGGTATCTACAAAACATCGAAGCTAAAATAATTTTTAATTATGAAAGACTGCTTTCCCCCCAAATTTAGAAATAAGGGAAGAATATCCATTGTTACCACTCAGTGTCATACTGGATGACTTATCTAATTTTAATAAGGTAAGAAAAAAAGGAGAAGCAAAGATATTCAGATTCTCAGATGACATATGATTATCTATGCAGAATATCACAAGGAATCCAGAAAAGTAATAATAACTCCAATAATAAGTAAGTTTAATGGCATTGTACACTACAAGGCCAACATATAAGAATCTAATGTATTTCTTTATGCCAACATTGAAGAATAGGAAACTAAATGTGTGTGCAGATGTGTGTGCTGGGGATTGAACACTGGGGATTAGACTCAGGGCCTTGAAAATGCTAAACACATGCTCTATCACTCAGCTTTCCTCTAGCCCCTGGAAACTAAGAAATATTTTTTAAAATGCACATTAACTCCACAAAATAACATATTTATGGATAAACATAAAAAAACATTAACAGGTTTTGTATGCTGAAAACTTCAAAATCCCGATGAAGCAAATCAAACAAAATCTAAACAATGGAGAGCGATATATGACACATGGATTAATAGTCCAAAATAGAAACAACCAGAAATAGACCCACACAAATACTTTCCAATAATTTTTTACAAAGTTACAAAAACTATACAAAGGAGAAGAAACAGCCATTCAACAAATGGTGTTGGAATAACTGGACAATCATGCAAAAAAGAGGTTTGATCTTAAGTTCAAACCTTGTGCAGGTTGACTTATGCTGGTGTTACATACTGTTAAGCCATCAAAAGTTGAAAACAGGGGCAGGGGCTGGGGCTCAGTGGTAGAGCACTTGCCTTGCATGTGTGAGGCACTAGGTTTGATCTTCAGCACCACATAAAAATAAATAAATAAATAAAAATATTGTGTTCATTTACAACTAAAAAAGACATTTTTAAAAAAAATGTTGAAAATATTCTAAGTCAAAAATATATTTCATATGCCTAATTTCCCTAACATCATATCTTGGCATGATGTTTTAAAATTTACCTACTTAAAGATGCTCAGATCACCTGCATTAGCCTACAGTTGGGCAAAACCCTCTGACCCAAAACTTATTTTGTAACAAAGTGTTGAATATCTCACATAATTTATTTAACACTGTACTGAAGGTGAAAGGCAGAATAGTTGTATGGGTACACTTTTGCACTATTATAAAGTTAAAAAATCATAAGTTGATCCTTCATAATTCAGAAAATTAACTAAACATGGCTCATAAATCTATTTTAAAACCATTAAACTACATACAGAAAACTTTTTTGATTCTGGGAATTGAACCAGAGGTGCTTTACCACTGAGATACATCTCCCAGTTCCTTTTTGTTTTTTATTTTGAGACAATGTCTCTGTAAGTTGCTGAGCTGGTCTAAAACTGGTAATTTTTCTGTTTCAGCCTCCTGAGTCCTTGGAATTATAGTACCAACATGCCTGGCAAAATTGCAAATTTTTAAGAAAAAAAATACCTAGGAGAAAAACCTTGTGAATTGTAATGTGAAAAAAAAATAGATGTGAGACTAAGAGTACAATCCAGAAAAGAAAAGATTATGAATTGGATTTCTGCAAAATCAAAAACATTTGTTCTATCAAAGACTGTGTAAGAATGAAAAGTCATTCTACAGACTGAAAGAATACAAATCACACATCAAAGGACTTTTATCTAGACTCTAAATTTTAATTATAAGAAAAGAAACTATTCAAAATTTTAAAAATACTCTATTCATGAGTTAGAAGACTCAATATAATAAAGAGCCTCTTCACAAATTTATCTATACATTTAACTAAGTTCAACTCAAAATCTAAACAGGATTTTGTTGGTATACTAAAGCTTATTTTGAAATTTATATAAGATGATTTAAGCATGAGGATGATAGTTAAAACACTGTGTTGTACACTGGAAGCTTGCTGAAGTTCATAGATCTTTAATCTTCTCAGCACACAAACACAAATGGTACCTTTGTAGGGGTGGTATATTAAATAGGTAGAATGTGGTGATTATTTCACAACACATATGTGTATGGAAACATCAACTGTACCCCTAAAATATACAATTTTTATGTCAATGATATTTCAGTGAAAATGTTAAAAATTTTAAAAATAAAAACAAATTATTTGGAAAGACAAGGAACTAAAATATCTCTAACACTCAGAGCAAATAGAGGCAAATAAGCATTTTAAAAATGTTCATTAGCCAATCAGGAAAGGCAAATTAAAACCAAAAGAGGTAACATTGCATATCTATTTGAATGACTGAAATAAAAACATTGAGGAGTACAGATAAGGATGCAGAGAAATGGACTTCATGCACATGGCTAGTAGAAAATGAAAAGGCAACTCTACATAACACTAGGGCAGTTTCTTAAAAAGTTAAGCATATACTTAGCATATGCCTCAGAAATCTCATTCCAAGGTAGTTGAACTAGAAAAATGAAAACTTATGCAAAGACATTTATGGCAATTTTATTCAGAATTACCCAAACATTGGAAACACCTAAATGTCTTTTAATGAGTGAACATATAAACTGTGTTACATTTGTAAAATGGAATACTACTCAGCAAAAAAGGAACAAACTATTTGTAAAAAAAAAAATGAATGAATCTGAAATTCATTATGAAATGCAGTTGAAAAGAGCCTATTTCAAGAGATTGCACACTGTGTCAATCCATTCATATGCCATCCTCTAAAAATGGTAGTGCCAGAGAGATGATCAGCCATTTCCAGGAATTGGGGCAGGGAGAGGCTGTGACCATACAAATAAAGACAAGACAATTGGAGGCAGTAGTATGGAACTATTTTGTGTATTTATTTGGGAGGTAGTTACCTGACTCTATACATGTGCTACTGAATTCTATGTGAAAAATTCAACTAATTGCATAGTATTTAAAAACAAATTAATTACTTGAAGAATGATTGGTACTAAAGGTATTGAATTGAATGTTAAAATAAGGCTTTCCAAAACTTCATTGCATTTATTCCCTAGATTGTCTGTGTTCAACTGTCACTTGATCACTGGAGCAGGGGTAATTTTATACTTATATACATTAAGAAATTTTGAGGGCTGGGGATGTGGCTCAAGCGGTGGCGCGCTCGCCTGCCGTGCGTGCGGCCCGGGTTCGATCCTCAGCATCACATACCAACAAAGATGTTGTGTCCGCCGAGAACTAAAAAATAAATATTAAAAATTCTCTCTCTCTCCCTCTCTCTCCTCTCTCTTTAAAAAAAAAAAAAAGAAATGGCCATTTAAAAAAAAAAAGAAACTTTGAGTAGCTTTGGGGTAAAATATAATCCTTAGAGTAAGTCACAGTTTCCTTCAGAGTTTTAGCAGAGAATTCTAGAAGAACACTTTCCAGATAGAGGGAGGAACAATTATATGTTCAATTACCTGTATATAAATGTACTAACCCCAATATTTTTTCTGCCAGAGGTCTTATTTGTCTTAAAAAGACAGCTTGTCTTCTTCTATCCATTAATTCTATTTATATTGTCTTACGGGATAATTTGTATACTTACATATATTAAGGAAATTTGAGTAGCTTTTGGGTAAAATATATGTATGTGGAATATTTATGGTAGAAATATTTGTCATATACATATCTGGAACTCAGGAGAGAGGAGAGGGTGGGTAATTCCATTTGTAAATTATAGGTATAGATAAGCTCATCCAGGAATAATATGTATTATTGTGAATAATGAGTGAGACAAAGACTGAGGAATGTAATTCAGGGTTATCAATGTTTGAGAAAAAAATTGAGGAGGAACTCATAAAGGAGATTAAAATGGGAGTAGGAAGTATAACACTTTTTGAAAGCCAAGAAAACTTAGTAAGAATAGTTAGCTATCTCCAACTCAATGCAGAAGTCAACAAAGATGACATTTGAAACATTGTCATTGTGTTGCACAAATAGAAGGTCATTGGCACTGCAAAAACATTTTTAGAGTTGATGTGGGAGAAAGTGCGGAGGGGTTACACCTTTAGAAATAAATGAGAGGGAGTGTTTCCGGGTCGCCGCTGGCCCCTGGGTCCTGGTCTCGGTTCCCGCAGCCGGCCGGAGCAGCGAAAGCCCAGCCGGCCTGGCCCCGGCGGCGGCCGCGCCCCGCTGCTTCCCTTGGCGGCGCTCAGAGAGTACTCCCTGGTCCTGGCCGGCAGCATGGCAGTGCTTTTAGTGACGCCCCTGCGTCCAGCCCAGAAGCCATGGAGGAGATAAGGTAGCCCCTGAGCAGATGGGGAGGCCCAGCTCAATGGATACAAAATAAAAAGATAACTTGTTTCGCAAGTACGTGCAGTTCCATGAGAGCAAAGTGGACGCCACCCCCAGCAAGCCTCGGCCCTGCAGTGATGAGCACCTGCGGGTGGCGGCCTCGACCCTGCTCAGCCTGCACAAGGTGGATCCCTTTTATGGATTCCGGCTGATCCAGTTCTACGAGGTGGTGGAGAGTTCCCTGCATGCGCTCAGCTCCTCCAGCCTGCGGGCCCTGCACTGCGCCTTCAGCCTGCTGGAGACCGTGGCCATCAACCTCTTCCTCTACCAGTGGAAGAAGGAGTTCCGCAGCATCAAGCCCTACACAGGCCCTTTTGTCTACTACGTCAAGTCGACGCTGCTGAAAGAGGACGTCCAGGCCATCCTGAGCTACCTGGGCTACGTGCCCGAGCTGGGGGCTGCGTACAGGCTCAAGGAGCTCGTGGAGATCCTGCAGGTGAAGATGGTCTCCTTCGAGCTCTTTCTGGCAAAAGTTGAGTGCGAGAAGATGCTGGAGATCCACACGCAGGTTAAGGACAAGGGCTACTCAGAGCTGGACGTGGTGCGCAGCGCAAGAGCAGCACGGAGGACTTGCGCTGCTGCTCGGATGCGCTGCGGCGGCGGGATGAGGGCAGGGAGCACCTGACCACGTCCATGGCCGGTGTGGCCCTCCAGAAGTCCGCCAGCGAGCGGGCAGCCAAGGACTACTGCAAGCCCTGTGTGACCAAGCTGTCCAGGTCAGTGGACGCCTATGACAGCTACCGCGAGAGCAGAAAGCCACCACCAAAGGCTTCGCTGAGCTTGCTGAGGGAGCCCGTGGTCACAGACCTGGGGGACGGTCTGGAGGACGAGATCATCCGCCCATCCCCCTCACTCCTGACCATGTCCAGCTCCCCCCATGGCAGCCCAGAAGACCTTCCTCCCACCTCCCCCAACAATGGCCTCGGTCTGCTGCGCAGCACGTACTTCTCCGTTCAGGATGACGTGGATCTGTACACGGACTCGGAACCCAGGGCAACCTACTGCAGGCAGGACGCTCTGCGACAGGATGTGTGGCCGGTCAGAAATGATGCCCACCCCCTCTACCACAAGTGCTCACCCCCCGCCAAAGAGTCCGCCCTCTCCAAGTGCCAAAACTGCGGCCTGTCCTGCAGCTCCTCCCTCTGCCAGCGCTGCGACAGCCTGCTCGTCTGTCCTCCAGCCTCCAAGCCCAGCGCCTTCCCCAGCAAGGCCTCTGCCCACGATATGTCTCTGCGGGAGAAGTATGCAAGCCAGACTCAGGGCCTCGACCGGTTGCCACCCCTCCACTCGAAGCCCAAGCCCTCCGCCACCGCCACCTCCCGCTGCGGCTTCTGCAACCGCCCAGGTGCCACCAATACCTGCACCCAGTGTTCAAAAGTCTCCTGCGACACCTGCCTCAGCGCCTACCATTATGACCCCTGTTGCAAAAAGAATGAGCTGCACAAGTTCATGCCCAACAACCAGCTGAACTACAAGTCCACGCAGTTCTCCCATCTCGTGTACAAACAGACCCCCCCCTGCACTTCCCCCTATAAGGGCTATGCCACTGACCTTCCTGTTCCTGGTGAAGAAATGTGAAGCTGCTCAGAGCAGTGCTGCTGCACTTGACTCCCTGGGTGGTGAGACCAGCCGGCTTCCCCGACCGAGCACTCACTGAGGACTCACTGCAGCTGACGGCTGCTTTGTCGTCTGCAAGGGAGAGGGTGAGGCTTCCGTTCAGATTCCTTTTGGCTGATCACTCCCTGTGCAGCTGGGTTCTGGTTTTGTTTTTCCTTTCAAGAGGGTTTCTGTCCTTGGACTGCCCCGCCCACTGCTAAGCCAGCTTGGACTGGGAAAGACCTTTCGGGTCACATCCAAGTGTCCACTTGAAGCAGCGAGCTAGAGGCCTGTTGGCTTGTGAAATGAGCCCTCCTGCCACACTGGGCCTCTCCTGATGGCTCTGGCCGTTGGACATCCTTCTCCCAAGTACAAGGATCCCCAGCCAGAGCCCTGCTCCCTGGCTCCCTGCCTCTGCAGGTGTCCAAGGAAAGCCAAGTCCAGTATTAGCTGAACTTCCTCTTGTTGCCACCGCAGTTCAGTCCCATGGTGTCACCCCATACGTTGGAATGCGGGCTTCCCACGGCAGGGCAGGCTCCTCCCCTTTCCGTTGTTTGCACACATCCCTTGGACTGTACTGTAAATAGATATTTTTGAGATTTATTTTTAAATAAATATTCAACTTGCAAAAAAAAAAAAGAAAGAAATGAGAGACAAGGCAGTTCTTTTATAAAGCTCTGGCTTATTTATATTTGAATTCTTGAATAAGGTTTTGATGTTATGATTACTCTTAGTTCAAGCCATTAAGCCAAGTTAAATTAAAAATCTCAATAAAATTTTTTATTTATGGCAAAACTTGAAGCTAAGTAATAGTTACACATGATTAACATTTAGATAAAATCCTCTTTTGGTAAGACTCAAAATTGTTAAGTTTTTCAACACTACTTGAAATATACAGTATTACAATGAAAGAGATGAAAACATATTAAAATAAATTTATTTTATCTTTAAAACCTGGAACAAGACAGAGATGCCCTCTTTCATCACTTCTATTCAATATAATCCTTGAAACTCTAGCAAGAGCAATTAGATGAAAGAAATTAAAGGAATACACATAGGTAGGAAAAAAAACTCAAAGTATCTCTATTTGCCAATGACATGATCTATATTTAGAAGATCCAAAAAATTCCACCAGAAAATTTCTAGAACAAATGAATTCATCAAAGTAGTAGGATATAAAATTAACACTCATAAATCAAATGCATTTCTATATGTAATTGATGAATCTACTGAAAGAGAAATTAGAAAAACTACCCCATTCAAAATAGCCTCAAAAAAGATAAAATACTTAGGACTCAATCTATCAAAAGAGGTGAAAGACCTCTACAATGAAAACTACAGAACACTAAAGTAAGAAATTGAAGAAGACCTTAGAAGATGGAAACATCTCCCATGCTCTTGGATAGGCAGAATTAATATTGTCAAAATGGCCATACTTCCAAATCTTCATCATATTGGATTCGGCCCTGACTTCCTTAACAAGACTCCTATAGTGCAAGAATAAAAATCAAGAATCAATAAATGGGATTAATTTAAACTAAAAAGCTTCTTCTCAGCAAAAGAAATAATCCAATAAAGTGAATAGACAGCTCACACAATGGGAGCAAATTTTTCCCATACACACATCAGATAGAGCACTAATCTCTAGGATATATAAAGAGCTCAAATATCTTAACACCAAAAAAAAAAAATAACCCAACCAATAAATGGTGTAAGGAACTGAACAGACACTTCTCAGACTAGGATATACAATCAATCAACAAATATATGAAAAACGTTCAACATATGTAGCAATTAAAGAAATGCAGAGCAAAACCATTCTAAGATCTAATCTCACTCCAGTCAGAATGGCAGCTATTAAGAATATATACAACAATAAGTGTTGGCAAGGATATGGGGAAAAAGGCACACTCATACATTGGTGGTGGGACTGCAAATTGGTGCAGCCAATATGGAAAGTAGCATGGAGATTCCTTAGAAAACTGGCAATGGAACCACAATATGACCCAGCTATCCCACTGCTCAGTTTATACTCAAAGGACTTAAAAACAGCATACTACAGGGACACATCCACATCAATATTTATAGCATCACAATTCACAATAGCTAGATTGTGGAACCAACCTAGATGCCCTTCAGTAGATGAATGGGCATCTAATGTTACTCAACATTAAAAGAGAATAAAATTTTGGCATTTGCAGGTAAATAGATGGAGTTAGAGAAGATAATGCTAAGTAAGGTTAGCCAATCCCCAAAAAACAAATGCTGAATGTTTTCTCTGATATAAGGATGCTGATTCATAATGGGGATAAAGGGGCAACATGGAAGGGATAGACAAACTTTACATAGGCAAAGTGAAGGGAGGGGAATGGAGGGGGAATGGGGATAGGAAAGATGGTGGAATGAGACAGACATCATTAACCTCAGTACATGTATGAAAACACGAATGGTGTGACTCTACTTTGTGTACAACCAGGGACATTAAAAATTGTGCTTTATTTGTGTACTATAAATTGAATTGCATTATGCTGTCATATATAACAAATTAGAATACATAAAATTTAAAATAATCTCCTCTGTCAAAAAAATGGCCATACTACCAAAATGGCCATATAGATTTAATCCAATTCCTATTAAAATCCCAATGACATTCTTCATAAAACTAGAAAAAGCAATCATTAAATTTATTTGGAAAAATAAGAGACCGAGAATAGCCAAGTAATCCTTAGTATGAAAAGTAAAGCAGGAGGCATCATAATACCACACCTTAAACTATACTACAGAGCAATAGTAACAAAAATGGCATGGTATTGGCACCAAAATAGACATGTGGGTCAATGGTACAAAATAGAAGACACAGATAAACCCACATAAATACAGTTATCTTATACTAGACAAAGGTGCTGAAAAAATGCATTGGAGAAAATATAGTCTCTTCAACAAATGGTACTAGGAAAACTGAAAATTCATATGCAGCAAAATGAAATTAAACCATGCAAAAAACTCAACTTGAAGTGGATCAAGGACCTAGGAATTAGGCCAGAGATCCTGCACCTAATAGAAGAAAAAGTAGGTCCAAATATTCACCATGCTGGATTAGGCCCTAACAAGACTTCTAAATCACAAGACTTAAAATCAAGAATCAATAAATGTTATGGACTCAAACTAAAAAGCTTCTTCTCAGTAAAAAAAAAAAAAATATCAATGACATGAAGAGAGACTACAGAGTGGAAAAAATCTTTACCACATGTACATTAGATAAAGCACTAATCTCCATGATATATAGAGAACTCAAAAAAATTAACACACACACACTCACACACACAAAAAAAAATTCCAGTCAATAAATGGGCTAAGGAACTTAACTGAGACTTCTCATAAAAAGATATACAAGCAATCAACAAATATATGAAAAAATATTCAACATCTCTATCAATTAGAGATATGCAAATCAAAACCACTCTAAGATTTTATCCCACTCCAGTTAGAATGGCAGCTATTAAGAATATAAACAACAAAAAGTGTTAGCGAGGACATGGGGGAAAAGGTACACTCAACATTGCTGGTGGCACTGCAAATTGGTGCAACCACTTTAGAAAGCAGTATGGAGATTCCTCAGAAAACTTGGAATGAAACCATCTTTTGACCTAGCTATCCCACTCCTCGGTCTATCAAAGGACTTAAAATCAGCATGTTATAGTGATGCAGCCATTAAACTAATCCATGTTATTATAAACTTATCAAATGATTATAACTCAATTTACAATAGCTAAACTGTGGAAACAACCTAGATGCCCATCAATAGATGAATAGATTAAGAAACTATGGTATATATACACAATGGAATATTACTCAACATTAAAAGAGAACAAAAATTATGGCATTTGCAGGTAAATAGATGGAGTTGGAGAATATCATGCTAAGTAAGCCAATCCCAAAAAACTGAAGGCTGAATGTTTTCTCTGATTAGTGGATGCTGATCATTAAGGGGAGGTTTGTGGGAAGAACGGAGGAACTTCGGGGATTTAGCAAAAGGGAAGGTGGGGAAGGGAGGGGAAGGGACATGAGGCAGGAAAGATGGTGGAATGAGATGGACATCCTTACCCTAGGTACATATATGATTGCACGGATGGTGCAACTCTACATCAGGTACAACCAGAGAATTAAAATGCTGTGCTCTATTTGTGTACAATGAATTGAAATGCATTCTGCTCTCATGTATGATGAAGTAGAACCAAAATAAATAAAACAAATATTGAATCTATTCAAAAAAAATATTTAACCTAACTTTCTTATTTAAAAGATGAAGAAACTGAGACCCAGAAGGGAAGTAAATTGTTCAAGATTATGCTACATTGGCTCCCTCTTCTTTCACTGCCATGTTGTGCTAGTTCCCAAATCTTTTCCTTTATATAAGCTGTTCTTCACCACAAGTGTAGTACATATGAAGAAGATACTCATAATCTTATGTTTGGCCCCTTTCTAAACAAATTAGTGTAACTGGATGAAACTGAAATGTATGAGAATAAAAGAAATTACCTTCTTAGGAAGTAAACAAGCAGCAAATTCATCAGGTGGAGTGTATGAGCATGGTTTTGATGGATGAAGAGACTTGGTAAAAAGAGAAAGAATAGATAGAAGGAGACAGGCTGTCTTTTGAAAACAAACAAGACCTCTGGTAGGAAAATACTGGAGTTGGTAGTTGAAAATATTAGAATTGGTATTTGTTTGTACAGGTAATTTAACAGATAATTGATTCTCTATGTACCTGGAAGGTTGTATTCTAGAATGCTCTGCTAAAACTCTGAAGGAGTCTGTGATTTACTCTAGTGAGAAAGGCTGTTGCTATACTATTCTTCAAGTTATTGTTCTGAGAGAACAGGGAGTTGGGCAATTTGTTTGGAGTTTGCCTAGAGGGTAAGCTGGAGGGGGAGAATGCTCCTAAGCCCAAGTTTAGGAACAGTGATTATGCCTGCAGGTGCTCAATTAGATGCATAGATGTCTGCTGGAGTTCATTCATTTACTTGTCAGTGACCTCAAATAAGTGTGTTCAACTCTCTATGCCTCAGTTTAAACCTATAAAATGGAATTATTGTGAGTACTGAGTATGCTACATATGATGACCTTAGCTCATTGTATAAAATATTTAATAAATGTTAGGTTTCACATTTATATTATTAATTAGCAATGTGGTTCTATTCTGTAGGAAATGGCCAAAGATAATACAAGCCAACATTTTCAGACATGAATAGTTCCTGTCTTTTGTAAATTGATCTTTATGTGGCTTAAGCTGGCGTGGCTGGGCCCCTCAGTGGGAATTGCAAAGATATTTAGAGTTGACTGCAAAGGTCTGAACTCAAATGGGATACACGATGAGACAATACCAGAGATATAAATTGGTAAGCACACTGTACTAAGGGAGAGGTGGGGGTGGAGTCATTATTTGTAAAGTGGCATCAATGTGCACAGCTGACTGTGTCTGCAGAAGAAGGGGAGGCTGGATGGCAGTTCCTGCTACAAAAGGGGCCTGGAAAAGAGCAGTATGAGTAAGCTCCTGATAGGATTTCTTTAGGATGATGAGGGGATTATTATGCTCTGAAAGATTACTGAAGCTTAGAAACAGTAAGTAGTAGAATTACCTCTTCCTGCCATGAGGAATTTAGGTGTTGGATACTATGTTTGCAGCTCTTTTTATTCATTCATTCTTTCAAAAAAATATTTTAAAATAATGATGACAAAATTGGTGAAAACTGCCCAACATATTTGTTTGTTGTGATTTTCTCTTGGATTCCAGAGTAAAAACATAATGATGCAGGAAGTGCAATTTACAGGGCTTTTGCCAAACCCTGCTTCAACTTAGATACACTAAGTGCACACATGCTTATACACAGATACACATGCACAAAGATACCCTACAAAACTCACTTATGAAGACTCTGAAAAATTTCTGTTCTAATCATTAAAAAAAGTATGGGTTTATAATTCAGTTACCTCTTTCTTGGAGGTGAAGTGGCTGGGTAGATGAGGAAGCTCACTAAAAAGCCCCAGTGGTTCTCATTTCTGGCCTGGACCCCACTCCATCGTATTTATATTAGACTCTCCAATGTTTCTAGTTCTTATTAAAAGAAAAACAACTTGTTTTAATTAATCATCTTTGAATAATTTTTGAAGTATTACCTTTTTTTAGAATTCTTACCCAGCATATCTATCATGGGGAATAGAGCAGGAGAAAATGGCTAGACGCATGCAAAAATTTATCAACCCTGAGTCATCCCAACAATGGTTTTAAAAGCAAAAATAGGAAGCATTCTAAATGTGCAATGAGGGAGATTTTTTCCAACTCTACCTTACAGCCATTAAAAATGATGTAAGAGAAATATTTAATGCACATAACATGCATGCATTCAATTCATAAAGAGAAAAAAGATGTTATACAAGTCCAATGAGATTTTACTTTTTTGGAAAAATCCATTTGAGAAGAAAAAAAAAACTAAAATAATATTATATTCCCAGATAATGGTATTTATTATAAGTTAATATTTATAAGAAATGTGATACTTTTCACATTCATTCTTAGGCCTAGAGTTATTTTTCCAGATTTTCTAAACTAATCATTAATTATTTTATAAGGAGAAAAATTGAATGCAGTTCTAGAAATCTGAGGGAGATTTATATTGAAATATTACTCTGTGTATAGCTGCCCATCTATATGTTTAAAGTAATTGATACCTTTATTTTGCATATGCTACTTATGTGAATAGATTCCACAGATAACATAATCTTAAAGAAACACCCTGGATTTTTGTATGGAAGTAATCACAAGCAAGTTCTTGTTTAATATATGACTTTGATTTAGGAAGTGAAGCCTGCAACAACTGGCTTAATTTGGCAAAGATAGAGGAAGATGGGATTTTATGTTCTGTGATTGGTTTTTGCAGTTGTTCTGAGCGGGCTGCTTTCTTCCTTAATGTCTTATAATTAGAAACAGCTGCTATGAAGTCTGCAGGATAATTTTTCTCCTCTAAGCCCCCCATATCCTGAAGTTAAATCAATCTCTGTAATTAAAGAATTGGTGGAACAGATAAGGAAAGGGGCTGGCAAATTTGTAGATTTCTTCTTCTTTTAAATTGTAATTTAAGTGTCATGGAAGAAGTGGACTATTGTGACACAGTAAAATAATGTTACATTTTTCTAAAAAAAATCCTTTGACATTCGCCTTTAAATCTGGAGACTAGATAAAATTAATTGATTGGGCAACTGATGGAAACAACCACAAAAGTGACCAGACCCCTGTTTCCCTTCTCTAAAGTGATTGGATTTCAGATCAACCAAGAAGCTAAAGATAAGTTCAAGACTATACTGTTTGAAGACATGTCATTTTCCTGCAATGGAGAGTAGGTGAAGTGTGCTTCTTCATAACTACTTTGTTTCACTCCAATGATAATGTTTCTTAGTTGCTCTGTGTATATCTAGTATAGGTCTGTTTCCAAACTGAACTAAACAAGAAAGTCCTCGTGATCCAGTGAGTGAGGGGCACCTGGAAGGGGCTGGGCCTATGGGGATAACTTGAGAAGTCACTCTGAAGCCTAACCTCCCAGGGCCTCTATCATCACTAATAGTGTAGATTGGGTACACTTCAGGAAGAGCAGACTCCAACTCTTGAAGATGAATCTTGGAGATTTTGTTAGTCAGGATTCTGTAGATATATCAGTTATCCTCCTTCTGAAAGCTGGTGAAACAGAAAAATCCAGAAGAAAATGGTAAAATTCAATCCAAAGGCATGATAACTGTGGGCAGGGGTGGAGTTGGTGAGGCTAGCCTAAGTCCTGGGGTTTGAAGACCCCCAAAGCCAGGAACTCTGATGTCTAAGGGCATAAGAAGATGGCTATCTCATCTAAAGAAAGAAGAAAATTCATCCTTCTTTCACCTTTTAATTGTGTTCAAATCCTTAACTGGTTGGATTATGGTCAAATCCTCAACTTGTTGGATGATGGCTTATCCACATTGGTGAGGTCATCTTCTGAAAACACCCTCAGAGACACACATGCTATCATTTTATTAGCTATCTGGACATCCCTTAGCCCATTTAAGTTGACACAAAATTAACCATTGCAATAGTTTCACCTTTTGTCAACTTGGCTTATCATCATAAATCATGTTTAATTTCTCAAAAAGAAAATAACAAGAAAAAATCCTTTCTAACACAATAATATTATCACACTTACAACCAAAAGAAATCCTTTTCCTAGAAGAAGAGATCAAATTTTTGAGTAATGTTTATTCCTTTTCTGGTAACCCATAACTAAAATACTATGATGCAAAATTAATAATATTTAAAATCAATATCTTATGATGCATAAAAAAGGATTATGAGAGGAAATAAAACGAAGACATTTGCTTAATATGTGCACACATACCCACAGATTTATGTATGATAAAGGAGATATATGCATGATAATTGTAGTCTTCATTTCAAAACAAATGGACATCGTATTGGTGGTGTTAATAACTTCCTTTTCCTACTATCCATTCTATAGTCCCTTTGCTTTCTACAAAGACTTCACTAGACTCTGGTCCCTTACCTATTGGAATGACCCACATCTTCATTCTTCAAGAATCTGGGTCATTCATGCTTCTGTGTGGACTTGGTAATTTTAGTTTCCCATTGATCTTCATCACAGGTATGGTAATATGAAGAGACTACCTGTGGAGTTTCCTGTACTCCAGATACACTCCTCTTTGCCTTAATTGTAGAGTTGTAGTATAATTTCCTCTTGGTAGTCTGGGTCAATTATTCTAACCAACACCACAACTCCCTTCTTTACCAGTTGACTCACAAGTATGAAAGCCTAGTGTAGTTGGGTGGTACTCTCAATAGCCTGTTTAATTGGATGATTATTGTGTCTGTTGGTGGAAGCATTCTTCCTTCTGGTACTCTGAAGTCTAGGCCAACAGGGCATAAAGTTGTATAAACAAGAAGAAAAAATTTCTTCTAGTGGGTAACTTAGAGTGAGTGTTTTCACCACCATTTCTATTCCTTATTTTTTGGACCTGTGAATCATGGGAGAAACATCACCAAATATTGGATACTGATTCAGAGTATATACAACCATATGGAGAACCTTGTTTAAATGTATTATTATCTATATGGCTCTGTAACTGAGTGTTCAAAGAGCCATTCCACCCTTATATAAGAACAGTTGCTTCAGAATGGTGGAGAACATAGAAAGGCCAGAGAATTTCATGAGTATAACCTAATGCTATTCTTCTTTTGCTATGAATTTAGGATCTTGATCAGAAGCAATCCTGTGTAGAATACCATGATGGTAGCTAAAGCATTTTATAAGTCCATGAATGGTAGTCTTGGCAGAAGCATTCCATACAGGAAAGCAAATTTATATACAGAGAAAGTGGGGACCAAATATTGTCCCACTATGGAGGTGATCTGATGTGAGCAATATACCACCAGGTAGCTGGCTGATCACCCTGGGGAATGATGCCATATTGGACTTCTATGTTGGTTTTGGCTGCTAGCAGATTGTGCATTCAGCAGTGGTTGAAACCAGGTTAGCTTTGGTGAGTGAAGTCTATATTACTGCCTTCATGCATCATTTCCATTCCTGTCACCATGACACTTTGCTCATGAACCTACTGGGCATTGACAGGAGTGGCTAGGAAAAACAAGCTGATTGGTATACACTAAATGGCTGATCCTATCCCTTTGATTATTAAAATCTACTCAACTGGAGTCACCCATTGGTGGGCATTCACACGGGATTCAAATATCTTCACTTTTTTTGTCATTCAGGGAGGTCTATTCACACACCTCCATCTCAAAAGTCTTCATCCTAATTTTCCAATCATGTTTCTCCCAAGTCTCTGAATACCTAGCAAACCACTGGCTATAATTCATAAATCAGTGTATCATATTATGTCTAACCATTTCTCCTTTGAAGCAATGTGCACAACCAGGTGCACTGCTTGAAAGCTCTGCCTACTAGGAAGATTTCTCTTCCCTGTTATTCTTCAAATATGTCTCAGAGGTGGGCTGTAATGAAATAGCTGTCTATTTTTTGAGGATGTCTGCATAACACACACAACTCTGTAAACCAGACCCAGATTCTCTCTTCTGTCAACTTAAGGGAATTCCCATGCAACACAGGTGCAACCAGAGAAAGAAGGTAGTGTATTAGGATTGAGGACCATGGGCATTTGGTCTATTTCTTTATGTAACAGCTCAGGCCTGATCATATGTATATCATTCCATTTGATGATGAAATGCTGTTGTGCATGCTGAACTTTATAGCTTGGCAGGTCAGATAACAGCTATTTCTTTATGTAATGGACAGCTCAGATTACATGATAGCTTTTTGGCCCATGACCAAGCATTCAGTTTCTACTGAAGCCCAATAGCAGCCCAAGAGCTATTCCTCTAAAGGCGAGTAATTATCTGCAGAGAGAGGATGGCTCTTGAGGAGAATCAGCATTGTCTTACATGGCCTTAGAGGTGGTCATTGCCATTTTCTTAGACAATACAAGGCCAGTCCTCTCAGATAGATATTGAAAAGTTTATACCACTGTGAGTAGAGATGTGGCTACCACTGGGGTAAGGGATACTGTTGTAGGGAAGTCAATTCTGCTGGGGTTGGAGACTAATTTCTCTGGGGTGGGAAGACATGCCCTAGCAAAGAAGGCTAATCACAACTTAGGGGCTCAGTGTGTTCATATTCATCAGGGTATCCCCATTTTAACTTATAAGATCCCATTCTTTTTAGATCAGTGACTTCACTTTACCAGTAGACATCCTGTGATGCTAAGGGTTTAACTTGCCTCAGAATTCATCCATCACAGGATAAGATCTTACATTTGATTTTCAATAATTTCATCCCTGTAGCTACAGGAGATAAAACTCTCTCTCAGGGAGGACCTAGGAGCTCTTATGTCATTTATGCAGAATTTGAACTGGGAAGTTGAATCTGTGAGCTCATCGTTTTTTCCCCACCACTTTTCCCAGTTACTTTAGAAATAACCATCCAACATAATTATATTCTTTAGTTTTCAAAAATGTTCAAAAATATATAGAGAGCCACTGAGCTCCTTTATTCTTATAAGTGATTGGTCAGGATTGTTCAATGATATTTTGTGTATCTCTATAAATAGTACAAGCCATGGACTATTAGAACTCTCTTTACTACTGGAAATAAGAGTCATTATCATCTTTAAATCTAATCATATTAGAAAGCCAATTTCAGAAACCACAGAACCAATTTTAAAAGCATGCTCTTAAAATTCTTTTCCTCTAGAACCTCTCTTGATGTGAAAATATGGGTTTTCTGGAGTTCTCCAGAGAAACAGAATATATATATATATATATATATATATATATATATATATATATATATATATTTATCACACATAATAATGGACGAGTTATCACACATAATAATGGAGTCCCATCATCTGTTATCTGTTAACTGGAGAACCAGGAAAAGCCAGTGGTATAATTGAGTCTGAATTAAGAGACTAGAGAATAGAGGAACTAACAGTATAACTCTCAGTATGAGTCCCAAAGATTTCAGAACTGAGATGGAGGGTGGTGGCTTGTGGCTTGTATTAATTCTGGAGTTTGAAGGCCTGAAAACCAGGAGATCTGATGTCAAGATCAGGAAAAGATGGATATACCACCCAAAGAGAAGGGAGAGAATTTACCCTTCTTCTGCCTTTTAGTTCCATTTTTGTCCTCAGTGGGACACACACACACACACACACACAAATCCCATCTGGTGGTAGGTAAGGATAACCTCACCTACCAATTCAGTTGTTATTCTCTTTTAGAAACTCTTTATAGACACTCCCCAAAATAATGTTTTGTCAGCTATCTGGGTATCTTTAGCACAGTTGACACATAAAATTATCCATTATAGAGATCATTTCCTTACTTGTACTATTTCCAAGATGATAAAGCTTACACCAGTTTATCCAAGAAAACAGAGTGAGAAAGACGGATTTGAAACTTTACTAAACCCATTGATTTCCCTGTGGCCCTCCCCCTACGATGCTATTTTCCCATGATTAGACTGGAGAAGATAGTTTTTGCTTCCCAAACTCACAAGCCAATGAGAGGAATTCCCATAAAGCATTTGCTGTCAAGGAGGAAGTGGTGAGGAGCAGACTGAAGACCAAGGCAATTGCCAAGCTCGGATGTATGGTGACCAGGTCTGCCTGGGTGATGGTTGCTTGGATGGGAAGGAATGACCAAAAATGAAAATGACATAAAGAAACATTTAATTACATTTTTATGTAAAACATCTTCTTTTGTTCACCTGTAAATGAGATGAAAAGCCCTAAGCATCATTTATAGCATTTGGTAATTACTTAGCAAACAGGAGCACTTACTGATTATAGACAGAATGTCAGGCTACTAATGAGAAAGTTCCTCTATTTGAATAAGCCTAATGAATTGGATATGATTTCATTCCTAGCCAATTTTATATTTTTGCTGGGCTGCCATGAAATTAGTGTTAAATACCCATCAAAATATGTATTGAAGATACACAGATCTAAAAACACATTAATATATATCTTTAACGTCAGTTATATCACTTTCTTTTTCTTTCTTTCAACATATGTACGTGCATATGTTAACACTCAAGCATCAAGTAAGGCATATTAGCATTATCTAGAAAAATATGCATGCATTAAGTCATTGTGAAGTTTATATGCAATTAAAGGCACATTAGTTCTAGCCAGGTATTTTCTCTAAAATGTACTGAATATCTATAAGTGTATCTATGTATTATTTTATCATCCATTATGAATTTCTGGCTCCTTATAGGAAATAACCTATTTATTTTGTGATTTAAACAGGACAAAAGATTTTACATCTGTAAATTGTATTCAGTACACAGTCTGTGAATAAAAATGCTATAACTTAAAATATTACCTTTGGTATTCACATGATGCTTTTTATTGTTTTTTTTTTAAAAAACTAATCTACATTTTTATTTGACAGAGATAAGTTCCATAAATGTGATGAATTAAATATTTTTCTTAGTCCTTCGACTGATAGTAAAGAAATGGGATTTTTTAAATTTTGCTTGAAGATGAAGCTACTCAAGAATTACTTCCTGAATGGAATCTATACAGGTAATGGGGAACTGCTGTATCTCTTTTCCAATGAGGCCATGAGAGAAAATGATCACACTAGGAAGTTTTGGTTTTAGCTTTAAAATGCTCTTATTATGAGGTAATGCAGGATAAATGTGTCATTAAAGAAATATGCCATTCTCTTTCTCTCTCTCTCTCTCTCTCTCTCTCTCTCTCTCTTTATTTTTTATTTTGATATTTTTAAAAAGCAAGTCAGTCTATTCTGAAGCCTAATCTATGAAGAAATGGTAACTTTTTACTCCCAATAATCTGTTGAAGTGATAGGTGATTCTACATAACCAATTTCATATCAACATAATCCCAGTGCTCCTTTTCTTCCCCTACCATAGGTTATGACTAGAGAAAGGAGATTGAATAGATTCAAGAAAGAAAAAGCAAATGAAAGTGTTCAGGTGACTAATGAGGCTGCCTTCAATCATGATGGCTTTCCAAACCATATACCAGACATCTTGCCCCATTTTTTTCTGAAGGAATTCAGACTCCATATCAATTATATGGTTTTGGCTACAAGGAATATAAAAAAGAAAAGAAATGAAAACTGAAAGCAACTTAAACAAGCAACACTTATTATCTCACATAACACAAGGTGTCAGATGGAGATTTAGATGGTTTTAGGGTGGTTCAATGATAACATATGAGGCACAGTTTAATTATCTTTCTTATTTGTTTAGTCAACATTTTGGTTTTGATCTAAAGCTTCTTTCTTCATGGATCCCAGAAGCCTTTAACAGCTCCACTCTTCAATCTTATTTTCTTGGGAGTATATCTCCCATATTCTCCTGACCTATTCACACCATTTGTGTCTTCATACATGTATTTTGTATAATGGATAGATTTTCTCCCCGGGCTGCTGCTCACTTATCCACCCTGGGTTGTCTCTCTACCTTTGTAGCAAGGGTTTCCTGGATCTATTTCTTAAGTTGAATCCCCTGATTCCTGGATTTCTTGCTTTTCATTTTTTGGTTTATTCTCTTGTTTGGGTAGAGTAAATCTTCTAGTAGCTCTCTGAAATAGGGTACATGGAAAATAATTTTTGAGACTTTAAATAGCTGAAGATATATTTTATCCTCATATTTGATTAATAGTTTAGCTGGATATAGATTATACTTTGGAAGTAATTTCTACTCAGAAGTCTGAAGGAATTGTTGGGTAATGTTTTAGCTTCCAGTGTTAATGTAGACAAGTCTGATGGCATTTTGATTCTTTTTTTTTTTACAGGTTCTGATTCTTCTTTATTTATTTTGGAGTATTTCCTTAGCGATCTGGCACACTTTTGCACAAGCCACCTGTATGTGCTCTACTCCAGGGACTAGAAAGACACACAGTCCTTTGATAAAAATAATTCACAATAGTGTCTGCCAGTTTTTAGAACTCTGTGCCAAAAACATGAATGTGTATTTTAATTTCCATTCAGTCTGCTGAGCAACAAGGTAGGCAATATGATCCAATGAGAATCTGAAAGGGAAATTAATTTTCCTGAGGTCACCCAGCTAGCAAGTAGTAGAACCTAGATCTTCCCTCTCCACAGTCCTTACTCCTGAACACTATGCTATATTTATGTCAGTCCTATATTCACAACCTATGTCCTTTTTGCGTAGCCAGAAAATACCATGTTTTGCTCTCATAAAACCACAGTTACAGTTTTTGGTGGATGACATCATTTACCTTTGATCTGATTGAGTACTCAAAATCCTCTATAGCAATTAGGTTAACTCAAAGTGGTTTTCCTCTGCTAATGAAATCTTTTTTAAATTTCTGATTTGTCATATGTGACAGTGGAATGTATTACAATTCATATTGCACATGTAGAGCATAATTTTTCATATCTCTGGTTGTATACAAAATATATTCACACCATTTTTGTCTTCATACATGTATTTTGTATAATGATTTTCATTTCATTCCACCATCATTTCTAACCCCATGCCTCCTCCCTTCCCCTCTTACCTCTTTGCCCTATCTAGAGTTCATCTATTCCTCCTATGCTCCCCTTTCCTACTCCACTGTGAATCAACCTGATGCTGGTTGTTTTAATGAATCATAATGATAGCCATTATTTATCAGGTAGTTAGTGTGTGCCAAATACTGTTAAATCACTTTATGAGCTAGATTTCCTTTTAGAGTCCTGTTTTTTGAGATATAATTTATATATGGTACAATTTGCCCTATTTGGTTTTATAGTTACATGATTTTTGACGACATAAATATTAAAAAATGGCTATATATATATATATATATATATAGACATATAGTACTACGATCAAGATATAGAATATGTTACCTTGTTTTTCTTTACTTCTTTTTTTAAACAACTAGAGAAATTGATTTTAATATATTTTCATTTAACCCATGGATTACCAACAAAATTTGCAAAGAAAATAATTGTTGTTAAGCTATTTCATGTTCCTTTTGTTTGTCCTAGTAATTCTTTGGAATCTAATGTCTATTTAACACGTAGTGCACATCAATTCAGACTAGACACATTTCAAGTACTCAGTAGCTTCATGTAACCAATGGCTGCCATATTAGCTCCTTTCTCCATCTTTCACCTTTTGATGAGATATATGCTGTAGCTGCATGATAAATCTCCTTATTATATAATTTCTTGTTGATTTACATCAAAAAGGGTCACCAAAGAGATGAACTTAGAATATAAGAGTAGAGCAAGATGCTTTATTACTCCCCACAAGACTCTTTTAGACTGTGAATTGGTTTCTTCATGCTTTTCGTGGGAACAACTTCAATTAGGTTGCCTTCTCCTACAAGGTTTTCATAATGGCTCTCTCTTCTTTTACCTCCTACCTCTCCAAATTTATGAAAGGAAAGGTACTTCACAAAATTTGTTGCCTTCCCTCAAACTTGCCCTTACCTTTACAAATACTTTATTAAACAATTTTTACCCTGATTGATATTTTTCATCCTTGAATCTTGAATAATGTTTTTTTTTAATTATAAGAAAGTAAAATATACCTCATCCCATATCACAGGCAATGTATATATATACCAGATTAATTGTATATTAAAATATAATGTGTAAATTGCTAAAACTTTTAAAGAAAATAATTGCATAACATTGTGAAGAGAAACGAAAAACAAAAAAAAATATAAAATAAACAAAAACCTAAATAATTAGATGATATCGTAGTTAAATTTTTTATGTGTAAAAATTTATCAAAAAGGGTTGAAAGTTTTGGGGATATGACTTAGTTGGTAGAGTGCTTGCCTAGCATGCACAAGTCCCTGGGTTCAATCCCCAGCACAAAGGGAAAAAAAAGGTTAAAAGAGACATGAATTATATGTGTTACTGGCCATTTTTGTTTATTTTTGGTATTTAGCTTGGCATGATTTCTCCTTTGGTTGGCTATTCCTTTGTTGTAGTTTTTCTCTTTGCAGATTTTAATTGTTGTTTTTCATTTTGTTCTTGTTGAATATTTTGCCAAGAATGTTCTATAGTGCAGGCTTTCTTGCTGTAAATTCTTTTAGCTTTTGTTTATTATGGAAGATTTTTATTTTATTGTCAAATTTGAAGCTTATATTGCTGGATATAAGATTCTTGGTTGGTATTCATTATCTTTTAGAGCTTGGTATATGTTGTTCTAGGATTTCCTGGCTTTGAGTGTTTGGGTTGACAAATCTTCTGAGATCTGAATTGGTCTTCCCTTATAGGTAATCAGATTTTCCTCTCTTGCAGCCTTTAAAATTATATCCTTATTCTGTACACTAGGCATTTTCATTATAATGTGTCTTCGTGTATATTTATTATAATTTTGTACATTTGGTTCCTATAGGCCTCTTATATTTGACTTTATAGTTCATTCTTCATGCTTGGGACATTTTCTGATACTGTTTCATAGAATAGATTGTCTATCCTTTGGTTTGAGTCTCTGAACCTTCCTCTATACCAATAAATCTTAAATTTGGCCTTTTGATGGTATCCCATAATACTTAGATATTCCATTCATAGTTTCTTACCATCTTCAAGTGAGGTCAACTTTATTTTCAAGATTGTATATTTTGTCTTCATTGTCTGAAGTCCTGTCTTCCAAGTAATCTAGTCTGTTGGTGATACTATCTATTGAGTTTTTAATTGGATTATTGTTTCTTTCATTTCAAGGATTTCTAGTTGTTTTTTTTTTTCAGTAACTCTATCTCTCTCTTGAAGTAATCTCTTGCAACCTGTATTTGTTCTGTTCTCTCTTTGTTGGAGTGACCAATTTTTACCTATATATGCTCACTTAGGTTGTTATTTAATTTCCAAATCATTTTAGTTAATTTCATGATGTCTATATGTCTTTCTCTCTCACAGTGTGGATCCAAAGTATTACAGCTTCTGCCCTATTGTCTTATAGTGTCCCTATAAGTTACCAATACCCCACTTTTAAGGAAGAGATCAATATTACAGCATTTAATGTATCCAATATGCAGCCATATATCAGTTACTTTCTATTTTTACATTTACACATTTGTCACTATAATCAGAAATGATGAATTCGGTTATCTTCTACCATGTAGTCAATAGGTTTGCATAGTGGTTTACAGTTTCTAGTGGTAAAAGGGGGGACTTAGAGGTTGGCTGAGATGTTTATGAGGTAGGATGTGAGAATATGGAGGTATTAGATTATATGATTAGTGAGGATAATAATAAGAAGTTGGATGTTAGTAGGTGAAATAAGAGATAGGCAACCCCATGCAAAATTCCCTGTTACCTCAGCAGCAGGATAACTGTTAGCACCCCAATAGAGAAATTTGTGGTGCAGCCAGGCCACAGGGACCTTGGTGATGTCATACCAGGTTCTTATTGTTGTTCCTTGATAATAGTGGCGATATCCAAGTTTTGTGGTGGTGGCAGCCCCAAGCCTATAAGTACCCTGATGTTGGGCTGTGGAACCACACTTTGGTGAATAGGAAACCACAGCACAGGGTGGCTCTCAGTGCAAATGTGGGGTGGGCCTTTCCCCTGGATCTCTAGGCTGTGGTGTTGGCATTTTGATTCTTGATCTGTAGTATGCAATATGAATTTGCCCATACCATTAATTTTTCCCTACTCTTTTCCCCAATAGAAATTTTATGATTTTGTGCCTTAGAATGTTCAGACTGCTATAATAAAATACCATAAGTGGAATGGCTTATAAAACAATAGGAATTTATTTCTTATAGTTCTGGAGGCTGGGAAGTCCAAGAGCAAGATGTCAGCAGACTCAGTTTCTGGAAAAAAAATTTCTGGTTCTTAGACAGTATTTTGCACTTATGTCCTTATGCAGTGGAAAGGGAGACTAGCTAACTTGAGCCTCTTTCATAAGACCAAAGCCCTCACTCCTTAACCATTGCCCAAAGGCCCACATTCTAATAATATCACCTTGGCTATTAGGTTTCAATATATGAGTTTTGAAGGTGACATAAAAATTCAGTTTCTAGTGTTTATTTTCCAAGAGCCTCTTTTTAAGTATTTACTAGTGTAGCACCATTTATAAAGTATAACTAGGAAGTAAAAATAAATTCTATCCTCCACACTTGAAAAATATACCTTCATAATAACCTGGAAGGTCATGTTTTAATTAAATCACAGATTCCTTATTATTCCACATCAGTATTTGGCAGGGAAGAGAGTCATTCCCTAGACTCCAGCCCCCAGATTGCAGTGTGAAGCCCTAGCTTCCTCCTTTTCTCATTCCATCCCAGTGTTCATCTTGCCCTAGGAGGGAGTTCATGTGAATACCAGAGCCATTTCAATGCACACAACTAATAGGACCTTTTATGCAAGCAATATTTATTAAGGATCTGTAAAATGAGGACATTTCTTTATGTACAAGACCTCATCATAAATATCTGAGGGACTCGAGATGAGAGTATAAAAGAAGACTCCCAGACAAGGTGAGTTAATTGAGGTTAATTGAGATTCACGTGTGTATACAAAGCTGCCTGTAGACCACTCCCTTAGGCTTAGGAGCATATATACCTGTATGGTAAGAGAACATCAGTGGGCAGGAAGAAGGGAAGGGAGCATTCACATACCCTAGAAGCAGACGCAAGTCTGGAAGGGACTGAAAAGTCAAGGTCTGTGATCCCAGACCATTACTAAAAATAATGGGATGGTGTGAGCTCCAGCTGGTCCATTAATCCCAAAGATAAATCATCCTTTTTTGAGTGGTACAACTGGAAGTGGACAAGAATAGAACCCACTAAAACACAGAGCCCAGAATAGGGGTCCTTACTGCCTATTCAAAAAATGGTACCAAATACAGAACTTCCACAGCCCCATGAGTTCTCATTCCACTGATATGTGATATAAAATAAACAAATAATTTTGAAAATTGAATTATCTATATTTCCATCCCTCTTTATAATCCAAGTAAAATAATAATATTAATCACCATTTATTAGCAAATAGCAAGCTTGTTATTTTCTCAGAGCTTACTAAGTTCTTGAAGACTGAATGGCTCAAAATTCAGAATTCGGTTGTTTCTTTTAGTTAGCAATAATTTATATTATTTACAATAATATAATAGAGTTATGTTATATGCTAATATTTACTTATCATAAAATACTTATTATTGGATGGCCTCAGGGCAGCTTACCACTCATTGAAAGTGCTCCTTCCATCTATCCAGATGAATCTTTTGAAAATTCTGGTCTGATCATGTTCCTTGATCAGGGTCCTATCACCATGCATGACAGAAGCACTTCCATTATTTATCAGAGAATTAGAAACACAAGGGCAGAGTGTAAGCATATAGGCTCCAAAACCAATGCTACCCTGTACATGTGTTGGTATCTTCTAAACTTCTTGAGACACTATGGGCTCATTTCCTCCAACTGTAATCCACAATGTTAGCACTAATTGCTACTCAGGATGGTGCACTGAAAGCCATGTGTGAAAGAAAGCAGAAGACTGTAAAGACTCCCCACAAACAGGGGAGAGCCCTCAGAAAATGCCTCATTTTATGTTCTTCAGTCTTAAGGAGACTTATTTCAAGGCTGGGGTTGTGGCTCAGTGGTAGAGTGCTGATCTAGCATGTGCAAGGTGCTGGTTCTAGCCTCAGAATGACATAAAAATAAATAAAATAAAAGTTTTTTTTTTAAAGGAGGCTTATTTATTTATTTTTAGGTATATTTTAAAAATAATTATTGCATATATTTGCAGTATACAATGTATTTTTTTTGCTATAGAATACACTGTGAAATGGTTAAATCAAACTAATTAATGTACACATTACCTCACATAGTTATCAATTTTTGTTGTGACAACATTTAAGTTCTATTCTATTAGAAAATTTCCATTATACATTATTATTAGTTTATAGTCATCTCTATAATAGGTCTCCTGAACTTATTTATATTATGTAAATGAAGTTTTGTACGTTTGATCAACATCTCCCTAGCTCCTCACCCCAATCTCCAGCCTCTGGCATCCACCCTTCTACCATCTGCTTCTATGAGTTCAATGTTTGATTAAAAACGTCAGATTTATCAAGATTAATATATATGTGGTCTGGTTCAAAGAATTGAAAAATCTTCCACTACTCTTTATTACATCAATGAACAAATGCCTTGATAATTAGAATTCAAGTCTAAACATGGTAATTCCCCTGGAGTGAAACTAGTGTCTCCCATTTTGTAATTTATTGAGAAAGTTTTTGCATAAAATTTGTTGCTTAAAATGAGACAATAGGCAAAATGTTGAAACTTCTCAAGAGAATGCTAAGAGCTCTCCAGAATTTATTATTTACGTAACAATATATTCACATAGTATTATGTATCTCAGCCACTTATCACATCTAGTTAAAAATAAATTGTAGACTCCTTACTTCCGCCTACTTTGAGTGAGCAGTCCAGGCCTCCGTAGTCTCTCACAGACTGGAAACTGGCGGTGGCGTGTGATGTTCGGCTTTAAGAGGAATGAGGTCATCGGACTCAACCTCTACTGCCGGGGTGCTGGGCTTGGGGCTGGCAAATAGTTCCCCTCCTCCTCTGCTGTGTGCTCACATCAATACGTGTGGGTTCCTCTGTCTGCTACTACCATTATTGCATTGAATGATTATGGTCTGTGTATGCAACTGTCTTCCCCCATTAAACTGTTGAAATCTAAGGAAATAATTACTGTTAGTAACAGATATTTATTCATCATCTACCATGTGTTGTGCATTTACTCATTCATCACATTCCACAGTGTCTGTTATGTATCAGGCACCACACCCTGGAGCTGGGAATTTAGTGTGGGCAAAACATAAAAAGACCCTGACCCTTTGGAGCCAAGTATACATAGGAATTAAGAGAAACTTGAGGACAAAGAATGTGAAAAAAAAATCAGCTAGGGGAGCTTAAGATACAGTTAACTAGAGATTAATGATTATGTGATAAGTTCAGCCATCCTAGTGTGTTTTCTTCTGGCCATGTTCATTTGCTCTGGCTCAAGTGAAAACTGAACCAGGTAGCAGACCATTGCGTTATGTTCTTTATAGGTATCATCTCATTTAAATTTCACAACAACCTTGTAGGCTACTTTCCTCCTGCATTTTCCAGACAAAGAAGATGAACTTTGAGAGTTTCTCAGTTTCTGAAGATCATGCAGATGGTAAATATTGAAATTCACATTTGAATCCAGATCTCTCACATTCAAATTGTGAGTCAGTAAGTTTAAAGCAAGGTCTCTATAAAATGGAAATTGCACCCTATCTCTATATGAGCTTATAAAGCTTTCAATGAATGAATGTCAGAAATAAAGTAGATGAGTAAGGGGGAAGAACTCTTGTCTAACAATCAGTTCATACCATTCCCATTGATCAAAATGTTAATAGAAGTCAACAGAGCTGAGACTGCCATAAAAGACTAAACATGGGCTGCATTATTTAAATTATAGTAATAAACTAGCCCACCACGAAAGAAGGGACCAAATCACATTTATAATATTATGTCCAATTCAGGACACTCACACTGTCATGGGGCATCGGTACACCTGAACACATGACCCAAAGAAGAACAGAGAGGGTGGTCAAGGGTTTGGTACCCATAAAACCTGGCATAGGATGGAAGTAGAAAGAGGATACTCAGCCTCAAACAAGCTTAGCACAGTTGCTGTCTTTGTGGACATTCCCAAAATTTCTGTTTTGTGTAACAGAATTGGGGGTTTTAAAAAAGGTGACATGGAAAGATTGTGCTTTACAGAAAAGACTTGGAACAGTCAGAAACTATATTCATAGAGGTGTGTCCTGGGTAATTGAAAGGGAAAAGAGGGTGTTTTATAAACTTTTTGTGGATGTTATAGTGGGTAGCCAGAGCAAGGACAGAAGGTGAGGCTGACTTGTTTTCCCTGCCTACTCTAAGGAAGTCTAGGATGATGATTTTTTTCCCCTGAGCTTCATCAGTGCTTACTTTCTTTCACTATACAATTCCTTTCCTCAATTTCTGGAGTCAAATTGTGTGGGTGATCGAGTTCTGTCAGATATTAGCTATGTGATATTGGGCCAGTTATCTCAGGCCTCCTCTTCATCTATAAAATGAAAATAATAGAACATATTCTGTAAAGTTGTTGTAAGGGTTACATGAAGTCATCCATATACAATACTTAGAAGAATGCCTGAAATTGTAAGTGCTCCACAAACATTAGCTCCCATTATTTAAAAAATTATTCATTGTGTACTATGTGACCTCACTGTTTTACGTGTTCTTGTTTACTCCAGTAATCTGGTCATTCCTGTCATGAAGATGAGCATATAGACTATCCTAGGTACTTAATAGTCCAAAAGCAAAATGTGTTGCTTTCCATTCAAGCAGGATAAATTTGTTTAGATGTCTCATTTATACTTTCTGAGGGATATTTTTAGAGTTTGATGGGATTATTACCTAGAGAAAGGGGTTGATAGATTTCTCCATCTTCCAAAATATTAAGATGTGCTCAGACACAATCCCATTTTTAAGGTGACTTGTAGTCTCTAGTCATCATTAGAAAGTAAGCAAAGACTTATTAAGGATCTAGAAACTATAGGATTTCTAAAAACTCACTAGGTACCATCCTTGAACTATATACCTGGGGATGAGTGGGGGAGAAAGAAGCAATATTGGTGAAGAAATAAAGATAAATGGTTTGACCCCCATAGTTCATGATGACTTTTAGTATAGAGAAAGGTAGAGATGAAGTCTTGCCTGACCAAGCCCTACTCCACTTCACCTTATCTGACACACTCCCTCTGGCTGCCTCTGCCCTAGTTTTAATGACTCTGAGTTTCTCTAGAAAGCTAGGAGATGCTCCATCTCTCCCTGTCTCTCCTGCTTGCACATTTTTCTCCCTGTCCTTTGTATAAAGGTTTTCTTTTATTCCTAGGCATTTTGTTTAAATAATTGCTCTTCAACTTGGCTTTTCTTGACTGACATGTGTAAATAAGTTCCCCACCTCAACCCCAACAATTGTTTTTTATTGTCATTGACCCCACTGATTACACTCATAACACTTGCCCAAAAATTTTTTTTATTTTTTATGTTTTTTCTATTTGCTTCTTTGTTTATACACCCTTTTCCCCTTACAAAGACAGCTATCATGTCTACTGTGTGTGTGTATGTGCATGTACGTGTGTGTGTGTGTGTGTGTGTGTGTGTGTGTGTGTGTGTGCATGCATTTGATCTCTTGCCCCAACAGGGCATTTGATAATATGTATTAGTATAATTTCAACATTATGAGGTAATCACTGGGATTGAGGTATGTACCAGTGCTAGGAGGCCAGAGGATACAGACATCTAACCCACCTTTAGCAGATTCAGGAGATTTCCGGAAGCAGGCCATTGCAGAGTTTGTTGGTGCCCCTCAGCAATCATCCTACATAAGCCAGCACCTTCCAACTGCAAAATTGCCACTTGCCTTACCTGTATGGGGGAGCATGCTCAGCTTGCACATAGGGAAGACCAGAAAGACCCAGGAGTGAAGAGTGGGTGTTTGGGCCTCTGCATCTCCTTGCACCATAGCTGGGACACCCCTAGAGTATAATTCTACAGTCACTCTATAAGGTCCCACAGTGCTGAACTCATTGCCAAAAGCTATAACCCACTCACTGAAACTCTTTCCACAGGCTTTCTACTCTCTTGCATCCCCATCTCTTTTTAGTGCTTTCAGGGCTAACTCTTTAATAAATTATTCATCTTTGAATCCTCCTCTCAGGAATACCTCAACCTAAGAGATGGCAAGTAGCCAGAATCTTGAAAGACACATAGAATTCCCTGAACACAAGGTGAAAGAATATCCAAAAGAAAGCAATCTCTCAAATAGTGCTGGAAAAGAGAATCAAAGCCCTATTTCCTTCATTTCAGGTGCCTTTTCTCTAATAGGAGTCAGACTTTGTTTTTGGTAGGGCCCTTCCAAAGTATTCCTAGAAAAGACAGTACAAGATTGGCTGATGCTCTTGATGCCATTTCAGAGCCAGAAGCTGAATTCAGTGCAGGTAGACAGAAGATCTTAAACTCCTGAAATAACACATTGCAAACCAACTTGCTGTGCTCATAAATTTTTAGCTAAATAACTTCTTTGTGTCTTTTAGTTTTTGAAACATAACTCAGGCCCCTGGAATGTGGTGCTTAACCCTCAGAAGGAAACCTGTACAAATGGTTCCTTGAAAGCCAGTATGTAGCCTGTTCATAAATTTTATGATGTATGAAGCACATGTTCAAGGAAGCATTTATTAGTAAGACCATAAGTTAAATTAAGAAGGGAGGTTCATACCTTAAATATGCCATCATTTTCCATTCAGTTCATGTATTCAGACCCAATTGTGAAACTTAAATTTGTTTTTAATGTATTCTCTTGGCAAATGATTTACTCTGGTCAGATGTATTTACTTTTGGCTCCCCTGATAGTTAGGTTTTGCAGTTGGTAGGAAATAGGAAAATGCTCTTAAATTACTCTTTCAAGGTTAAAGTTTTAATATTGTGTGCAGATATCACAGAATAATTTTCCTGATAGAGTTAATGAAATAGAGTACTACTACTTCTCTCTGAAAATTGGTGTTTTATATTCAAGAGAGCATGATGAATTTGGAAACTGGCTAATCACAGGACTATCTCTGAAACTCACATTTAGTATAACAAAATATTTGAGTGGTTCATATTCAGTAATAGGTTCTTTGAAGGGCTGTGTCACTTGGTTTCAGATTTCTGCAAAGCTCCTGCAAGTGCATTCCAAAATGACGGCTATGGTTAAAAACATTAGAAGTTTTACAGAACTTAAAAACTATTGCAACTGTATTCTTGACATTAACATTCTGAAAGCTGTAGGTTATTTATAATGTGGTCTGTGCTGTATGTTTTATTGACAGGCTTGTTTCTTTCCAGAGTCTCTGATATGTGAATATGCTTAATCTTACATATCTAAAGAGTAACATTTATTACAAGAATCTAAATCTTTCCATATTGCTAAAATTAAAAATAGTGGAGTTTTGTGTGTACGCATTATGGAAAAAATAACTCATATATAAATAATTTTTGCAAAGGTGTTATAAAAAGTATATTCTCAAGAAAAGAAGAAAACATGCCATAAATATATATAGTATGTTCCTTAAACAGAGTTTTCTAAAATATACAAATAAGTCATAACACAAACTCAACAGTTTTAAAAACAATTAGATCTTGTGAAAAAACTTAAATGTCTGTTTATTATGTCTTACTATCACACAGTCACTGAAACTCTCTGAAAGATGATTCTGGCCTTAAATAAAACCAAAAAGGAATGGATCAGTGAAATACATTGGCATGAATTAAAGAAGCTAAATTTAGCTGATTTATAAATGTGCAAAGCTTTGGCTCATTTCAAAAAGGTAAATAGTGATGTTTTTGCAGGGTTGTGCAATAGCCTATTCTTAATATTTTCTCTGCATTTAAAATTCTGACAGGGAGCCAAGGTTTAACATTAAATGCCCATGCTCAAACAAGTTCAGACAAAGTCTTTCTCATTTTACTTGCCCTACTTTCTGTATTACCTAGTAGATTTCCTTTATAAAGGTAGGACAAGCTATGGACATTTAGATATAGGATTCCAAAATGCATATGATGACAGCACTTCAAGGTATCAAGTGTTTATGTACAATTTTTGAAATTACAAACCTGGGGACCTGTCACCTGGATTTGACGAGCTCCGCAAATCATTAGCTATGTGCCTTGGACACCTAGTTCATTTGTTATAGCATGGAAATTCTGAAAGCATCCACCCCATGTATTTTTTTGTGGAGCTAAAAAAATGTTTTTAAAACTTGTAGCACTGGGATTACTCTTAGAAAGTATTCAGCAAATATTAAGTATTTTTATTGTTATTATGGGTTTACTCTGTGCCAGGCACTATGTTAAATGCCTTGCATAATCTCATTGCATGGTCACAAAATGACCTACAAGATAAATATAATTGACCCTGATTCACAAATTAAAAAACTGAAACTCAGAGAAGAGTCCAAAATTTTGCTCATAAGAAGAAGAACAATGAATAAAACCCACATTAGGACATCCAAGTTCTGCCCATGCCTATATGTCACCAGTCATATCTCTCTCTCTCTCTCTCTCTCTCTATATATATATATATATATATATATATATATATATATCCATATGTCATATATCCATAGTTGATTGTGACATGGTAAAATGTTGGGTTTATTGAAAAGATAAGTGAACAAATAATTATTTGGTAGCTAATATGCTCAAGAGATGCCATCCTACTCTCAAAAAAAAAAAAAAAAAACACAATCAAGGTAATTATCCTGAAACCTCCATACATCATGGTTTCAATTGCCTCATCCAACCTTCTCTGGTCTAATGCAACATGTCCCATACTTTCCTTTGCCAAGGTGACTTGGTTACTATTTTTGGTTAGTCCCATAGAGATTAAAGAGTTAAAGTGAAAAATTAGGAAACAGTAACTAGGTAACTCTTTGACTTGCTAAGATGATATAGTAAGTCACTTGAGCCTTTAAAATCTCTTCAATACTAAAGAGAATTAATGCATCAGCCAGGTAAGCTTAATTTGGAATTTAGATCTTGAAAATTCTAGTACATTATGCAAGCTTTCATGATTAACAACCCAGAAACATTGGCAATATATGAATTAATCACTTAATTTGGACTTCCTGAATAAACTCACCTACTCATGCCTGCAAATGTCCTCATACAGCTAGCTGGTAGTAGAAGAAGAAGAAGAAGAAGAAGAAGAAGAAGAAGAAGAAGAAGAAGAAGAAGAAGAAGAAGAAGCAGCTCAATATCTGTCCATATCTTTGCACTACTGAAGCTACTGATTCCTAAAATAACTCCTATTTCTGAAGAGCCAGCCATGATGACACCAAAGAGAAAATGATTTATAATTCACAAGTACAAGTGGCACTAACCCATTCTCCATTCTGAAACTGAGGGCTCTGGGGTTGGTTTACATAATGTGGTATATTCCTTAGTTAGAAAAGGGAGTGCTGCCCAGGATAATATTGAGATAATATGTTCTAATTCTATCACTTGTTAGGAAGGTTTGCATTTCTAAGGCAATTTCCTTCCCAAGAAAGGAAGAAATGATATGGATTAGCTAGCATTTGGTCCTTCCTGAATCAGTTGTTAGTATCTGAGTTGTTTCCCTTGGAAAAATTATATTTCCTCAGTGCTCCATTTCCTTTGGCAAAGCCTAGTTTGCGAATCAAATACTTTTTACATTTGTTTTTCAAGATCAACATTTTGATAAGTAATTAATCATCAGGAAGGAGAGGGTTAAGGAAAGGCATTTGACTTTTATATCCTGCATATCACCTCCAAAGCCATCTATGCCTCCCAGGAACACACCTTCATCTTTCCTTCACTATGACCAACTCTCACTGACTCCAAAGAACAATATGATCCCAGAGACAGTTTTATAGCTTTTAATCAGGTGAAATAAGAGAAAGAAAGGACTATACCCACCCTCCTAACAGAATAAGCATATGATATACTAGTCCACCATTCTGATTTTATCATCCACTTGGAGTTAAGAAATAGAACTTAGCTGTTAACACTCACAGTGTCTCAGGGTCACTTCTAAGCAGTATCCTGGAAGGGAATTTCTAGGAACATAGTTAAACAATATTCCCTCAATAAATGTAGTATGCTGAATACTGATTATGTGCCAGACACAGTTGTAGCAAGAGGTATATCATAGAATGGCATGGCTTCCAGGAAGCAAGGCCTGGTGACAGGCGTTTCTGGTAAAACTAGCATTTAGTAATCTCCATGATCAAAGATCAACTCTAGTCACCTAGACCCTTCTCTAAGGTTCCTGTCTTATATTAAACCAATGTAATCTCATATGATTTCGTTTCCTTAATTCACAGAACGTCAATACTGGGGTTCAGAGCTCAAGCTACCTACTCTAAGTTTTGAAGATGTTTTAAAAAATGATGAACATGCATACAAGTGGCTCTTCAGCCTTAAGAAAGTAGGCATTGTGCGACTCATCAGAGCATCTAACAAGTGAGGAGAAGTAACAAAACTTGGGAAAAGGATTGCTTTCCTCTATCTCACACTTAATGGGTGAGTTACCAAATGTTTTGTATTCTGCCATCACAAAGACAGTTTGATATATTTCCCAAAGTGGGTACTCCTTTGGTTGAAAATACAGTAATGTCCATGTTGTCTTAGGAAGTCACATGGAAAGAAGAGTCTAAAAGAAGAATTTCTCTGAGAATGACTAGAGTTTTTAAAGAGCCCAAAAGCTCAAAGACCTCAGGTAACAAAGACATCAGGCTAGTTACAGGTGGTATATTACTCAAGCTACCATAACAAAACACCCCAGAGTGGGTGATGTAAACAACAGAAATTAATTTTTCTCACAGCAACTGGAAGTCCAAGATCAAGGCAGTGACTAACTAGCTTAGTTTATGGTAGGGCTTCTTTTACCGGTTTTCACCTGATACTCTTGTTTTTCTCCATGTGGCCTTTCCTCTGTACACAGCATACTCCTACTGTTCCTTCCTCTTCTTATGTAGAAAACAAGTCTTATTGGATTAGATACTACCCATAAAATATTATTTAATCTTAATTACCTTGTTCAAGGCCCTATCTCCAAATACATTGAATGGTTGGGTTCCACAGATGAATCTGGAGGACACAATTCAATTCAAAACAGGTAGAATGAAAGATTATGTTTCTCCAAGACTTTCAAACAGCACTCAACTTCATAAATGTTAAAGTTGATTAAACTTCTGCATCTCAAGAGTTGGCACAAAATAACGTTGGATCCTAGGGAATTGAAACCAGCCACAAGATGTAAAAAGATTAAATTAACATCCAGAAAATTAAGCCTATGTGCTTTAATATAACAGGAAATATAATTAATTTTAACTATAAAATAAGAATCTATTTTCATAAGAATTTCCTAAAAAGTAACTAATTATGACATATCTGAAAGGTGGGGGAGTGGGTATAACTGAATTTCTAACGTTAGTGTGAGCATCTAATGCAAGATGGATACAATTATTTTTGGAATCAGAGTATTGGAAGTAAGAGAGACCTTCAAAATCCAAAGGTCGCAAACTGGTAGCACACAAGCTGTACTCAAATATGTTTGGTTTGGCCCACATGATGTTGAAAGAAAATGGAATTAGTTGTCAACACTTAAAAACTGGAAGTCTTTAAATTTATATAGATCTGCCTTTTTCTTGAAAAATCAAATCTAGCAACAACTTAGCCCACAAGCCAGCATATGAACAGTCTGCTCGACACAAGTAGAGGCTGAGCCTGGAAGATTTTGCCAAACACCACCCCATCCCAGGCCTTGATACAAACATTTGAATTTGCCACCCCAACCTAGAGTAAGACATTGTTTTAGATTTTTTAAAAAAAAGGCAGCAGAGGGGCTTGGGATGTGGCTCAAGCGGTTGCGAACTCACCTGGCATGTGTGTTGTCTGGGTTCCATCCTCAGGCATCAGAAAAATTTAATCAACTTCCTTTAATAAATTATGCAAGTTTATTAATGGCAGAACATTCTATCTACCATGTTGAGACATGAACAACCTAGTCTCCATCTCCTTCCTAAGAATTTGTTTATTCCATTAGTATATTTACATCATATAAATATTAAAAAAAAACAGCTACTAGTTTGGAGAATTTTAAATGCATGGGTCCAAAATGAGAATAGCTAGTTTTAGTTCTTGGCTGTCATCTCAATTGTTAAACGTTTGATTGGAAGAAAAAACAAATGTGATTCCAGAATTTCACATAGTATTCATGTAAATGAGGCAAGAAATAAGTGTTTCGTGAATAAGTGCATTTCTAGATATTTTTAAAGAACTATAAAAAAGCAGATGAATACAATAATTATTAGAGCATTTCATAATCATAAACTTATGTTCAACTAGATCAAAATGGTAATAGAATAAGGAAAAAAAGCACACGTAATTTTCCACATCTGTGTTTTCTCAGATGCTTGTCATTATTTTGCCATCACATCATCTAGGCAATATTTTTTTTAATGCAACCTGTGAAATTCTTAGTAACCCTAATGCCTTGATGATGAAAGCTATCCCACAATAGAAGTAAAGAGCTAGTAAAGAAAATTCCACTCTAAATTTTGTTAAATATTGATCATGGGAGTAGGATTTAAAAAAAAAAAGTCTAACTTTTTAGAATAATTTAAACCTTTGGTTTGCAGTAATATAGTTTTTACAGAGTGGAGTAAAAATTCCCCATTTCTTCCCCTTCCCACTTAAAAAAAATGATAACAATAACTTTCTGAAGCCCTTTTGGGAAAGGTGATATTGGTGAAAAAAACTATCTGAATTTTGTAACATGATTTAACCCAATAAGTAGTCACCATAAGCTATCTTCTATCTGTATACTGATATCTTCAATATCTACATCAAGTATGCATCCTACAAATTAACCCCCCCGACACCAAAAAAAAAAAAAAACCTACGATTGCTCTCAAACAGAATTTTTTAAAAAATACTTTATGTTTGGGATTTTGTTCTAAAATAGGCCTGAGTCTGGAAATGGTGGTCTAATCCAGATCATGTCTTTAGTATTAACTCAATGCATAGGGAGCTGTCATGAAATTTTAGTGAAAAGAGAATGCATGTATGCTGAGATACTGACGACTTCCATTGGGGCAAAACAATAAAAATTATTTTCTTAACATTGTTAACATAAGTCCTCAGTTCAAAAATTAACCTTATCAGCAACTCAAAATGACTTCTTCATCAAAAAGTTGAGTGGATGAAAATCACCTTTCAATCTTAGCTAGAAAAACAGTTTTCTTCCTAGAATTAAGCTCAGCAGCTCATATTTGCTTTTTTTCTAAGAATGTATGATTGGCTGGAGCAAGCAATTTGCATTGTTAGTACATGGTTAATATGTGTAGCACAGGGCTTGAGTGCTAAGAATAATGGGGGGAATGAAAATGTTCCTTCTGAAGTGTTAACTTTAAGAATCACATGAAGAAGGCAAGAGACAGTAACAAAAGGGGGCAAAAGAAAGTAAACATACAGATCTTGGTAATTATTAAATTTTATCTTGTGGAGCATTACACAGAAACTGGACAATGGCTGAATAACATTATTTATAAGGCCAAAAGCTGTCGTAGAAAAATATAAATAAATACTTTGAAACACTTCTTTCCCAAAGTTTGGGAAAGAATTGAGGACTGAACAGCCCACAGCATCTGTATTGCATTACTATCCAGAGAGCTGTCTGCAGAACCAAGAGTCCACTGAGGACTCTCCTCTTTCTAAGGGAGTGTGTTAATACCTCTCTTGCCTTTTGAGGCCCTCAGAGGACAGTTTGCTGAGAAATGTGACCACTGCTGCCCAGTTTTGCATCTGTGTGAGTGCCTTGAGCATTCTTCATCAGATGAATTTTTAAAAGTCAACAAAAATATTACTAGTGGGTGTTTGTCAACTAGCACAGCCAGACCAGTTACAAATTAACAATATTGAAATTTTCCCTGGGTAAGACAAGGATATAGGCTTTCCAGCATCTACTGGATAGTTTGCTAGCATTTCTGAAAGATGTTTGAAAGCCAGTCCAGCAGCATTTTACACATTAGGCTGTATTAGAGATCAAGAGTGTCTAAGTGAAAAAGATTCTTAGTCCTTGGCACATGACCCTTAGAAATTGCTCCCACCATTAGCACTGCTTCCAAATCAACTGAAATATCTTCTTGGTTGTTATACATGTTACCAGAAAACATTTGTGAAGCGTGGGGATAGAACTCGAAAAGAAAACCCAAGTTGACCCATTTTGTTGAAATTTCTAGCCAAGAAATTGCTTGAGAAAACCATGCAGCCCTCTTGAATAAAAATGGCCTGTGGGTTATGGAAAAAAAACTTAGAAGCAATTCAGACTTGGCAAGAAAACAAAGAAGACTTGTCTGAGTTCTGAATTTGGTTGCAGTCCTACCCAGCTTTGTGAAAAGTTTATACTGGGACATCTAAATGATTTGGTTTAAATATAGTACTGTAATATACTGTTTGAGTAGTGTTGTTGTACCATAGTGTTTGAGTAGAGAGGAAATCTTTAAAATGTGTGTTCTAGTAAGTATTAGGGTTTCTTAAGCAGAGTAACAAGCCATGTTCTTATAGCCATCATGAAACCCGGTTTATGTTATCAGCCAAGAGCCAGTCTCTGGGGTCCCCCTCATGGCGTTAAGTTTCACAGTAATTAATGCAGCTGCCAACAAAACCACTTAAGTATGAGGTCATCTCATGAATGGGAGAAATAATAATTTCTGTCTCATACTACTCTGGAAATCACTTATGGAGGTTTTTGAGACAATTGTTATGGTATAGATGTATGGTATCCGCCAGAAGCTCATGTGTGAGACAAGGAAAGAGATTTGGAGGTGAAATTTAGGATTCTGAGAGCCTAATTAATGCATAAATGCAATGTTAGGAATTAACAGTGTGTTTGTTAACTGTAGGCAGGTAGGAAGTGGCTGAAGGAGATGCATCATTGAGGGCATGCCTTTGGGGTATGTATTTTGTCCATGGTGAGGGGAGTCTCTGCTTCCTGGTGTGATGTGCTGAGATGCTTCCTGTGCCACACACTTCCACATGATGTGCTGCTCCATCTCAGACCCCAAGCAATGGAATTGGCCATCTAAGGACTGAGGCTTTTGAAACTGTGAGCCACAAAAATAAACTTTTCCTCCTGTAATTGTTGCTGACAGGTCTTTTGGTCACAGCAGTGGAAAAAGCTGACTAAAACAGTAACAAATTGAGGCAGTTATTCTCCGGAAGTCTGCTCTGGCTCCAATTATCTCCTTGATTTATATTCTGTGCAGCCAGGACAGGCCACTGTCTTTGGAATGGGAGAACTAATTTTCCATTAAGCACCATTTCTCTACTAAGTATCAAGCTCATCGCTTTACTTATAGTCATTATCTTCAATCTTCAATTCTTTTAAGAATCATTATTCCCTTGCTGAGAAGCAGATTTTTAATTTGAATCCGTTCCATTTATTGGTTCTTGATTTTACTTCTTGCACTGTAGGAGCCTTGTTAAGGAAGTCAGATCCTAGGCTGACGTGGTGAAGATTTGGGCCTATTTTTTTTTTCTTCTATTAGGCGCCTAAGTGTTTGATCCACTTTGAGTTGATTTTTGTGCAGGGTGAGAGATAGAGGTTTAATTTCACTTTGCTACATATGGATTTCCAGTTTTGCTAGCACCATTTGTTGAATAGGCTCTTTTCTCCAGTGAAGGTTTTTGGCACTCTTGTCTAGTATGAGATAATCATATTTCTGTGGATTTGTCTCTTTGTTCTCTTTGCCCTCTATTTGTACCTCTATTGGTCTACAAGTCAATTTTTATGACAATACCATGCTATTTTTGTTACTAAAGCTCTGTACTATAAAGTCTGGTATCGTGATGCCTCCTGCTTCACTTCTCTTGCTAAGAATTTCTGGTCTCTTTTTTTCCCAAATAAATTTCATAAATACTTTTTCTATTTCTATGAAGAATGTCATTGGGATTTTAATAGGAATTGCATTAAATCTGTATAATGCTTTTGCTAGTATGGCCATTTTGACAATATTAATTCTGCATATCCAGGAGCATGGGAGATTTTTCCATCTTCTGAGGTTTTCTTCAATTTCTTTCTTTAGTGTTCTGTAGTTTCCATTGCAGAGGTCTTTCACCTCTTTTGTTAGATTGATTCCCAGGTTGTTTTTTTGTTTTTGTTTTTTGAGGCTATTGTGAATGAAGTAGTTTTCCCAATTTCTCTTTCAGTGGTTTCATTGCTGGTGTATAGGAATGCATTTGATTTATATCCTTCTACTTTGTGAGGAGAGAGCCTACAGATTCAGAAAAAATATTTACCATGTTCACCTCCAATAAAGCATTAATCTCTGGGATATATAAATAACTCAAAAAACTTAACACCAAAAAACCCCAAATAACCCAATCAATAAATGGGCTGATGAACTGAACAGGCACTTCATAGAAGAAGAAATACAAATATATGAAAAAAGTGTTTAACATCTCTAGCAATTAGAGAAAAGCAAGTCATTTCACTCTTACAGAATGGCAATTATCAAGAATACAGGCAACAATAAGTGTTGTCAAGGATGTGGTGAAAATGGTACACTCATACATTGCTGGTAGAATTGCAAATTGGTAGAACCGTTATGTAAAAGAGTATGGAGGAGATTCCTCAGAAAACTGGGAATGGAATCACCATTTGTCCCGGCTATCCCACTCCTTGGTTTATACCCAAATACTTAAAATCAGCATACTATAGTAATGTAGTCACGTCAATGTTTCTAGCATCTCAACTCACAATAGCTAGATGATGGAACCAACCTAGGTGTCCCTCAAAAGATGAATGGGTAAAGAAAATGTGGTATATTTACTCAATGGAATATTACTCAGCTTTAAAGAAGAGTGAATTATGGCACTTGCCAGTAAATGGTTGGAGTTGGAAAATATCATGCTAAGCAAAATAAGCCAATCTCACAAAACCAAAGGCCAAATGTTTTCTCTAATATGCAGATGCTAATTCACAATAAGGTGGGGGGGAACGAGGGAAGAATAGAGTCACCGTAGATTAGGTAGAGGGAAGTGATGGGAGGGAAGGAGAGGGGATGTGGGGATAGGAAAGATAATAGAATGAAACAGACATTGTTACTGTATGTATATATGTGACTGCATGTCCAATATGATTCTGCAACATGTACACTCAGAAAAATGGGAAATTATATCCCATTTTATGTATGATATATCAAAGGGCATAAATGCATTCTATTGTCATATATCACTAATTAAAACAAATTTTAAAAATTTAAATCAAAAAAGAAAGAATTATTATTTCCTTTTTTTTCATGAGTCAGAAGAATCAGGCAAACCTGATTATAATCCTAGGGTTACATAACTCAACAGGCTGAAGTCTTTCCCTCAGACTCTGCTACCATGGTGGTTTCTCATTAAACATTTTCTTAATAGAAATGCCATAATATTTTTGAATTGTCAAATGTGACTTCGACTCATGTTTATGGATCAGATGAAAAGAAAAATTAGATGGGATTATATTGAAGAATTGCAAACTAAGTCACAATGACAGAACCAGAATATCCATTTCCCTCCACTCATTTAAGTTCAAATGATAGCCAACTATTTATGCAAAGAAAAAAATGACAATGGATGCAAATAAATAATCACAAGAAAAAACATTCGTTGTCATCATTTTACATATAAATCTAAGCTAGAATCCAACTCTTGTTCTAATCAAATAAATTAAGCATAATTTGACACCCCCAACACACACACACACACACACACACACACACATATACACACACACCCCTACCTATTAAATATGCCTAATGTGGAATTCTCATAAATTATTCATTTTTTGAAATGCCCTGAATTCGTATTTTTTTAATAATAAAAGCCTTTGGGACTTCCCTTGGAACAAATTATAAGCATTTATGTATGCTTTTAGAGATGGTTGACATCTTTCTCTTATTGCCTGTCTTTGTTAAATGCATTCTTTAAAAACAGCTTTTATGGAATTTTATTTTTTCTACCTTTATTTAGATATGATTGACAAAAGTGTGTATATTTAGGATTATATTACATGATGTTTTGACAACTATATATACCATAAAATGATTATCACAAAAAGCTAACGTACATATCTATCACTTCACATAGCTACCTTTTGCGTGTGTCAACATTACTCTCTTAGCAAATTTCAAGTATACACTATTATTATCTATGTTCAAGAATATTAACCATAGTCACCATGTTTTACATAAGGTCTTTAATATTCATAAGAGGTTTGTGCTTTTTAACTAGTATCTCTCCTTTTCTTCCACCTCTAATTCATGGTAAACACCATTCTATTCTTTATTACTATAACTTCTATTGGCAAAATGTAATATAGTACAGGGAAAATCACACAACACAAATGCATAACTTAACTATTATAAGGCAAACAGTATTTTTTATTTACTTATATATGCCAGTGGAATGCATTACAATTCTTATTACACATACAGAGCACATTTTTTATATATCTGGTTGTATACATAGTATATTCACACCAATTTGTGTCTTTATACCTGTACTTTGGAAAATAATGATCATCACATTCCACCATTATTAATTACCCCATGCCCCCCTCCCTTCCCCTCTAACCCCTCTGACTTATCTAGAGTCCATCTATTCCTCCCATGCTCCCGCTCCCTACCCCACTATGAATCAGTCTCCATATATCAAAGAAAACATTTGGCATTTGGTTTTTTGGGAATGGCTAACTTCAATTAGCATTATCTTCTCTAACTCCATCCATTTACCTACAAAGGGCAAACACTCTTAAACACCACCTAGATCAAAAATGGAACATTGCCAGCCATCCCCAAACCCATCCATTTGTCCCTACCAAAACCAAACTTTATTTCTCTTCAAATGTAATGACTTTCCTGAATTTTGTGGTAGTTGACACCTTCCTAATTTAGAGTATTATCACCCACATGTGCATCTCTCAGCACTACAGTTTAGTTTCCCTACTTTTTAATTTTTTTATCTTTTTCAACCCTTATAACTAGTTTAAATAAATATGTTTACTGCTCAGCAAAAATCCTGAGTCAATTAATCTGTATTTATTTTGATTGCCTAAAGCCCATTCTCTTGCAAATTTCTCAGGAAGTTCTCATGGTAACAGCATTCCCTGACTCCTTACATGTTGACAGCAGTTTAAGGTCTGTCTTTATACTTGAAATTGGGCTTGGCTAAATATAGAAGTCTTGACTCACAGGGTCTTATGTCAGTATGGTTTATTGGTAATCTAATTTTCTTTTCCTTTTGAGTAATTTGACATTTTTACCTGGATGATGAATAGACTTTTTTTCTTTAAAGTGTGTTTATCTTACAGACTATGTCTTTTTCATTGCTCTTAGGCAATTTATTTGTGGAGTTTCAATTTTTTTAATTTCAAGAAACTTTTCTTGAATTGTAGTTCTCAGCATTTGTCCTCTTTTTAGTGATTGTTCTGTTCTTTTCAGAACCCCTACTATGAATATATTAAGTCATCTCCTTTGCCTGTCCTCTTGTTACTGTTTCTTAGATCCATTTTATCTCTTTCTTGTTTTTGATATTTAAAATTTTCTCTCTTTTATCTCTTGGTTAAATAAGGCATTTGAACTAAAAAATCCTTGGCTGGAGACCTGACTTTGGAGGTCCCAGTAGCCCAGATTTTGTCATCTACCACCTTGAGAGGCCAATCAGACAGACAAAAGTGGTGGTGAAGAAAGAAAGGAATCTATTTAGTGTGGCCACAATAGGAAAAAACAGGAGAAGCAACATTCTAAGTCCTGTCTTTGGGGTCCTGACAAAGGCTTCAGGATTTCATTGGGGAAGGACAAAAGCAGGGGGCAAGTAATATGCAGAGTCCAGGAGTTGTGGTCACACTGTAGTCTGATTGATCATTATCTGAGGTCTGATTCTATGAGAGCCTGTTGGCACCCGGGAAATTATCATTGCTTGAGGATGTTTCCTGTAATGAAATGAGTGCTCCCACTCTGTGTTCGTCAGCTTTTCATCCCTGTAACCAAAACACCTCATCAAAATAACTTAGAGGATAAACAATTCATTTTAGCTCACAGTGTCTGAGGTCGAATTCATGGTGGAAAATCTCCTTAGCTCTGGGCCCTAGATGATCCAGAACATCATGAAGGAAGGGTGGGATGGAAGAAAGCTGTTCCACTGGCCAGGAAATAGAGACAGGCTGCTGAGAAGGGGCTGCTGGGAAAATCAAGCCTACCAGGGCACATCTTCAGGGATCCAACTCCTCCAGCCATGCCCTAATTGCCTACAGTTACCACACAGTCAATCCTTTTATACTAGGATGGACTGATTAGGTTACAGCTCTCACAACCCAATCATTTTTACCTCGAAACATTCTTGCATTAACCCAGAAATGTTTATGGGACAGCTCACATCCAAACCAAGTTTAGGAGGGAGAGAGAGCACCCTTGTTTCCAATCATAGGGTGTAAGCCCAGAGGGATTGCTATTTCCAAAATTTGAGATAAACTGGAAAGTATCTAGAAGAAGAACAAGTTACAAAAGCAAAAATGGAGTTAGCTGGGGCAACATCTGGGTCCTCCTTCAGCCTTACCTATAATGCTTATTTGATCATACATTCCTTCTTGTTTAGTCTTTGTTTGTTTAATTATTGATTGTTTTCTTTCCTGACTTTATCACCCTAATTTTAAGTCTTTGATTCTCATGTATGTTATTCTTTATATACTGTAACATTTCATTAAGGACTTTTGAATTCATTAGAAGTCGTGATAAGTAGAGAACAGAAATTGGAAAACTAAAATATTTATCATCTTCTCAGGTGTATGGCCTTGTGACAGATACTGTCAGTAAATATGCTATTAGTTAGAAGATAGGCATATCAACAAGATAAAATGAAAATCGAGACTATAATGTAAAAATAAAACTCATAAAATTGATATCTGAAAAAAACTCCTCAAATATTTTCCTGTACTCCATGTTTGTGTAAAAATATCAATATACACTCAATTCTCATGCATTTCTAAAAAGAACAAATAAAAAAATAAAAAATACTTTTTCTTTAACATTAGTTTTTGTGCTGTTTTTATTGTCTATGTCTGATTTTTCTATGGGATAATTTTGGGTCTGTTACATTGTTTCATTTACTGAATCCTTTAAGTACAGTATGTTTGTTGTGTATGCTGAATTTGATTTGTTTTTTAATCCTTGGAATTGTGCTATATCTACCTGGATGTGCTATTGCAAATGAATCTTTAGAAATGGGGTAGAAATACTGGTGACTTAGGTTGATTGTCTATTTTAAGAGCATGTTTAATGAAGGGCATAATTTTTCTAACCAAAAAAAGAGTTTATTCCCCCTTTCTAATGATGAGATTCTGCAAGATTTCTCATATTTCCTTTGGTCTCATTTTTCCTGTTGAAATTTTTTAAAAAATTATTTTGTATTCATACATGATAGTTTTATATAATTATGTGGTTCATTTGAATATTCATAAATGAATAAAATGTTATTTTTTCAGTCTCAATCCCCAATATTACCTCCTTTGCTCCCCATCTCCATCTGGTCCTTTTTTTATTGGTTATTCAAAACATTACAAAGCTCTTGACATATCATATTTCATACATTTGATTCAAGTGGGTTATCTGGTCTTATTATTGTACTGGGGTTTGCCATTCAAGTGAGAGAGAAAGAGAAGAAAAAAAAAAGGAGGAAAAAAAATGAGAAATTGCTGTAGTCTTCTGGGTCCAGGGGATGTCAAGAATACAATAGAAGGTACAAAAAGGGGTATAGATCACTCATGGTCTCAGCAAATAATCTTGTCCCTTTTAAGATGTAATTCTTGTACCAGTTCTCACTGTCTTCAACAGGGAGTGCAGATAACATCTCCAGTGTAGATCTGCTCCATGTTATGGGGGTTTGTAGTTCTGTATTTAAAATTGCAAATTGCATATCTATCTGATGGTGTGGTCTATAATATTTGAGATCTTTATGATATCTGCACCCCCTCCCAGCATTCAGAAAGGAAGGTCCCCATTTCCTCTGAGCAGGCCACTCCAGGTGTTCTTGTAGACTATTACTCAGACTCCCCCGAAAATTGCAACTCTCTTATTTTTATAAAAATCCATTATTTTTTGTGGCTGAGTTGGAATACAGCTCTGCTCTCCTGTCTCCTTGTGGAGCTGCACAACTGTTGTTCCAATTCAAAGGCAGAGCAATCAATATGGTCTGGCCTCTACTCACCCACTACCTTATTCCATGATGGCATATGTTTTTACATGCAAAGCCCAAAGGAATGAATACCACAATCATAGAGGAAGAACAAATGGACAAGGCATATTTTCCTTTGCAGGACAGAGGAAATGTTCAGATGTCCAAGAATGAGTATGTAGGAAGGAATCAACAATTCTAAAATACTATGAGTGTGCTATTAAGAAAAATGTTAAGACTTTTAGTAATTTTGTGGCAGGCAAGCAATCATCAAAAAAAGGAGAAGAGTCACAGATGGAGTGCTCATTTGTGTTGAAGTCACAGAGATTCAATTGGAGGCCCCAGATCACTGAGAGAAACATAATGATAAAACTAGCTAACCATGAATTGGTTACAAGATTGTTACAGACTTTGTTCCTCATAATAGAAGTTTCATACTGAGGTTTGCAGATAGCCACATAGTGATTCAAAGAAAGAAGTGAATCGAATCCTAGTCTTTCCAAAGAAGTATTTTTGCTGTTAGCCCAGATGGCTTTGTGTGTGGTGAGTATAAATATTGCCCTTGATTTTTATTCATTCTTTTTTTTCTTCCCATTTGTTCAAATAATGGTTCTGAATAGATTTGCATTCTCTTAATAAAGCTTTTTATTTCTGCTGAGGTTAACGAAAATGGATCTTTAGTTGGCTGATTATTCTGATTTTACAGATGGGAAAGAGAGTTTTCTAAAATTTCTTCATCTTTGTTTTGGCATCAGGGTAGTTTGGTAGAAAGGGAATGAAATTGGATCTTAGAGCACTGAATGATAGTCCCAGCCCTTTTTAGTCTCTGCATCTATGAAGTGAAGGCTCTGTTACTGCTTTTTCATATTGGCTCTGTTTTTGGTAGATGGGTGTTACTGTCTTTGGTGACACTGATTATTATGATTGATGTTTGCGTTCTTAATTTTGCTGTTCCTCATTATGGAGAACATGGGAGAAATTGCAGTTCCTGATAGTAGCATTCAAAGATAGACCAGGAGCCTAGAAGTTTCTTAACTGCTTTCTGCTCTTCTCAACTCTAGGGTTTATTGTAAAACTTGTAGAAAAGAGAAAATTTTGTAGCTAAGGATTTATAGGGTGCTTTAAAATTAACTGTTGGTGAGTAAAGCATTACAAGTAATAGCAAATTTGAATTCATGGTAAATGATTTTAAGGTCCATTGTTCTAGCACTTGAGAATAGCTGCATTGCAAGTCTACTTATCCAAAGTTCACATTGCTAGTCAGTAGCAGATTACAATTAAAAACTGAGGTTTCCATCTCTGATGTAGTATTCTATCTACTATATAACACTACACTGCTGTTCACTGTTAGCTACTAGGGAAATCTTTATAAAAATAAATGTGTGTATAAAACATGCAGTCCAAATTTGCTTAAATTTAAGCATGTGTGAAGATACTTCAGAACCATATTTTACACTAGCATTTACATATCTACTCAACACTGCTTTGCCTACTATATATATATATATATATATATATATATATATATATATATATATATATATATATATATTTGGTTGCAGCATTAAATAGTATCAGTAGTTTCTGGAAATAAAATCTCTGATGTAGCTCTTGGATCCAAATAAGCTTTTGGCATTCATCTGTAAAGGCCTGAGTTACTCCATTCTCATGTTCCTTATTTCTCAGCTCTTTAATCTTAAGAATAAGCTCCTTATTAGTTTGAAACAAATACCTATACATTAACCTATACATTATGAGTCTGAACCCTGTTTTATCAGATGAGAATTCTAGGAAAATCTTGTTTACAACATGCAGAATAGCATTGAAAATTGCCAGCACTGGCTTTATCAGAGTATCCTCCATGCTTCATTCACACACATAAAAGGTTATTTATTTCAGATAACCCAAATAATACATATTGGGAGATCAGTTTCCTTCTGGGTTTATTCCATCTCTGAGAAACTAAAGTTCAAAAAAGGTGACTTTTCCAAAAAGTAACAGAGAACTAAAAATAACGGCTTAGAATGAAAGACTTGCTCAGCTCTAATTATAATGTAGCTTTGACAGGGTAGCACAGCAGCGTGATTGATTGGCTGCTCTGAACTCCAGGCCAGAACTAGTGTCTCACTGTTAGACTTGGAGATGCTTCTCATTTACTACAGGATTTTCTTTTCTTCTTCTGTTTTTTTTTTTTTTTTTTTTTTTGGCTCTACCTAAATTACTTGTTTTTAATATTGGCTCTGTTTTTGGTAGATGGGGTGTTAATTACTCTCTTTGGTGATACTGATTATTACGATTGATATTTGCTTTCTTAATTTTGCTGTTCCTTATTTGTGGAGAATACAGGACAAATTATAGTTTATGATCAGGGTGACGTGTATCTGTCACCTCAGACATGCACCAGTTCTTGGTGGTGGGAACATTGAAAATCCTCTCTGCTGGCTCTTTAGAAATAATCACTTAATTGCTGTCAACCATTGTGATGCTACCACATTGCTTAGTTTTAAATATTGTCTCATTTCCCTTGTGACTTCTTAACTGCTTTCTTCTTACATTTATACAAAGCACAAGGCATCTGGAAAAAACTGGGTTTTCTGGTAGTTTCAAGACAGCAGTCTTTTCCCAGGTAACCACAGCAGGCAGATCAGTCTGTCTCCAGGTGACATGAGTAGATTGCTTTACAAACATTGTCCCAGGCTATTGCTTCGGCCACATCTGCTGGGCTGTCTGTAAAACACACACAAATGTTGAGCCTAAGATGCTGTTGGTTTTGCACTCCTTGGTACTCAGGTTTGAACAGTGTTCAGACTCTGGAGCCTTCACATTGTTGTTTCCTCCTCTCCATTTCAAACAGATGATTTTCCCAAACCCCAGATCACGGTTCAGCCAGAAACGCAGTCAGCAATAAAAGGCTCCAATTAGAGTTTTATCTGCTCAGCTGCCAGCAGCAGTGATTCCCCAATGACTTTCGCCTGGAAAAAAGACAATGAACTACTGCACGATGCTGAGATGGAAAATCATGCACACTTCCGGGCCCAGGGTGGCGAGATGATGGAATACACCACCATTCTTCAGCTGCGCAATGTGGAATTTGCCAGTGTGTCATCTCCAATCACTGTGGTTCCTCCTACTCTGTCAAAGCCAAGCTTACAGTGAATAGTATGTAATCCTACTTTTCCTTTTTGCATTGGAAGACAACTTGTAGAAACAGAAAACACATGGTTTTCTTTCTCCCTCTCTCATTCCTAACCCTGTCTTTCCTGTCTCATAGTTTCCCACCTAACTCTTCCTTTCCCTACCTCTTACTCCACAAAATTAAGATTCTCAATTATTTCTATCTAAGCCAGCAGTTATTACACTGTTGACACCTCACTCAATATGATAGGATGAATCAGACTCAGAAATGTAGCAGACATGTTTTGGTGTGTGGGAGTTCACAATCTACCACCCTGATTGGAGGGGCCACCAAGTGTATCATCAAAACACACTGCCTTTAACTCAGAGATCTGAATGTGAATCCTGTCACTCCAGGCTAAAGTTGTGTTGCTTTCAGCAAATTACTCAACCTCTCTGTACCTCTGTTTCCAGTCTTCTAATTAAGGATAATAGTGCCCACCTCATAGATATTATGATCACTAAGTAAAATATTGTGTATAAAGTACTTAGCAGAATGCATTAGAATCTAGTTAGTACCTATAAATACAGTTAATGTCAGCTATTGTTAATAAAGTTATATTACTATTTCCTATGTGTTTTAGGCATACAGATATATATATATATATATATATATATATATATATATATATGCACACATATACATATATATGGGTGTGTGTGTTTATATATATGTGTGTGTGTGTGTATATATATATATGTATATGTGTATATATATATATATATATATATATATATATATATATTAGTTGTAGGTGGACACACTAACTTTTATTTTATTTTTATGTGGTGCTGAGTATTGAACCCAGTGCCTCACACTTGCTAGGCAAGTACTCTACCGCTGAGCCACAACCCCAACCCCAGGCATAGTTTTATAAGAGGACCCTTACCACTTTATCATTTAACCTTTAGTATCTGCATGACAGAAGCTTTTTGTGTGATTCATTAACACGTTCATTCAACAAATAATTATTGAGGCCTGGCACATATAATATTTTGAATTAAAATCATAGTATAGAACATATCTAAAGTCTTAAAATGTTAGGGCCTCTAAGATTGTCTTAAGAAAAAATTTAAAAAACTAGATGAAATGAATAGTCATAGTAGAAAGAGATCAATTGACTTGCTGAAGATCTTAGTTATTGATTAAACTAAAAGTGGCCAGAATTATAGCAGGGAGCCCTTCACTTTGAGGATCACATGACCTGTCTTTCATCCTGACTCCCTCACTTCTATCCCTGTGTAATCCTGAGCAGGTTACTGCATCTGTCTCAGTTTCCCTGTCCTGAAGTCAGAACTAAGCCTGTCCTACCTTTGTCAGGGGCATTTGGAATACGAAGGAATTGGGGTGGATGCAGGCGGACCCTCCCAAGGCCCTGACACTCATGCCTGTGCTGCCTTTTGATTTCAGTGCTTCCCTCATTCACCAAAACCCCCATGGACCTCACCATCCGAGCCGGGGCCATGGCACGCTTGGAGTGCACAGCCGTGGGACACCCCACTCCTCAGATAGCCTGGCAGAAGGACGGAGGTACTGACTTTCCTGCCGCAAGGGAGAGACACATGCACGTGATGCCCGAGGACGACGTGTTCTTCATCGTAGATGTGAAGATAGAGGACATTGGGGTGTACAGCTGCACAGCTCAGAACAGTGCAGGAAGCATTTCTGCAAATGCAACTCTGACTGTGCTGGGTAAGAGGATTCCTGGCCACTTTGCAGTTTGTGTCAGTCCTGCAAATATTATGGGCTCACACCAGAGCCTTGGTGGGAAGAAAATCGTAGGGCACTGTCTGTTGGGCTTCCCCAAAAGCTGTGAAACCAGCAGAGCTTTGCACCTCTACATCAATGGCCCAGGAGGTGAATTTTTCCATCTCTAGGAGAGGGGAAAAGTAAAAGCTTTGACATCTTTCATTTTTGCCAGGATTACTGCCTTCTACTGGGCATGTTGCATATTCTCCACATCTTTTAACACTATAAAGAACAAAAAATAAATGTATGAACATATTGGGAAGGATCTGTTCTCCCTTCTCAGCCTCCCATACCACTCTAGAAACCAAGGTTCTTGTTTAATCTTTTACCTAAACAAATGCTTCTTACAATTGTGATTACATTTATAGTAATAACATATCTTTGAAAAAGTTAAAGTAACCTATTAAGATATCAAATAATAAAAGTAAATCATTTTTAGAATTTTAATTTAGACCTAAGCGCATTTGACAATTACAAAGTTTCACCTTAAGAATATAAGCATTCTGGAGGTTTTTTTTTTTTTTTTTTTTTTTTTTTTTTTTTTTTTTTTTTTTTTTTTTATAAATCTGCCAACACACTCTAGTTCTTCAAATTATTTTAATATATTTTTTTCTATTTTTAAAAACTATTTTATCAACTATCAACTTCCCCCACTACCAGTTTTCTAACCTTGGCAAGAAGGAAGATTGAGCTGAAAGTAGTAATTATCTTCCTTACCTGGTGTTAGGAGTAAATGAAAGCAGAGTAACAAAAATCCAAAGGTTGCATTGTTTTTAGGCTCTTAAAGAGATATGTCCAGCCTCTTTGGGGAGCTCAAGATCTTAGGCTGCAATTTGAATAAAAATGCTAGTTGTCGTGATATGGGAACCAGATTTCATTTAGGAAATTAAAACCGTAACTTGCCCTTTCAGAAATGCCATCCTTCTTGCGGCCTCTGTTAGACCGAATGGTAACCAAGGGCGAGACGGCCTTGCTGCAGTGCATTACTGGCGGTAGCCCTCCGCCCAGACTGAACTGGACCAAAGATGACAGCCCTTTGGTGGTGACCGAAAGACACTTTTTTTTGCAGCAGGCAATCAGCTGCTGATTATCGTGGACTCTGATGTCAGCGATGCTGGAAAATACACGTGTGAAATGTCCAATACCCTTGGCACTGAGAGGGGCAACGTGCGCCTTAGTGTGATCCCCACTCCCACCTGCGACTCTCCTCAGATGACCGCCCTGTCTTTGGACGAGGACGGCTGGGCCACTGTGGGCGTGGTGATCATAGCTGTGGTTTGCTGTGCGGTGGGCACGTCGCTGGTGTGGGTGGTCAGCATATACCACACCCGGCGGAGGAACCAGGACTGCAGCATTACCAACACAGGTGCGTCAGCAGAAGTGTGGCACGGGATGCTGTGGTCAAGTGTTTGTGGTTCTGCAGTCATTTTTTTCCAGATTGTGTGTCTTATAGTCTCAGCCCATTTCAGAAGGGTGACTCATTCGTTTCAAGCTGCAGAAATATTGTTAATTAAAAATAACAGCCTGGAATAAAGCTAAAATTTAAAGATTAATACTTTTTATTAAAACCTCATTAGACTATCCTGGTGGCTATGAGTAAAATCTAAATCAGAGTAAAATAGCCTCATAGGACGGTGGTGGAGAGCCACGAGTGACCCTAGACTTCCCAGGATTCCCCTTTACAGCATTTTTATAAAGGGGATTGTAAAGGGAATTCACTGGGATTGTAATTGTGAGTCAGGAAGAGGCCATCTAGACTAATTTGTGCAAACTCAGATATCAAATCAAGTATCATTCAAAGATTTAGTTACTATTCTATGAAAATTCTTGAGCCTTTTATCTTTTTATATATTTGTTTTGAAATTTGGAGTTGCGTCCAGTAGGTAATAAACTAGAACATCAGCTTATGTTTCCCAGAGCCCAAAAGCCCTGCTTTGCATCTCCCGAATACCACACACCTGGATAGTTTGGCCAGAGTTGATCTTCCCTTACTTCATTTGTGGAGTGACCAAAGCAGTAGTATCTCCTGTTCATCTGGAAAGCCTGGGGGACAATGACATTCATTTTGGTTGACAGAATGCTGGGTTTTTTGTTTGTTTGTTTGTTTGTTTTTACAGATGAGACCAACTTGCCAGCACATATCCCTAGTTATTTGTCATCTCAGGGAATGTTAGCCGACAGACAGGATGGGTACATCTCTTCAGAAAGTGGAAGCCACCACCAGTTCGTCAGGAGGTGGGTTTTTCCTACCACAACATGACAGTTCTGGTGAGTGTGTAAAATAACCATGACTGTAGTTGTTTGAAATCATATGGTAGGCTGCCCATCATTACCGAAATTAATAAATATAAATTATTTTTATTTATCTACAGAAAGTCACCTAAATTATTGTGATGAACACTAAAAAATGGATTCTAATAAGTCTTCTAAGTACTCAATCAGTGCTCCTGAGGAATTTTTGCTTTATTCATGCTGACAGACATTCTCAAAGGAACCAACTCCCATGGCATGGCCCAGAGCCTGGAATGCTTAAGCAATGCCAGGAGTGCATTTTAGTGTGGTTATAAAGATAATCTAGAGTTGCCCACACATTGTATTAAATAATTAGACTATTCTCTAATGAGTTAACCTAGACTCTGACAGTTTTTAAAAGTAGCATTTAAGTTATTGCATTGCTAAGAAAGATTTGAAAAATCTTGCAAAAACAAAACAAAAAAATTATTACAAAGGAGAGAGAGAGAGAGAGAGAGAGAGAGAGAGAGAGAGAGAGAGAAGAGCTCAGAAATCAAATGGAACCAAAGTGTCTTATCAGAGTCTCTAAAGATAAGGATAAAGAATGGGAGAGCAGAGCAGTGTCTGAGATTGGGGTCTCTGATGACCTCATGGCTGTGGCATGCTTGGTGCCTGGGAAAGTTTCTGTGCAAAATTGCAGGATTCCTAGCTGCTATGGTAATGTCCTCCATAAGGAGGCTCTGTGCTAGAGTCTTATTAGCCTCAACCTTGATGTCAGGCACACAACTCCTGGGAATAGAGGAACTTTCTTGCTAGACAATCACAATGTTTCACCAGCTCCACTGCTCCTGAACCTGCCTGCCTAACAGTAACTTCAGACAACAGACTTTCTTAAGAGCTACACAAAGCTTCCAATATTGCACATTGCAACTGTAGAATGCAACATTGAGAAAGTTGCATGATGTTGCTAATGCTATAAAATTCCTAAATACAAAGAATAATGCTTGCATAGTCTTAAATCTAATAATGATACGTATATAAATAAAAATTGCTGGCATAACTCTTTAAACCTGATTCTCCACCAGAGAGCAGCATTCCACCTGACCCCAGCTATTATCTCAAAATATGCATCTGTGAGTTTTTATTTTTCTTATCCCCCTTCATCCCTGACCAGAACCTGCAACATTGGTAGCTCTGATAGAGGCACTAAAACATAATGGATTCTTTAGTGAGAATTTTTTTTTCACATTGGGCATCAAATATATTTCCCACATCTCATCTAAACTACTTGGAGGACCATTGTTAATATTATTCTTGATGGTAAGCATAAGAAGGAATTGGAAGGTCCTGACCATGTTTTGTTGCCTCTTATTTAACAAATATTAAATATCACTATTCGTTTTCATTTTGAATAATTAAAGGGATCTGTCTGATATTTGAAGGAGAAATAAGAAGTCATTCTGATGTAATGGGTTAAAGAAAATGGGATTGAATAACATAAACCATATCAGATATGAAAGCTGGAATGATGAGTTAAGTGCTTGGAGATATATATCATGTGTTACACAAATAAGTTCTTGAAATAGTTAAAGGCTGAAAATCACATGCACCTTATTAAACATAAAAGTTGTATAAATGCTCACAATCTTATTAATCTTATTTAATATTGGCAAATGAAAAGCATAGTATTTCACCCTTAATTATTTATTATAGATCATCTGCTACCAAAGTTTCTTCAAGTATTTTCTCTGGTCTGTGAAGAATTTCTATGGAAATGTTTATTGTTGATGCTCTCATGAACCCCTCCTGTACTTATTGATGTCTTCTCTCATATCTCCTTCCACATTTCTTCACAGATTTTTTTAAAGAGAGAGTGAGAGACGAGAGAGAGAGAGAGAGAAATTTTTTAATATTTATTTTTTAGTTCCCAGCGGACACAACATCTTTGATGGTATGTGGTGCTGAGGATCGAACCCTGGCCGCACGCATGCCAGGTGAGCGCACTACCGCTTGAGCCACATCCCCAGCCCATCACAGATTTAATCAGTAACAAACAAACAAAAAGGAGTGAGTTATTTAAGAAGAAATAATATACACAATAAAGTTGAAGCATGTTAAAAAACTTTTTCACTATGTAACAATAATGTAACAATAATGTAATATATATTTTTAAAATAAGAACCTTCCACATCTGTAAGTAATTGAAGTTTCTTCAATAGAAACCATAACTTGTTTCTTTAATGAAAATGTAGTTTGTGACTTCAGGGTGCTTTGCTTTTAATCTCTCTCTTAACTTCTAAAGGGTGAAACTAAGCACAAAGGAATATGTAGTTTTCTGACCTAGAAAATGCAATGGGTTCAAAGCTGTATGTTCTCATTCCTTTCTATGGAAATATCTATGGCAATACAATTTACCTTTCTTTCTTTCTTTCTTTCTTTCTTAGGCACTGTGGATGCAACTCAGGGGTGATTTAAGACTGAACTATCTCTAATAATTTATCTATCTATCTATCATCTATCTATCTATCTATCTATCTATTTTGACAGCAGAGATTGAACACAGCCCATTTATCTTTTATTTTGAGAAAGGGTCTCACTAAGTTGCTGAGGCTGGATTTGAACAAGTGATCATCCTCTGCGTCAGTCCCCTGAATTTATAGGATTACAGACATGTACAACTCACCTAGCCAAATCACTTTTCAAAGGATAAAAACTTACCATTTTAAAAAATAAATAAAGGCACAAAAGTCATAAAACAACACTCAGATCTACCAAACCATCATGAAATTTTACAAGAAGTTCACATGATGTAGAACTCAGACTCCAGCCTTCCAAGATATATTATTTTTCTACTTCTTTCTCCCTTATATCCCTGACACCTGAGGTTGTTTATGGCAGTGCCTTTAGTATTTCTGACTTCCAATGGGTTAATAGTAAAGGTTGGAAAAGCTCATGAGTGGTAGTAAAAATTGATATATTGCTAAAGAAAAAGCACTCACTTTATAAAAATAATGTATCTTTCCTATTTTTGGTAATTCTCAAAGTAATTAAAATATTTATTTTTATTAGTCAATTATAGTTGTAAATGGATTCATTTTGCTACAATTGTACCTGCAGGGAATTTAATTTATTCCACTTCAGTCCCACGTGCTCCCTCCCCCAGTCCCTACTCTCCTCCCTTTCCCTATTCTCCTCTCCTACCCTTCTGGTTTTACTTTCCCTAACTTATTTATTTATTATTGTTTTGTGCTTTATAGATATGCATAAAGGTGGAATTTACTGTGGTATATTTATACATGTACATTGTTGCAAGCCATCCATGGGTTGTGTGTGTGAGCTCTGCGCTTTTGAGTGTATGAGGGAACTGGACTGACATTGCTGCCTAATTGGGATGTGTGACCTATGTGTGTCATTTCTCTCACTCTGCCTTTGTTCCAACATAACACCTGACATGGGTGTGGCCTTCCAAGATATCAGTCAAACTGCTGACCACAAGACATCACCAAGCAAGACTGCTTGCTTTGAAACCTTGCCTTATTTAGCTGGAACATTTTTTAATATCTTTTCCCCAATAAATAGAAGGTTTGAGGTGTGCTTGCTGTATTGCTTCTTCCAGCACTGGAGCTGACCCTTGGGGTCACTTAGCAGAGCTGAGCCATCCTGCCTTAGAAACTTAGGTTTGTGTGCTGTGTGGTTTCTTCACCCTTTTATTAGTTATTGATACAGCCAGCCCCTTTGAACCCAGGTCATACCGCCATTCAACATTTCCTCCCCTTTTCCTATCACTCCTCTCTCTCTCTCTCTCTCTCTCTCTCTCTCTCTCTCTCTCTCTCTCTCTCATCTTCCTCTCCTCCACTAAATTTTCCCCATACCTTTATGACCCCTTACATTTTTCTCTTATTTTGCTCTAGCTTCTGCATACGAAAAATAAAAAATAAAAATCCAACCTTGATTGTCTGAGTCTGGCTTATTTCACTTAGTATGATGTTATACAGCTACATCAGTTTACTAGAAAATTCCATAATTTCACTCTTTTTTATGGCTCAGTAAAACTTTAGTATATATATATATATATATAATATATATCACATTTTCTTAGCATATTCATATGCACTGCTTTTGTAACTTGGCTATTGCAAATTATATGCTATAAAAGTGATAAAACTATATCATTATCATATGCTGATTTTAGTTATTTTGAATAAATACCAAGGAGTGGAATGGCTGGGTCATATGGTGGCCCACTCCTGATTTTTTGAGGAATCTGCATACTGCTTTCCAAAGTAGTTGTACTATTTTACAGTCCAATCAATATTATATGACTGTACCCTTTTCACCACATCCTCTCTAGCGTTTATATTATTTCACTTCTTGATATTGCCATTACAACAAGAGTAAGATAAAATCTTCTGGTAGTTTTGTTTTGCATTTTACTGATCACTAGAGTTTTTAAATAGTTTTTCATATGTTGATCATTTGTGTTTTTTTCTTTTGAGAAATTTCTGTCTAGTTCTTTTGCCCACTTATTGATTGGTTATTTGGTTTTGGTGTTAAGCATTTTGAGTTCTTTATATATTCTAGATATTAATCTCTTATCAGAGGAGAAGCTGACAATGACTTTCTCCCTTTATTTAGATTCTCTGTTCATGCTCTTAATCATTTCCTTTGCTATGTAGAAGTTTTTAATTTGAAGCCATTCCAAATATTGGTTCTTGGTTTTATTTTTTGAGTTCTGGAGGTTTTGTTAAGGAAATTGGAGGCTGTACCAATATGTTGGAGTGTTAACCCTTTGTTCTATTCTAACAATTGCAGAAATTTTAATTTAATTCCAGAATTAGGTCTTTGATCCACTTTGATTTCACTTTTGTGCAGGGTGAAAGATTGAAATCTAATTTTATTCTTGTCCATATAGATGCTCAGTTTTCCCAGCACCATTTGTGAAACAGTCTGTCTTTACTTCAACATGTATATTTGGGCACCTTTGTCAAGTATCAGACAGCTCTAAGTATGTGGAATTTTTACTATGTCTTATGTTTTGCTGTGTCATATGCTTTAGGACATAGAAATTAACATGAAACCATACTGTTTAGAAAAATAGAAAAAAATCCAAAACATGAGTTTTTATACATCATAACAACATAAACAACAAATTTTTTAAAATGATAAACTGATGAAAAATTGTCACATTGTATGTGATCACGAGAGAGTCCTAAGTGTTAGATTAAGTGTGTTACATAGCTAGGTCATGAATAAAATTCAACTGTATAATTTGGTTTAACGTTTTTGAGGGCACTTTAGTAAATAAATATCAAAGCCTCAATATGTTAATATATTTTTATTCTGAAATTTATTTATTTAGTTTAGGGTTTAACAAATAAATGCAGATTTAAAAAGTGTAAAAACCTTCACCCCATCCAGAGACCACAACACCAATGCCTTGAAATCAAGAGAGGGAAATACTTGAAACAATATTTTATTTTCAATCCAAAGAGAACTAGAAAATATTTCCTAGGTAAAAATTGGACTAAAGTTATTGGTTAGAAAATCTTTCCAGTTTGTTGGAGATGAAAAACTTGAAGAAGCCAGGCATGGTGATGCACACATATAATCTCAGTGTCTCCAGAGGCTCAGGCAGGAGAACTGCAAGTTACCAGTCTTAGCAACTTAGCAAGAACCTAAGAAACTTAGTAAGACCCTAAGCAACTTAGTGAGACCCTGTCTCAAAATAAAAAAGGACTAAAGAGGTAGCTAAGTGGTTAAGTGCTGCTAAGTTCAATCACTTGTACAAAAACAATAGCAGTCAAGAATTCTAACATTTTCCAAGCACCAATCATAGGAAATGGGGTCGGAGGACATACACTAAGACAAGAAGACCATTCATAAACTTTTGCTATTAGGTCATCTTCATCAAATTACCCATTAGGACTCTTGTTAAAGAATCAGTTCAAGCTATTGTTAAGTCTCAGAAGAATAAATACAATGGCTATTTTATTTCATTTAAGTTCATCTTTTATTAATTTGTATAATGATTTTCTCTAAGAAGCTGGTTTTACATGATTTAACCAAATTACATGTGATTAGTTATTTGAATTATTATATAAAGATTCACAGGTCTTATTGGGTTGTCTTTTGGAATGCTGATTTTTATTGTTATGTAACAATAATATGAAATTATAGGTGATGGAACATTATTACTTTCATACCCTAATTTTCCCTTTTAAAGGAAAAAAATGAGTATCTGCACTAAAAATATCCAATGTAACACTTTATTTGCTACTGAAAAAATTAGTTATCCCTGCATTTTAAAATATAAAAATCTTTAAACTTACAACCATTTCCCTAGTCTTTGCCTCTTAAAAACAAGAAGTATGGAATAAGTAAGGGACATTTTGGGGAAAAGGGCTAACATGCAGGAAAGAGTTCAGGATAGACCTTACTACCATATGATACCTCTAGGAGCAACTGGATTGAGAAGAAGGAAGCTGAAAAGAGTATCCTTCCCTTCAATAAAAATGATCCATTGTAGTTATTGTGTCCCATAGTTCTTAGGAATGACACAGGTCTTCAAAAAGTCTTTTTTGGCTTTTCTTCCCAATGGTGGTGTAACAAAACTTGAGATTTAATTGCAGTAACTGTTCATATAATTCAGAGGTTATCCACTGTGATCTCTTTAAATAGTAACTATTTTTAAAAAGAAATAACATTCACAATATATGCTTATTGAGTCTTATTAGAAAATGGTGGTTGGTGGGAGGCTGTTCCTGTTCATCTACATAAGATAAATACTGGAGATATTAATCTGAATATGGTAATAAAATTGTGTGACACCTGAGGAAAATCTCTAGAAAACTTGATTCAAGAACTGAAAATTTCTTAACTCTCATTTTGAAATAGTATTAAAATATTGATTGAAGAGGCAAAAGTAAAAAATCTAGGGGAAAATTTTTTTTGTAGAAGACAATGATGAAATCCTTAAATATAAACTGAATAGAGAATTAACCATGGTGTAATTTTATGAATTAAAACCAAATGTGACCAAAACCTGCATCAACTAAAGGTGTCAATAATTTTTCAAAAAGATCTAACATATGGTTCGGTGATTTGAGTGTTGCAACTATAACAGTCACATGTGAGTTGAAGAAAATTAGTGATAGGAACTTAGGAACTTTATAGATGATGCCCTGGTAAATGTACACAAAAGTGTCATATCATATATATATATTTTTTTTTCTTTGAAATTACATTCCTGAGAATCATGAAATTGTGCATTGTGCAAATCATAAAATGTTTATTAACATATGCTTATTTTAGACATCTTAACAATTGTGGAAAACAAAAAGATGTATAGTATCTTGTTAGGAATTGGTTTAAAACTTGTGGTATATTCATAAGTTTATTTTAATATAGGTAAAATTTTGAAAAAATAAGAATTTGCAAAACTAAAAAAAATTATAAACTGATAACATACAATGGGCTGAAATTAGAATTAATTGCACTTATAGATATGTAAAAATATTCATTTTAAGATGTCTAGCATGTAACATTGTGAATTCATATATGCAAATTTCTTGCCTTCTAGTTTGAATACATTACTGACAGATGCCTCAAGAAAACAAAAATTCACCAAAGATACATTTATCTGTTCAAGAGCTAAAACAAGGAAGAGATGACAATCAACAGTTTTGTTGGCATGGAACATAACAACATAAGAACATGAGTGATTCTTTCACAATATGATACTTTCACAGTAGCAAAGAAAAAAATGTCAAAAACAGGGATATATGAAATTTAAATAATTAAAATCAATGACAAAGTAATTTCAATATGAAGCCCAAATAGAACTTAAGCTAGCTTTGAATGTGTAGCCAAATTATGTAGATATGTATCTATTCATACGATATTTCTTACACACTGCTCATAAATCTAGGATTGTGTTAGTTTGGGTAGATATCCTAGTTTAAACAAAAAGATAACATCCTAATTTCAACAATCTCAGTTTCTCAAGGGAAATGCTAAAATTGAAATAAAAATTACTTGTCACAGGAAAAAAAAATGAACAATTAACATAGATTTTTAGAAGACTTTCCAATAAAGCAGATGCTGAAACTGAAAATCACAATAAGTAGATATACACAGGCAGACTGTGGAGAGTTTATTTAGCATTTGGAATTTGATGTTTTACTTGATCTTATTGTTATCAAGGGGTTAGAATATTTTTCATCCTTAACAGGCTGAAAGTATATAAGTAACTTTTTTCCAGCTGTATATCCTTGATCAAGCATTTCTTCATTTGTAGCCACATTTGTATCCCAGTGGACACTGCAATAAATTACATACTAGCAGAGAAATGTAAGGAGAATCAAAGGAGTAAGCCAACAATGTGGCAGTTACATTTTAAAATACAAAACAAACTACATACACACAGGCTTTGTCATAGTTGGCAAAACAAGAGATTTAGGTCATAGTGGACTGACAAACCTATTCATGAAGTCCAGATGAGATGTTAGATGTTTGCATTTTAGACCAAATATTCTAGGAAAGACTGGAAAAAAATAATTACATTTAAATATTCACCTTTAAAATACAGAAGATCTTAACCATAAAAAGAATTTATAATTTTATTGAATCACAAGAGATTGTGAGCCAAAGCCAACAATGCAGAATAATCCAGTTATATATAAATTACAAATGTAGAATAAAAGGAGTAGCCACACCCATCAGGATATTGACAACATCAGTTGCAACTTACAGAAGAAACTACATGTGTGCTGCAGTCTGGCTGGGCACAAATCACAAGCCACTCAAGGAGGAACAAACTTTATTTCCAAACTCACATGAACGCCACCCACTCGGCCCTTCCAGGAACTCCACACACCAATCAGAAGTCCCTCCACTGGCACTTTTCCAACCAACACAAACTCTCCAGGAATCCCCATGAGAGCTCAACTGGAACTCAAGGGTAACTTCCTGAAGAACTCAAAAGTAGCTGGCACACAAGGTAGCAGGAACTGCCCTATTGCCTGAAAGCAGGGGTCTATATACAACTGAATACACAGCCTGTTTCATTCCAGCATTATCCAGTCACAGCAATTATACACAGCTTAACTTAATTATCATGATCTTAATGGCTTTCTGGCATCACCTCTCAACCACTTCTTCTGGCAAAATGCTAGGCGCCATCCCAACTTGGCTGTGGCTGTCAACACATGTGCATTAATTTTCTGTCTCTAGTAGTGACTATTTCTTTCGGGCTTTCATGTCACTCTTTTCAGATAAAATAGCTCTAAATTTTACATGAAGATTGACTAAATAAACATCAGTAGTTAGTAATGAAAAACTACACAATAACAACCTTCTCTCTTTTGGGACTAACAGATGACTCTCAACTTCAGATTCCAATGTTTGCATTTCTATTTCTCACTTACATGTTGAGTATAACTGGGAATCTGAACATCATATCCCTCACTTTATTGGATCCCTACCTTAAAACACCCATTTACTTTTTCCTACGAAATTTTGCCCTATTAAAAATTTCATTTACATCTGCTTGTATCTCTAGATATTTGTATAACATAGTAACCAATGACAGGTCTATTACTTATAATATTTGTGTCGTTCAAGTGTTTTTTATTGACATCTTTGGAGTAATAGAATTTTTTTTCTTCTGGCCATTATGTCCTATGATCGCTATGTGGCCATCTGCAAACCCCTGCATTATGTCACTATCATTAGCCACAAAGTCTGCAGGAAGCTTGTCCTCTGCTGTTGGATGGATGGTTTGTTGACCATACTCCCATCACTTATTCTCTTCCTAAATTTGAAATATTGTGATTCAAATGTTATTGATTATTATTATTATTTTTTTTTTGTGATGCATCTCCTATCTTGAAGATTTCATGCTTGGACACAAGGCTCATAGAACAGTTCGTGATTATTTGTGCTGTGCTGACCTTCATTCTGACCCTTGTGTATGTTGTTCTGTCCTACATATACATCATCAAGACCATTCTAGGATTCCCCTCTGCCCAGCAAAAAAAAAAAAAAAAAAAAAAAAAAGTGCCTTTTCCATTTGTTCTTCTCACATGATTGTGGTGTCCATCACCATTAGAAGCTCTATCTTCATCCCTGTCAAACCTTCAGTAAAAAAATCTGTGGCTATCAATAAGGATGTGGTGGTGCTAATGAGGTCCATTGCTACGATGTAGAATACATTCATTTACACTCTGAGAAACAAACAGGTAAGACAAGAGTTCAGTGATTCCTTCAAAAAACTTGCTTTGGTCTCAAAGAGGAAAGAAAATGTTCAAATATAGAAATAAAATATTAACTAAGGATAAACCATTAAATACCATATCTATTTATCTCTGCTTGATCTGAACTCAATTCACATAAACCTTCTCAAATATTTTTTTACACCCAGAACAAATAGTCTCCATCACATAAATTCACTCCTTTAGTCCCCATTTACACAAACCCTTTTCAAGCTAAGTTCCCAATCTAAAGAAGTGATAATGTTTTTGTAATTAATGTAAACCTGCTTCACTACTTTTAATATACCCCCCAAAATAAATAAATAAAAGAAAGAAAAAAGAAAACAAAGCAAGATAAAACAAAAGCAAAACCCAACAAGGAAATAAATAGCTTAGCTTGTATGTACTTGTACTTCCAAGAAAATAATTCATATAGATTTCTCAGTACTTCTTCCACTCTAAATGATGCTATATGGTTTTAAAAATAATTTTTTTGAGCACCTAGCTCTTGACACCCAAAAAGAAAAAAAAATATAATATTCTTCAATTTTTTTTTGCTCACTAATAATCCTCTATATCTAAATTTAAAAAAAAATTACAATTATCTATAAGGGACATGATATAATTAAAAAGTAAAGAAAATTAAAATAAATGCATATCCAAATAAATGTATTTTAAATAAAATTAGATTTGATATTTAGGATCCTAAAGTTTATTGCTAATTATGTAATATTTGCATACATATAAAATGCTAAAATTTTAAAATTAAAGATTCGTAAATTATACAGACTAATAATGCTAGGTGTGCTAATAGCCACCATTGTGATGCTTCTTCGCATGGTCATTCCTTTATGTTAGCATATCCCTGGTAGTATCTCTCATTGCAAATTAAAACAACATTGAGACCTTGGGCCTGCAGCATAGTGGAGTATACAGAAACTGAAACCCAGATATGTGAGTTAGCAGCTAAGTCTATGTGGGCCAAGCAATCCTGAAGAAAGGCAGATGCTGGCAGCATTTTACCCAGGGGAACACAGGTTAGAGAGGCTAAACACAGCAAGGCTCTCCCCGACAACACAAGTCATAAGGTGCAAGGGGATAGATAGTTTGCCTGTAGTGGGTTGGAAGGTTAGAAGAGGCTCTCAGCTCACCCATTCAGCTGGTCCAGCACAAAATGGTTTCCTGGGGCCCACTTTGGGCAGCACTTAATGGACCCTGACACTAGCCCAGTCCCCATCTTCCTCCCCAGCCCAACATCCACCAATCCCTTGGTCCTGCCAGGTTTAGCATCAGTCTGGCAACCAATCCTCAGTCTCCCTAACCCTCCAACCACCCCAGCCCAGTGCTTGCAGCTACATGGCCAGCCTGCAGATTTCATCACCTCATCTTTATCCACCCAATACTGACCAGCTCTCTGAGACAGGCACAGAAGTCTCAGTGCTCAGCCATCAGGACCATCTGGGAGAATAGTGTCTAACTGAAAATTCAAAAGGGTGGGAGCAGGAAAGATCAAGTTTGTAGACTACATCAGGGACCAGGAATTGTGGGGTCCACAGATGATGTAAGGGCTATGGTCAGGCTCTTACATCACATAAGTGGAACACAAAGGAGATTCCTGGGGAGCAGTCTTCTAACATGGAATGGCAAATGCTCTACCCTACCTCCTGGAGTTCCACTTCCAGGACTAAACCTTCAACCCAAGCAACTTGAGGGTGGAGCTACCAGCAAAGTACAGACAACTCCACCTATTGGCTGAGAAGGGAAACTGAGAAACTTGAACTCCAATGGAAACAATTGTTTAATTTTCTGTTGAGATCCTGTGTTTCCCTTTCTCTCTCTCTCACATTTCAACTATTTTTGCAACCAAGTATTTTCATGCACCAGTTATTGAGGATGAGCATGTCTGAATAATATATTAAGTTTTGTTATTTATTCTTTTATTTTTACTTTTTCTTTAATTTTTTTTTATATTTCTCATCTCACTTATCTGTCTCCCTGGATTCTGTTTCTCTCTTTTCTCCTGATAACAGCCAATCTCTATTAATTCCTCTTCACTCTTTCTATAATTATTTATTTCTATCTTACCTTCTCCTTCTTAATACATCATAGCCTACACCACTTCGTTCTCTCTTTGTTCATCATTTGAAATCATATACCCACTTGCAAACTTAGCATTTATATTGTAGAAAATAATTGAACATATTATTTCTGCTTATTGTGACAAAACTGTAGATGTCTTAATATGATCTATTTGGTTTAAGGTTGTATGACGTTAGTATTGGGTGTAGTTAATATTGGTCTCCCCATTAAAGATGAGGCACTGGAAAGTTTCAGAGACACTGCAAGTCTACAGAGTAAAAATCAGACTACCAAGTGCCCCAAATAAACCAAGATGCTCTAATCATAGAATCCATTAACAACATAGTAGAAGAAATGTTATTTTAAAATGTTCATAGTTAAACTGATCCATGACATAAAGGGCAATGTAAGGAGTAAAATCAGAGATAAACTTCAGGAGGTGAAATATCACTTCAATAAACAGAAAGGTTATAAAAATAAATCAAGCAGAAATCCTTGAAATGAAGGAATCAACAAACCAAATTAAAAATTCAATAGAAAGTATCACCACTTGGAAAACAGAACCCCAGACAATGAAGAAAAAATACACAGTCTTAAAAATAAAGTTGACCACACAGAGATGATGGTACGATATCATAAACAAAAATTCCAAGAATTATTGGATAACATAAAAATGTCAAATTTAATATTTATCAGGATAGAGGAATCTGTAGAGATACAAAGAAAAGATGCACAATATTTCTAATAATATCAGAAAACTTTCCAAACCTGAAAAATTAAATGGAAAATCAAATACAAGAGTTTTACAGAAACCCAAATGTACAAAATTACAACAGACCCACACCAAACCATACTATAATGAGAATGACTAACATATGGAATAATGATAGAGTTTTAAATGCTGCTAGATAGAACAACAGTCACATTTAGAGGTAGACCAATCTGGATATTAGCTGATTTCTCAACCCAGAAGCTCAAGCTAGGAGATCATGGAATAATATGTACCAAGCTCTGAAAGAAGATAGATGCCAGCCAAGAGCACTACACCCAGCAAAATTAAGCTTCATATTTATAGATGATATATAAAACTTCCATAATAAACAAAAGCTAAAAGAATTCACAACTATAAAGTCTGCTCTACAAAGCATACACAATAAATTATTTCAGGAAGAAGAAACAACAAATAAAAATGAAAAACAACAATTGGAAAAACTATACTAGAAGAATAGTCCATCAAGGGAAAACTATTACAAATTAAAAACAAGAAATAAATCAAAATACAGGAAATAAAAGTCACTTACAATAATGAAAATGAATGTAAACAGCCTAAACTCAGCTGTCAAAAGACTTGGCTTGGCATATTTTATTAAAGAATAAGACTCATCAATATGTTGCCTACAAGAAACTCACCTCATAGGCAAAGACATCCACAGACTGAGGTAAAAATTGGAAAAAAAAAAACAAATATATCATTCACATGGATCTCAAAAACAAGCAGACTTTCTATTCTCATATAAGATGAGAATATGACAAATAAGGTCACTTCATACCACTTAAGGGAATTATATGTTAACAAGACATAATAATTGTAAATATTTATGCCCCAAACTATGGAGCACCTTTGTACATCAAACAAAACATTATTGATACCAAGGATCAAATAAATCGCAACACAATTATACTGGGTGACTATGCTTCTCTCAACACAGGACAGATCTTCCAAAAACAAAACAAACAAACAAACAAACAAACAAAAAACTAAGAAGCTATAGCTGTAACACTAAAAAATACAATTTATAATTTAGACCTAATAGACACCATAGAATACTTCATCCATCAATGGTGCTTATACTTTCTTCCCAGCAGCATATGGATTATTTTCTAAAATAGATTATATGTTAGACAACAAAGTAACTCTTAACAAATCCAAAAAAAAGATACAGATAATACCTTGTGTTCTGTGAGATTAAATAGAATAAAATTTGAAGTCAATGATAAAATAAAAAAATAGAAGCTACTGTAAAACCTGGAGACTAAAAATATGCTATTATATATTTATAATGATAAATGCATAGCAGAATAAGTCTGGGGCAAAATAAAAATACTTAGGTAAATAAGAATAGTGATACAACATACCAAAATCTCTGGGACACTATGATGGTGGTTCTAAGAGGAAAGTTCATTTGTTCCATTGAGCTTATTCATTAAAAGAATTGAAAGACACTATGTATACAATCCAATACTACATCTCAAGGCACTAGAAAAAGAAAAATTTCACTAAAATTAGTAGAAAACAAGAAATAATTAAAATCAGAGCCAGAATCAGTATAATTTGAATAAACAAATTCAAAACGCTATGAAACAAAATGTTGGCTCTTTGAAAGCATAAATAAAATTTATAAACCCTTAGACAAGCTAAAAACAAAGAAAGCAGGGGAAAACTCATTATTAAAATCAGTAATAAAACAGGAAATATAACCACAGAATTTACTGAAATACAGAAGATACTCAGAAGAAATTTTGAAAATTTATACTCTAATAAATTAGAGAATCATGAAGACATTGATAAATTTCCAAAGACATATGACCTACCTAAATTGTACCAAGAATATTTAGAAAACTGTAAACATCAATTTTAAGTAATGAAATTGAAGCCACCATCAAAAGTCCACCACCACCACCAACAAAAAAGCCTACAACCAGAATGGAATCACAGGTGAATTCTATAAGACCGTGAAAGAACTGACACCAGCACTCCTCATATTATTTCATGAAATAGAAAAGGAGGAAATTCTTTAAAATCTTTCTATGAAGACAATATCACCCTAACACCCAAATCAAAAACACATCCAGAAAATAACACTTCACAACAATATACCTCCATGATGAATATAGATGCAAAAATTCTTAATAAAATACTGGCAAATCACATATGAAAACACATTAAAAAGATACTACACTATTATCAAGTGAGGTTCATCTCAGAAATTAAAGGTTATTTCAACATACAAAATTCAATGCAATTTACCACATAAATAGACTTAAAGACAAGAATCATATGATTATCTCAATAGATGCATATAAAAAAATCGACAAAATACAGTGTCCATTTATGTTTAAAACACTAGAAAGACTAGGGTAAAAAAAATCTACCTCAACACATTGTGAAAGCTATGCACATCAAACCCAAAGCCAACCTCATTCTAAAATACAACAACAACAAAAAACAAACAAAAACCACTGTGGAAAGTATTATGAATATTACTAAAAAAAACTAGGACCATATCCCTATGAATTAAGGAATCAACCCAAGAGCCTACCAACAAATGAACAGGTTAAGAAAATGTAGTATGTATATACAATAGGATTTTACTTAGAAATAAAGAGAAATCAAATTATGACATTTATGTAAATGGATGGAAATGAAGAACAACATTCTTATAGATATGGGCCAGACACAGGAAAGCAAGGATCACATGTTTTCTCTCAAATGTGGAAGTTAGAGGAAACAGAAGGGAAAAGGTTGGTTCCATTAAAATAGGATGTACATCAGTGGAATAGGGGAAGGAAATTGAGGGGGGAGAAGATAAATAGGAAAGGGGAGGAACTGAAGAATGAAACTTACCAAATTATGCTTAATACATATATGAACATACCACAGTGAATTTCACCTTTATGTATATCTATGAAGCACCAATTAAAATCATAAATTAATAGAGGACAAGTAAAGTAAAAAGGGGAACCAGGGAGGGGAGAGGAGAGAAAAAGAGGCAATAAACTGTACTGGGGACTAAAATGGAGCAAAATGTATTCATGCATGTATGATCAGGTTAGAATTAGCACCACTATTATGTATTACCCTATGCTTTAATAAAAATATTATTACTATAAAGAAGCTTGTCATGTTTCATTTTTCACTATTGCCATGTTCACAGCATCAGTTCCCACAAGGTTTTTACCCTCTTAGTGATGCTCAGTGTTGGCTCCCTCTTGGGTTGGTTTGGAACATCTTCCCTAGCTACCTTTTCAAAGTTAATTCTCAGTATTATTTTTTTCCAGGAGGCTAATTAACATTTCTGGATCTAGGTCCCTGGGCAATAATCTATCCCCCAATGTCTCTGCTGATTAAACTAGAAGAAATGTGCGCCTAAGAAACTGGTATAAAATTGCAATGAAGTTCATTACCAATCTTCAGACAAAATGGAAAAAATAAGACTTTAAAGAGTAGGATGTTCCCTGATCTTTGATGATTTTAAATAAGCCAACTTCTTAAGAAATTATGAGAGGAGTTTTGATTTAAATCAATGGAGGAAGGGCAGCAATTGTTAAATGAAGGGACAGATAGAAATGCCTTTTTCTCAAAGCCTGCCTGAATACTTTGTGAGTGATCAGGGGATACACTCCCTCTCTTATGGAAGCTGCATCTTCATGTGCATAAAGCCTTCAGTGAAAGAAGGAATTGCTTTCAATAAGGGAGTAGCTGTACTCAATAGCTCTGTTGCCACTTTATTGAATCCATTCATTTACACTCTAAGGAATAAACAGGTAAGACAAGCCTTCAAGGATATGGCCAGAAAAATTGTGCATCTTCATCTATTTTAGTGGCTTCAAAACAAATGAAACTTGTTAAAGATGTTCCTGAAGGTGCTCTTCAGTTGTTAAAGTGATTTCTTAGATTAATTCAGTGTAAGTACTTAATGAATTTTCAGATTAAATTTCCACCAAGAAATGGTTAATTAAAGAAGGTTAATTCAAATTTGTACAGGGGAAAAACTTTTAGATTTAAAAAAAGAGGAAAGTATTTTTTTAGACTATGCAAACACAGACAAAATGAACAAACAAAGAAACAAACCAAAACCAAAAAAAAAAAACCTGCTTGAAAACTCTTTTGCTTATCATAAATATGACAAGCTGAATGATCAATCCTCTATCTCCCAAGGATCTCTAGGACTCATCACTAATTATCAGAGTGTTTATACAGGTCATAGTGATAGAACACTTCTCTAGAATGTTCAGAAGTAAAAAAAAAAAAAAGTAATTATTTTGTTCTTATCAAAAAGTTGTAAATGTACTGTGTTAAATATGACTGGCTGTTTCTCAGAAGAGATTTTTCATTAACTATGCTCCAAAATACTCTACAATAACACTTTTTCTATGATTTTAAACAGCTTTATTTCTGAAGATACTCCTTTTATTTTATTTTACTTTTTTTAGATGTACACGAACACAATATCTTTCATTTATTTATTTATCTATCTATCTATCTATTTATTTATTTATGTCATGCTGAGGATTGAACCCAGTGCCTCATATGTGTGAGGCAAGTGCTCTACCACGGATCCACAATCCCAGCCCATGAAGCTACTCCTTTTGATGACTCCAAAAACTGCCTACAGAAACCATTTCTTATGGTACAGTGTTAGATGACATAAATATTTTTAAGGGCATTTCTGGCTGTCTTATTTGAGTGCTGAAATTAGAATGAAGGGTTTTAAATGGAATCATCTTGTTTCATTGAAAAGGAGACCCAGGCAAAGAGAAATCACAGGGAACTTGGCAATGATAAAAGTCCAACAAGGCAAGAGTGTAACAAGGCTGTGCCTGACATTTAGAGGACACATTTATAGATGATTCTGGGGTGGTTAGGGTGATTAATAAGGATGCTATGTCATGGTCTATTAACCCTCTCCACAGCTCCTGCCTGAAGATCCCTTGGATACCCCTCTGACCTTGCCCATCATTGTGAGGATGGTAGACCCCTGGCTTCTCTGCTTAAGTGGAACCATCTGGCATCTGACATCCTCAAGAATATTAACAAGCCCAACTCTATGGCTATTTATGTCCCCCATGACCATCTATCTCTCCCACTATCCTATGTGGTGTATGAAAGCCACTATTAAATATTAGTGATGCTTGTTCCCCTCTCAGAATCCTAGTCTTCATGCCCTTGGAGAATGTGGGACCTCCTCTGGAATGAATCTTTGTAAGGCCTTATAAGATATTTCCACATCAGTGAGCATTGGACATTGCTTTTTCCAGGCTCTATGGGACACCTTAGCAATGAAATGAGGTCCTTGCCTAGATATTAAATTCCATGTCTTTAGAAGTTTCCCATGTCCATAAATTTTAGCTCAACACTCTTACATGCCTGACCCCTAAGCAGTATTTATATCTCTGACTCCACCCAGGACAAGTTGTCTGGTGATTACAACTATTTCAGTGTATAGATTTTTTTTCTACCCCTTAAGTCACCATGTCTCCACATACATGATATGGGATTTAATGCATTAGTCTTTCCTCTCTTGCATAGTATAGACCCCTGAACCACCTGCTTACCACTTCTTAATAAGGAACAATGAGCCACAGTTATAATTCCAATTGTTCATAGGGTTAAAAATGTGAAAATACTCAGGCCTATATATCCAAACATCCTTTTTCTCATATTTCTAGTCATGTTCCCCCCATCAGGGTCATTAGCTTTATAACACACCTGTGTTGTGAAAAATTCAGAGGTTTTTGGAACTCCATGACTAGAACAAGCAGATCAAGATGCCACTCACATGTTTGTTCTTACACTACAGAAAATGCATCCTCCTTTGAAAGCTCCCATGTAGATCCTCTGGCTCTCACAATTAGCTACTAACTAGTTATTACACTCTTGTGATTCATCTTTAGGTCATCAATATAACTTACCTTTAACTATTCATTTACACATGTTCTCCAACATAAAATAAAATACTACATGTCAAAAAGAAGAAGAAGAGGAGGGGGAGGAGGAGGAGGAGGAGGAAGAGGAGGAGGAGGAGGAGGAGGAGGAGGAAGAGGAGGAGGAGGAGGGGGAGAAACCATTTTTGCTTTCTTATGCAAAACATAAAGCACTAAATATAACTATTCTCAGATATGAGAGATACTCACATTATCAGACAGGAACTTGGAAAATATTTTGATGACCATGCTAAGGATTTAGTGAACAAGGGGGCAAATATGTCTGAACAATTTGGAAACTTTGTGGAAGCACAAAGTATTCTTTAAGAATGTAATTGTATGTTAAAACTATAACACATAGTAACAGAATTAAAGAATTTCTAATTAACCTAGTGGACACAGTTCAAGAAAGAATTAGTATTTAGTTAAGAGAAAATATCCAAATTAAGTGCAAAGATAAAAAACTGAATTGAGGGACAGACTATTCCTGAATCATGGCACATTATCAAATACTATAAAATATGTGCAATATGTGTTCCAGAAGAAGAGAGCAAAAATAAGGGAAATGAAATATTTGCAGTGTTATGGTCACACAAATATTTTTAGAAAAAGGAAAAAGAAGACTTAGTGCTTTGCTAGCAAAAGACAAGCACAGATTACTACTGTCCCAGTGGATGTGATTCTGCTTATCAAGTTGAGCAGGAGATTTTAGCTTCTGAAAAGGTGGTTCAAAGGTTATATTCCACCTGTTCTCTGTTGTGATTCACTTGTTAATTTGGGAGAGGTTCTTCTTCCATCTTCAATGAATTACCTCATTCCTATGATGGGTGTGTTCTCAAGGAGAGATAACTCAGAATAGGATGCAGAAGAAAGATAATCCTATTTCCCTGAGATTAGGGAAGGGAATAGATTAGGAAGAAGCAGGGGGAGAGGAAGAGGAAAAACAATGTTCATTTAAAAAATAAGTTGCAGTGGCAGAGCAGATCTTCCAAACAAAACTTAAACAAAGAAACAATAGAACTAAATAATACAATCAATAATTGCGACTTAAGGGAGATATATAGAATATTTCATCCATCCATCCATGACTGAATGTGCTTTCTTCTCAGCAGCACATGGATACTTCTTTAAAATAGGTCATTTCTCATGTCAAAAGGCAACTCAGAAAATGAAAAAAAAATTGAGATACTACCCTGAACTCTATCAGATCATAATAGAATAAAATTAGAAATCAATGATAAAATTTAAAAAAAATAAGATACCCCTGAAAGACCTAAGAAACCTCATTTTATTAGGGAGCTCATTTTGCTCTGAAACTTAACCCCTGACCTACTGCAGTCCTAAAGTCAGGAAATACCACAGAAATCTCTGCACAAACAGTTCTTGGAAAAGCTGCAGATGATGATTGCCTAAGATAGGCCACCTGTTGAAATATTTGAAATTCTAGACGTCACCCCCCCCTAGGTTCAGTGACCAATATCTAAACCAGAAGCCCTGCAGCTTGGCACTTACCCCCCTTGCAACACCCTCATGGTTTAAACCAATCATTTTTAAGTGCATCAACTCCTTGAACTAACCAATAATACTTTCCAGATTCTTTCTGGCCACTTGATATGCTAATCATGTGTTAGAGTTGTTTTATGATTTTCCAGCGGACTGTGATGATTTGCTAACAGATGCTATGATGTATGTGGAGTCCCTGCCTTCCCCAAAGAGTGTATAAAACTGCTGCAAACTCGGGACTTGGGGCCTCTCAGAGTCACCAATTTCTGTGTGCAGAGGACCAAGCTAGCTCAAATAAACACCTCTTTGCTGCTTACATAGATCTTGGTCTCTGGTGGTCTTTTGGGGGTCCCAAACTCAAGCATATCAACCCCAACACTTGGAGACTAAGCAATACATTTTTGAATGACAAATAGATAACAGAAGAAATTAGGGATCAATAAAAAATACTGAAAACATATAAAAACCTCTGGGACTCCATGAAGGCAGTGCTAAGAGGAGAGTTCATGCAATGACTCATTCATTAAAAAATGGAAAGTCAATGAATAAATGACCTAACATTACATCTCAAAGTTCTAGAAAAAGAACAACCAACCAACACCAAAAGCAGTAAAAGAAAATAATTAAAATTGGAAGTGAAATCAATAAATTGAAACAATTTAAGAAATTGACAAAACAAAAAGCTGATTCTTTGAAAAAATAAAATTAAAAAAACCCTTAGCCACAGTAATAAAAAAACAAGTTACTGAATTCATGATGAAAAAAATAATATCACAATGACACTTCTGAAATACAGAAGGTAATCAGAAAGTTCTTTGAAATTCATACTCAATAAAAAAAGAAAAGAAAAGAAAAAGAAAAAAAAAAAGAAAATCTTTGAAGCAAAAACAAAGGTCAGGCAGTTAGTGTAGGTAGATGAATCCACTTGGGTAGGAAGATGGAAGATGAATAGGGTTGGGAAGGTGGACATTGGTTCAAAGGGGAATGGAATGTTAATACCTTCAGGACACTTCACATTCCCTTAACAGATATCCAAACAATACCTGCCACCCAGGAGACTGGCCCTCCCAGCAGAGAATTATTAATGAGTATTTCCTGGCTCACTCCCCCTGAATTGCCTCTTTCCTGCTTTTTCACCACATGGTGGGATAAAGGTAGGACATGAGAAGTAAAAAACACAGAAATTATAAGAAGGACATGACTCACCCCTTCATATAATTACGAGAAGAACATGACTCACCATGCCAGCTCTGTTCTCCCTTCTCTGCTGAGAAGACTGTGTTACTATTCTTTAAATCAAACTTGTTGCTTCCATATTTTCCTGTTGTTCAATCTTCACATCTGGGGAGCAGAACTCATTATCACCAGTAACTGGCTATAATATCTTGATGACATCAACAAATTTCTAGAGACTTACAACTTACCCAAGCTGAGTCAGGAAGACCTACACAATTTAAACAGATCAATTTCAAGCAAGGAAATGTCAGGTTGATGGTGGTGACTTAGGAACAAAGCACCAAGCAGCCCACTGAGCTCAAAAGAAACATCAATCAGGCATCCACAGAACCACCTGTCAATCAACAAGGTCTCCTGGCTAATCCTGGATCTTAGCCAGTTCCTCTGACCAACTTCACTGGGACAAGGGACTCTAAAAATCCTTTTTCCTGTTCCAAGCCCTTCCCTTCCTGCCATAAGCCCCATAAAATTCTAGTCCAGTGGAGCCTCCACTCAGTTTCTCCTCAGACCCTCTTCCTATCCTCTCTGTTGGTCTGATAGAGTTCTGCCAGGGAGTGGGGTCTCAATAAAGCCTCCTCAGCAGCCTTTTAAAATCTGCCTCCTTTTGGTTGCCACCCTTGCCTTACCTTATAGGAAATAGGAGACAGCATCAAAATTCTATCAAGAAAGAAAAGCCCAGGACCAGATATATTCTCAGCCAAGTTCTACAAGACCTTCAAAAAAGAATTAATACCAATACTCCTCAAATTATTCCATGAAATAGAAAAGGAGAGACACTTCCAAACCTATTCTCATATATATATATATATATATATATATATATATATATATATATATATTTAGTTGTGGTTGGACACAATACCTTTGTTTTATTTATTTATTTTTATGTGGTGCTGAGGATCCAACCCAGCCCCATGCATATGCTAGGTGAGCATTTAACTGCTGAGCCACAACCCAAGTCCCCCAAGTCTATTCTATGAGGTTAGTATCACCCTGATACCAAAACAGACAAAGACACATTAAGGAATAAAACTTCAGACCAATACCCATGATGAACATAGATGCAAAAATTCTTAATAAAATTCTGGCAAATCTCATACAAAAACATTTAAAAGATAGTTCACCATGATCAAATGGGATTCATTCCAGGGATGCAAGGTTGATTCAACATATGGAAGTCAATAAACATTATTAATCATATCAATAGACTAAAAGTTAAGAATCATATGATTATATCAATAGATGCAGACAAAACATTTGACAAAATATAAAACCCTTTTATGTTCAAACACTAAAAAACAAAAACTAGGGGTAGTAAGAATATACCTCAATATTGTAAAAGCTATCTCTGCAAAACCCAAGGCCAATATCATTCTACATAAAGAGAAACTAGAATCATTCTCTCTAAAAATTAGAGCAAGACAGGGATCCCCTCTTTTACCACTTCTATTCAACATAGTCCTTAAAACTCTAGCCAGAGAAATTAGACAGATGAAAGATATTAAACAGACATGAATAAGAAAATAAGAACTCAATGGGGCTGGAGTTGCAGCTCAGTGGTGAAGCACTTGCTTCACAAGTGTGAGGCACTGGGTTTAATTCTAGCACCACATACAAAGAAATAAAAGCATTGAGTACTCTGCTTATATCCCATCCTCATCATTGACTGTATTCAATAACCCAGCCATATTGACACCAAATATGCCACAAAGTTCTCAACCTGTGAACACGTTCTTGCTTCTTCCTGGAATGTTTTTCCTCCCTCACCCCAAATTTCTCATCTTCCCTGTAATCTAGTTAACTCATTTATTTTTCAAATTTATGTTTGAATATCTTTTCCTCCAGATATTGCAAAAGCAACATTTGCAATCCCTCCTACACCTCAAATGCTCCTAAATATTATAACTATAAATTTAATCTTCAATTTTCCCCTTCACATAGACAAGACTAAGTTCTGTTAGTGGCTGACACCCATAAAAGTTACCATACTTCAACCAACCATTATATCAACGTTTGCCATAGACTTGAGAAACATTTTTATGAAAGGCCAAGTAACCTAATTTTCTGCCATGATTAACATTTTTTCTCCTGTTTTCTGAAATTATGACTCAAGAGTATTCAAATTTTGTGGTGACCCTGCATGGTGCACATGTATTGGAAACTAGGGATGAGATAGCTAATTCCTTCTGAATTCTCATAAACAAAAGGTGCCTAAGACCTGGGGTGAAAAAAACTTTGGGCAGGGCTCAGTGGTGCATGCTTATAATCCCAGTGGCTCAGGAGGCTGAGGCAGGAGGACTGTGAATTCAAAGCCAGTCTCAGCAATTTAGCAAGCCCCTAAGAAACTCAGCGAGACCTTGTCTCTAAATAAAATATAAAAAGGGCTGTGGATGTTGCTTAGTGGGTAAGCGCCCCTGGGTCCAATCCCTGGAACAACAACAACAACAAAATTTGAATCCCCAAAGTAGTTTTCATATTCAAAGCTGACAGTGTTGCCTCTTTATGTAAAGGAAGCCACTCATAAGAAATGGAAGCAGCGAGACCTATGATAGAAGGGGGAAAGGATGCTTGAAGCAGAAAGTGCAGCAGATCACATGACTTTTTAGCAGTTCCACCTAACACACCTTGAAAGGCTAAAGTTTCTAAGCTGGAAAGCTTGAATGTAAAAGATTAGGTATTATTAAGTCCCTCTGTTACACCCAGATTCCTGAGATAGTTAAAACAACGCCCTACTGGCCATTTAGCCTAGGGCCCTGTGCAGTTCGTCACAGGGCCCGAACCAATCAGTTTGAATGTGTAGCCCGCTTACGAATGACCACTCACCCCCGCCCGACCTGTTCCTGCCAATGAATGTGCCAATCACGTCTCAGAGTTGTTGTTCAATTTCCCTGCGCCTCATGATGATTTGTTCTGATGTATGCAAAGCCCACCGCCCTCTCCAAAAAGTGTACTTAAGCTCTGCTTGACCTTGGCTCTGGGCTCTGGGCTGCTCTTCCTTCTTGAGTGAGCACAGAGTCCCAGCGCGCTGGAATGGATCCCAATAAATATCCCCTTTTGCCAATTGCATGGAGTCAGTCTCTTGGGTGGTCTCTCCCTCCAACGTTTCGCCGTACCTTTACAACCTGAACAAGGGTACGAGGGCCAATCTGTATTCCATGGGCAGAATTTCAGAATGCAGCTCTCCTTGCTAAAATGTCCAACAACTGTGATTTGGACAAATAAATTCTGTACTTTCATGATTTTATACAAAGTTTCCAATGAATAAAGCTACACTGTTTTCATGGTAGTCATTTTTCTTATTCTAAAACTTATTTATATCTAGGCCTTTCTTTGGAACTCTGCATGTTTTCTTTTTAATTGTTTATAACATTTCTGTCCTCTCCCCACACACCACTAACCCTCCTGGGCTCTCCCCCAAGTCTCTCTTTCAATTTTTTTCCCCAGAAAATATTTTCACCTTTGACAATTTTGCGTGAAGTCCTGGTGTCCCCACAGGAGTCCTTGGACTCCACTCTTGAAAGGAATGCATTAGAAATCTGGTCCTATGCCCCCCCCCCCCCGTCATATTGCATTGCAAAACAAGATTACTAGCTGTGACACAGCATGAAGCAAAAGCAGAAAATATATCATAAATAAAAAATAAAGCTAATGGGAAACTTGCTATACCAGTATAAATGAGGAGTATCTAATGAGAATAAATTTCTATGGATCACATTCAGCATTTTCAGAATTTCTACAAAATGAATTTAGTTTTTTCATTATAATATTTCTTTGCGGTTATTGGGTCCTCAGTGGGTAGAGGAACTGTGTACCTAAATATCTGTCTGCAATCATGTAGAAATGAGAATCACAAAATCTTATGCCATGCATGCTATTCTACTGTGTCATAGTCATGAACAGTAGAAATATTTTGTTTGAACTTCCTAAAGCATCAACTGATCTGTGGCTATAAGCAGAATAGTTTTAAGTAGAAACAATTGTTCTAATTCTTTCCCAACAGAAATGATTGCATTTAGTACATTTTCAAAGACTCCTAGTTTTTTACTGTGTTACATTCATGGACAATAAATGCAGTTTGTCTACAGTGAGCTACTATGAGAAGAATTTGAAGAATCCAGAAACATATTAGACATGACCCCTACTTCAAGACCCTTAGTTCTTGAATAATCAAACTGCAAAATAATTTCTCAGGAGAGAAAAAAACTTAAGAAAACATATATAATATTAATGCTAAAGGACGAAGATCAAATAGCTGATAGACATGTCCAGAATTATATCCTGAAGATAATAATTTTACATTTATACCTCTAAAATTAAACAAATTAAGTGACTATCATTTCTGTCATTGTATGAAAATTTTCTGAATGCTTGCCATATGTAGTACAGAGTAAATATTAAGAAATTGATTTTTGAAAGAAAAAGAAATCTTTTTTTTAAGAGCTAAGTTAGAGATGAATGGGTAGGGCAGGGTAAGGGGTTTCTCAGCATAAGGTGGTCAGGAAAATCTCTCGGGGAAAGCCTTTGCACTGAGACTTGGTAGATAGGAAAGGAGTTGTGGGCTGGGAATGTGGCTCAAGCAGTAATGCGCTCGCCTGGCATGCGTGGGGCGCTGGGTTCCATCCTGAGCACCACATAAAAATTAAAAATAAAGGAAAGGAGTTGTGAGAGAGGGAGGAAAGAGAAAGTGAAACAATTGGGTTATGAGAGCCTTAACCTAATTAGTGCATAAGTGCCTTTGAATGGATTAATTGGGCCACAACTGTAGGCCAGAGGGCTGGAGGAACTAGTCCACTGGAGTGTACATTTAGGGTATATATTTTGTTCCTTGTGATCCAAGCATAGTCTTTCTCTACTTCCTAATTGTCGTGTCCTAAGCTCTTCTCCTGCACTATACCCTTCTGCCTTGATGTACTGCCTCGCCTTGGATCTGTTGCAATGGAGTTCCTGTCTATGGACCGAGACTTCTGAAACCATGAGCCCCAAATAACCACCCTCCCCAACACACACACACACACACACACAAACACACACACACACACACACACACACACATTGTTTTTGTCAGGTATTTTGGTCACAATGATGAAAAGCTGACTTAAAACTGTAAATGATGGGTGTTGTTTGGAGACTAATACAGAGCTTCCTCAACATCAAGTTGCTTTTAGTTTATAATATGTACCATGATTTTTCACCTCAGAGCCTGATGTAAATGTTCCTCCTCTCTTTTCGCCTACCTGTAATTTACCCTCTTTCGCCTAGGAAGATTCTCCAAATCTCTCAGGCTGCCTCAGTGCCCTTCCTGTAACTCCCTCTGCAATTCCATACAGCCTGTCTCCTCTAATGAAGTGTGAGTCATTTAAGAGCAGAACTGCACCTTGAGTGGATTTCTACCCCGGGAGCCTACCAGAGTTCAATGGATGTGGCAGACATCCCAGTTACTACCCAATAACCATTCTTTAATTCATTCAACTATTATTTTTTCAGCTATGTGCTATGTAATCTCCCTTTTATATTCTTTGAATTCGTTTTGAGCAGTAATTTTTGAACTTGAAATTTTTACTTTAAAACAAAAATACTGAAATAAATTTCTTGTCACTCTTGTACCTAAATCATAGCATTCTGACAATAATATATTTACATAAAGCTGCTGAGAATATGAAGAAAAGCTCTGTTTTCCTGATCTACCAGGAACATCTTCTTTTATCCTAGAATATAGACATGTGAGGATCAAATAATAAAGGAAAAAGCCATATAATCAAGAATGAGGAGAGACCTAACCAGCCTCAGTCCTTGATTGCTTCCTGGGTCAGTCATAAAAGCCCAGTTATTTTTCACATGCCAAAAATAAAACTCTCTTAGTGAAACAATTACAGTTGGGTTTGTGTTAGATGCAGCTCAATGCATTCTTACCTGATAAAGTATCCAAAAGCATGGAGTTGGGGGTGTAGCTCAGTGGTAGAGTATGTTTTTATCATGCATAAGGCCCTGGATTCAATCCTCAGCTCAAAAAATAAAAGCAAATACAGATTTAGCAAAGATGGATGGACTGCTTACAGTCACATGCCTACACTTACAACTTATTAGCCAAAAAATAACTGGCAAGATATCCAGTCCCTTTAAGCTGCAGTTTCTTGTCTATAAATTAAGGGCAATAATAATAGATGGTTCATAACATTGTTGTAAAAACTGAATGAGATGATGTCAGCCAAGTTTTGAGCACATTGTCTGGCAAATAACAAACAGTAAAGGTCACTTGTTATTAGATGATGATTGAATATTTGCTTGCTAAAATAATGAATGAATAAGAAAATTTTATCTTCAAATTCTAATAAAGCTATAACATTTGGGAAAGAAAGCAAAGAAATATGTAACTACAGAGGAACCAACATCAGTCAATGTTTAAATCAGTATGTTACTGATTTTTCCAGTATTCTTGTTTTAAAAAACAAACTTTTTTATTTTAGAGAAATTTTAGTCATTTACAAAAAATATTGTACAGGCAGTTGAGTTCCCAAATGTTCCACATCCAGCTTCCCTAATTATTACCTTCTTACATTATCATGGTACATTTGTCTCACAATTAATGAACCGGTAAATGTTGACTACTCTGATTTGATTCATAAATATTGTATTGAAATATCACAGTTCCCTATAAATATGTCCAAGCATTACGTATCAATTTTTTATTTTAAAAAATTTTTAAAATTCTTTAGAAAGCAAAACAAAAAAAATAATTCATTAATCAGTATTGGGACATTCTTTTTTAAACTATTTTTTTTAGTTGTAGATGGAGACAATACCTTTATTTCATTTGCTTCTTTTTATGTGGTGCTGAGGATCAAACCAAGTGCCTTGCACATACTAGACAAGTACTCTACCACTGAGCCACAACCCCAGCCTAATATTGGGTCATTCTTATGAATTAAGCTACACACTTATTCAGATTTATTTTGCTGCTCCCTAATGTGCTTTGTCTGTTCCAGGGTCCCAACCAGGACAACACATTAAATTAGTCATTGTGCCTCTTTAGCTCTCCTCTTGGCCATGACAACTTCTCACACTCTTTTTGTTTTGATGACCTTGACTGTTTTGAAATGTACTAGTCAGGTATTTTGTAGAATACCTGTACTAGTACACATCTCTAAAATTAAATTAACTGACTCATTTCTGCCATTCTATATTTGCTGAATGTTTAACATGCTTAGTACACAGTAACTATTAAGAAATAAAATTTTATTTATTTATTTATTTATTTATTTATTTATTTATTTATTTATTTATTTTAGAGAGCTAAGTTGGAAATGAACAGGTAGAGCAGCGTGAGGGGTTTCTCTGGGTAAGATGATCAGGGAAATCTTCCTGGCAAGGCCTTTGTATTTTTCAGAGGGCAATGTGTTTTTGAGAGGGATACCATAAAATAAAGTATCATTTCCATCACATCATATCAAGGGCATATATGTTCAGTATGATTTATCACTATTTGTGTTAACTTTGATCATCTGGCTGAGGCAGTACCTGGCAGGATTCTGTAAGTTCTATCCAGCCCTCTTTGAAAGGAAGTTATCATGCCCAGTCCATATTTAAGGAGTGGGTTTGGTTCCACTTGTGTGAGTTGCCCAATGAAGTAGACAACTTGAGTTTATTATTTTTCTGACAATTATGATCACCAAAGTTCTAGATCTCCTTCACCAAGACTATGGGAGCAAAGTGTGGAAATAGGAAAAAGTGGATATTCAATAAGTGTTGTGACCAGATGAATGACTCTATATGCAGTAACTAAATGGTAATGTTTGATTCAGCAAAGAATATTAGGATAAATAATGACCTATGATGCTTTCTTCTTAGTATTCCCAAAGATGACCTCATAAATGTCAGAAATGGCCACTTTTTTTGAATCATGTGCTTCATCTCACCAAATCATTTCTAGGGCAGCAAAGGCTATGAGTAAGGACTTCAGGCTTTGCCATCAGATACACATGTTCAAATCCCAGGTCCCCCACTTTGCGCCTCAGTATCTTATCTCTAACACAAGGGTAACACCCACCTCACAGGAGAACTCTGAGGATGATTATGTGCACTCTTCACATACTGCCCCTATGCTCAGCAACTGCTGCAAAACATTGTTTTCATCCATTTTTTCAGGTTATTATAATTTTTTTTACTTTATATTACAAAAAAATAAAATGCCCCCAAATGTGCAGTTTTTGAAAATATATTCTAAAGAAAGATAAGCATCTCAAAAGCATGGATTTTTTGTTTTGTTTTGTTTTATTTTCCCTGTGCAAACAGCTTACTTTGATTGTCAATACAGCTGGCATAATTTGTGTTTGAACTCTTTCTTACCTAATTGGTTTTCTTCTTGTTCAGAAATTTCCTGTTAGTGATTGAGACTTCTGAGTACATTCCCTGGAACATTCTATTCATGTCAAAGTGTCACTTTTCTCCCATCTCCATCAAAAGTGTTCCACATTTGATCACCTGAGAGCTACCCCCAAAGAGTGGACATGGTATGAATCAATGTACTTGTTTGACTTTTGCCATTAGGAACACTCTAAAAATAGAGCAAGATAAAGGTTTTATTTCTGCTAAAAGCAACATACTCATGGAGTCAGATAGGTGTTTGAACAGTTGTCAAGCTCTCTCACAAATTCAAATTTGGGTTCAAGCTCATCACAAGTCATAAAAAGTCATAACTTTCTGGGCTAAGATTCGGTTACAAAGGCGTCTTTAAAAAGTCTACCACCAGATGCTAAAGAAAATAGGTCATTGTGATCGAGTACTAGTTGGAAGACCCAGAGGGAAAATTTGACAGGAATTAATGTCTTTTCCAAGTTTCCCACAGCCAGCTGGACATGGAGCTGACTCATCAGTGGGATCAGAACACAAACACTTCAGAATGAAAGGCCTCCTCCCCAGGCCCGACTCCACAAAGCCTTCTTATGGATGTAGAGTAGGCCAAAGGGGAATATTCACTGTTTCATGTCTGGGTGAGGATCATTTCAGAAATTATCAAATCAAGAAGGAATCAAGAAGGCATTCCCTCTAAGATCTGGAACAAGACAGGGATGCCCTCTTTCACCACTTCTGTTCAACATAGTTCTCAAAACACTGGCCAGAGCAATTAGACAGACGAAAGAAATTAAAGGCATAAAAATAGGAAAAGAAGAACTTAAATTATCACTATTTGCAGATGACATGATTATATACCTAGCAGACCCAAAAGGGTCTACAAAGAAACTATTAGAGATAATAAATGAATGCAGCAAAGTGGCAGGTTATAAAATCAACACGCATAAATCAAAGGCATTCCTGTATATCAGCGACAAATCCTCTGAAATGGAAACAAGGACAACCACGCCGTTCACAATATCCTCAAAAAGAATAAAATACTTGGGAATCAACCTAACAAAAGAGGTGAAAGACTTATACAATGAAAACTACAGAACCCTAAAAAGAGAAATTGAAGAAGACCTTAGAAGATGGAAAAACATACCCTGTTCATGGATAGGCAGAACTAACATCATCAAAATGGCGATATTACCAAAAGTTCTCTATAGGTTTAATGCAATGCCAATCAAAATCCCAACGGCATTTCTTGTAGAAATGGAGAAAGCAATCATGAAATTCATATGGAAGAATAAAAGACCCAGAATAGCAAAAACAATACTAAGCAGGAAGTGTGAATCAGGTGGTATAGCGATTCCAGATCTCAAACTATACTACAGAGCAATAGTAACAAAAACAGCATGGTACTGGTACCAAAACAGGCGGGTGGACCAATGGTACAGAATAGAGGACACAGAAACCAACCCACAAAACTACAACTTTCTTATATTTGATAAAGGGGCTAAAAGCATGCAATGGAGGAAGGATAGCATCTTCAACAAATGGTGCTGGGAAAACTGGAAATCCATATGCAACAAAATGAATCTGAATCCCTTTCTCTCGCCAAGCACAAAAGTTAACTCAAAATGGATCAAGGAGCTTGATATCAAATCAGAGACACGGCATCTGATAGAAGAAAAAGTTGGCTACGACCTACATGCTGTGGGGTCGGGCTCCAAATTCCTCAATAGGACACCCATAGCACAAGAGTTAACATTTAGAATCAACAAATGGGACTTACTTAAACTAAAAAGTTTTTTCTCAGCAAAAGAAACAATAAGAGAGGTAAATAGGGAGCCTATATCATGGGAACAAATCTTTACTCCTCACACTTCAGATAGAGCCGTAATATCCAGAATATATAAAGAACTCAGAAAATTAGACAATAAGATAACAAATAACCCAATCAACAAATGGGCCAAGGACTTGAATAGACACTTCTCAGAGTAGGACATACAATCAATCAATAAGTACATGAAAAAATGCTCACCATCTCTAGCAGTCAGAGAAATGCAAATCAAAACCACCCTAAGATACCATCTCACTCCGGTAAGATTGGCAGCCATTATGAAGTCGAACAACAATAAGTGCTGGCGAGGTTGTGGGGAAAAGGGTACACTTGTACATTGTTGGTGGGACTGCAAATTGGTGCAGCCAATTTGGAAAGCGGTATGGAGATTTCTTGGAAAGCTGGGAATGGAACCACCATTTGACCCAGCCATTCCCCTTCTCGGTCTATTCACTAAAGACCTAAAAAGAGCATGCTACAGGGACACTGCTACATCAATGTTCATAGCAGCACAATTCACAATTGCAAGACTGTGGAATCAACCTAGATGCCCTTCAATAGACGAATGGATAAAAAAATGTGGCATTTATACACAATGGAGTATTACTCTGCAGTAAAAAATGACAAAATCATAGAATTTGGTGGGAAATGGAAGGCATTAGAGCAGATTATGCTAAGTGAAGCTAGCCAAGCCCTAAAAAACAAATGCCAAATGTCTCCTTTGATATAAGGAGAGTAACTAAGAACAGACTAGGGAAGAAGAGCACGAGAAGAAGACCAACATTAAACAAGGATGAGAGGTGGGAGGGAAAGGGAGAGAGAAGGGAAATTGCATGGAAATGGAAGGAGACCCTCAGGGTTATACAAAATTACACACAAGAGGAAGTGAGGGGAAAGGGAAAAACAGTACAAGGGGGAGGAATGAATTACAGTAGAGGGGGTAGAGAGAGAAGATGGGAGGGGAGGGGAGGGGGATAGTAGAGGATAGGAAAGGCAGCAGAATACAACTGACATGAGTTTATCAATATGTAAAGCAATGAAGTGTAACTGATGTGATTCTGCAAGCTGTATACGGGGTAAAATGGGAGTTCATAACCCGCTTGAATCAAAATGTGAAATATGATATATCAAAAACTATGTAATGTTTTGAACAACCAACATTAAAAAAAATAAAATAATAAAAAAATAAAAAAAGAAGGAAGCTTTCAAAATATGGCATCAATAAGTTATCACTTTCTATTTGCTATAGTTTCAATTTGACCCTTTTCTACCTGTCAACAAACAAACACAAAGATTTATTAATACTACAGAGGCCTCAAAATGTGTGATCAGGAAAGAAACCATGAAGCATGTCTAATCTCCTCTAGTCTAACCTCTACACACAGCATATTTTTCTGCACTTGGAGAAGTGTTTTGAGGTGCTTTTCCCTCTGCTGAAACAATTATGAAGAGACTTTTAAAGCCAAACTCCATGTGAAAAGAATCTGTATAAGAATGCATTGACTCAATTTGTAAATTAAATCTGGTTCACCCTAACAGTTTTATCAACAACCTAATTAAGTGCATGAAAAAATCTAAAACACAAGAACTTATTATTGGTATATAGAAAATTTCAGCATCTATTATTTTGATGTAGTAGGTGAGAAATTTTTCAGATTATATTTCTTACCTCTCAATGCCAAGCAGCATTTGCAAACTCTTTCCATCACGGAAGCACAACTCACAATCCCACAGAGACATACCACACACAAACACAAACACACACACATGAGAATACACCTGTGATTCTTTGGAGAAGACTTACCATATTTCATTTGTGCAATAAGAACTTGAGACAATTTTCAGAATACATTAAAAACATGTAAACCTCCTTTAAAAATTATTGAGGAAGACTCTATGGAAAATCTGACTTTGAACAAAATACAGTGAAAGGTCCTGAGAATCTTCTGAAATATTTATTAAAAGCCTTGCCCAGGGAAATAACTGCTACATGTAGACTGTGTGGAGCATGAATGATAGGGGATGTAGAGAATCAGAGGAAGCCATGCTAAACCTGTGGTTAAAAAAAAGAAGAAGAATACAAACCAAGTCAGGGATATTTTTTCTTTATTTAGTTCTGGTTAAGGGTCTCATTAAATGTCTTTATGAGACGTTATTGGAAGTTAAGATATAATGTAGTCTGTTTATATTTTATAAATTGTTGTATGGTTTTTGTAAGAGAAAGAATCAAAGTTTATTCAGATAGATGAACTGATAATTCCAACTGATTATGTCCATCAAGATTCTAGTGGTTGAATAGTACCTGTTGTTTTTAGGGGTACAATATGTTCATTACCTACATATTATTGGAAGGAGGATGTCCCTTTTCAGCCACAAAGATAATTGGGTTTAAACAGGCAATTTAATAAAAATGACAGCAACCTTAAGTGTTGTATTTTATTTCCTACAGATTATAGGAGACCAAATGAGGAAATGGAATAGTATTTGTATGCTTGATATCTCTTTTCCCAACTATGACTTTTATAGTTTTTTGAGTATATAGGAGAATGGTGACAGAGCAGTATAAACATTGTTTTCACTAGCCACAGTCAACTCCTATAAACACAAATGAGTTTCTCTACCCCATGCAGAGCAGACAGGAGGGGGCATTGCAGCTCTATAGAATACACTGTAGATTTTTCTTCCTAAGCTCTAACCAACTGCAAATTTGAGAGTGTCTGTGGGTTAACTCCAGCCATAATAAAAGTACAAACCTCTATATACTACAGAATGAATTTAGTGAAAGCAGAGTGATTCCAAAGCTATCATCCTCACTTTTTCTTAAAGGACTTAAGATCACAGGAGATACTATGACCACTTAAATTTGATTTGGAGGTAGATAAACTCCACCTTTTCCATGTATTTGGTACCAGTGCATCCTCCCTGAAAGATAACCTCCTCTGAAAGGTAAAAGCAAAGTTCTGCCTCAGGCAATTTGAAACCATAATGAACTCATTTTACTCTTCTTGGATATTATTCACAGCAGAGACAGTCACAGGCGAGAAGAACAAGAATAAAATATCCCAAGACAGGCAGTTTCAATGATGTGGTTCCAACAATGAACATGCCAGAGATCTCATGGCAAGTTCTATCATTGTGATACTTCCTGCCCAATACGAAGTTTGGAAAGTCAATATATGCACAGAAACTATTGGCTCTGAAACTCAGCTGAAGGCTCCCCAATCTCTTTCTGACCCTCAGTTTAGCAGTTTAATCAAATGTATCAGAATGGACAGCTGTGGTTCTCCTTTCATTCTGAAAATAATGAACCCAAGAGTCTGGGAGCTTCTCCAACAGACCAGATACCTCCTCCATTGACAGACATCCCTTCCAGCTGCTTTTAACAATTTGAAATTGATTGGACCTGCAGCCTTCGAGGGCTAATAGCCCCCTCTTAACATTTTGAGAGGTGCCGGACTTGAAATGCTCATCGTATTTCATTTCAGTGTTTCACACAGTTCTTCATTTAACCATCCAGGAAATGTAAACAGGACACTGCTTCACACTCTGAGAGCCTGTAACCTTCACTTGTTTGCATGACACTTGCTGTGTAGCCTAATATATCCATGGGTGGCAGATTACATGAAGTCACATTAGTCCATTAAGTATGCATTTCCTGAATTGACATATATTCTGAAAACACAGCTTCCTGGAGGTGGCGGTTAAAGTGGCTGTCTCACTATCTGAATATTTCATGTTTATATTTCACTGGGCTGCTAAAATTTCAAATTTCCTACTAGCAGAAGTAAACACAAAACATGGTAATGAAAGACCCCAGCCCAACAACCTCAGGCCTAGTTGCAAAACCACCGAGGCATGTCACAAACCTACGCAGGCACTAGAGGTGTTTTTCAGACAATCAGTTAGGTGTAACCGGTTGAGAAAGCACAAAGGACCAGGTCCTAAGGCATGCCTGAATGAGCAGCAACAGGAGGACCAGAGTGCTAACATGTAACTTTTATGTGGCTTTTCCAGTAACATAAAGTGAAAAACAACTTTGCCCTTTAGGTAGCCTATATGCTGGGTTTAAGATTAACTATTAAGAAACTTATTGCTTCCCCCGCGTGAAAACTGCCCCTTTACTCTATAAAAATCTCTGTATCCCCAAGCCCGGTGTGCCAGCTCACCTAAGCTCCGGCTGGGGTTCTGCTGGGCACCCGCAGGCGCCTGTGTCCCAATAAATCCCTCTTGCTTTTTGCAGCCAGTGTTTCGTGTGATTCTCCTTGGACAGGGAAACGGGAGTTTTTTCAGTACCTGAAGAACAATTTAAACCAGAATTATGCCTTAATTTTAACAAATTTCTGAAAGACTAGTAGTATATTAGCTCAGGTTTTACCAGAATCCATGTTCACCATTCAGGTTTCTATAATCATCAGTGGTTGTTACTTGGGTTCCAAAGAGTATTCTCTTCCAAAGAGTATTCTTTGTGCATTATAAATTCTTTAGACAAGGTCTCCTACGGGCTGCCTATGGCTTGAAAATATTTAATTTGAGGTTTCAGTTCATGAAGAGTCATTATAATGCTCTGTCTGATATCTCTCTTACTACCTTGTATTTATTTCTAATTACATCTCAGAGATTAACTGGGTAATTGTTTTCACATTCTTTCAAATAGATTCTTCAGTATTAAATTCCAGAGGAAGGAAATTCACTAAGTCTTTCTGGTGAAAAAGCAGACACACACAAAAAAAGAAAGCAAATGACCATCAGCCCTCCCCCAGATCCCTGCTAATAATTTTATAATATGTGTTCTGCATATGTGCCTCAGACCACAGGAGCTTGGTAGAGGAAAAAGTAGAATACCACTCTTATTCCCACAATTAGACAATAAAAAAGAGACAATGGCTTCATTAACATACACGTCTCCTGAGCAATATGGGGGGGGGAGTTGCTTTTTTCTTTTATTTGCAATCTTACATGTATTTCTGACTTTTTAGAAAGGTTAGAGTTATATGAGATCTGGAATCAAAACCTGATGTGACCTACATAAAAGAAATGCTCTGATTCCCTAATTAAACCAAGCTGTGGCTGCAGGCTCTGCAAATAGCTGCCAAAACCCATCCAATCAATCTTTCAACTATCCCCCAGGAATGTGGTGAGCAGAGTGGAGAGGTGGAAGATGGCGGCAGGGATGGGGAGACCAGGGAATGCCCTCCTCCTTGCCATGTTTGCTCGAAGCTGAGGGTCTCCAGCACATAAGCCCAGGGATAGAACGGATTGCTTTGAGGAGGGGGCTGGGAAGCAAGAGAGACCCACAGGGGTTGAGGAGAAAAACAGACTAAATGTTTTAACAGCTGCTCTTTTTTTCTTCACCTATTTTGCCCAGGATCTGATTTCCTCTGAAGGGGGTGGGTTTTCCATGGGAGAGGGGCTCCGCTCAGCAGGGCCTGTTTACTCAGGGAAGCAGAGTTCTCTTTCCCTCTTTGTACAAGAGCTAGCTTTTGAGGAGAGAGAAGTGGTAAGAAGAAAATGGAATATTTTACAGAGTTCATATTAAAGCAAAAGCAGTCACAGAAAATGCAGTTCCTCCGAATTTTAAGTAGACACTGGTAACAAATGAAGAAAAAAAATAATAACTCACATTCTTCCTCTTGAATTTTTGACAGGGAAATTGTTCTTCTGGAAGGATGGAATGTCATTCCCATGTAACTTCCTCTTCCATTTCAGTTCCTCCATGATGCCGAAGGTATGTTAATTGAGAAAGATTAGAAAAATAATGCAACTGCTAAAATTGGAGGCAAATAACTTGCAGAGAAGCAATAAAACAAAAGGCAAGGGTACTTCCTATAAGCTAAACATATGGCTCTGCCAATATCAGATAAAGGGCAATCTCTGTTTGAAAAGAGCAGTTATTTATTTTCTTTGCTGAAACTTCTTTATTCTATCAGTTTGGTTTTGCTGTAGAGTATTTTGCCACATAAAACATTTCAGGGTAGATGCTGTCTCTCCCTCAAACTCACTGCGTAATGCTCACTCCATTTAAGCCTGTATGTGCATGTGTAAAACATACTAGTTTGCACAGAAAGAGGCATAACTTATCCTTTAGAGGACTGAACAATCAAATGTGTATCTAATTGCAGTCATTGCTTAATTATCCTAGCAAATGCTGAAAAGCTAAAGTTACCCCAAACTGCATGCATTGTATCCACAGTATGCTTTTCTATAGCAGCCCACTTATCCTCTACAGCGCCAGGGCAGGCTGATGCATTTCTGATTATTTCATACCTTCACTACTTCTCTTCTCACCCTTCATGCCTGTGATCTTCAATTTCTAAGCTTATGTTTTATCTGAGCAGATCCAACCTAGGTTCCTCTTTTCAAAGTAGCTCTCTCCTCCTCCTCTTCCTCCTCCTCCTCCTCCTCCTCCTCCTTCTCCTCCTCCTCCTCCTTCTCCTCCTCCTCCTCCCAGTTCTAAATCATTGAGATCTGTATGTTTTGCACACACCTTTATACCTGATTTCTTTCTCTCTTGAATTGTTCTGTACTTGGTTTCATTCATCCTATTTGCTGGATTGCAAGCACCTTGTTAAGAGGAACAGAAGCTAATCTTTGTCTCTTTAAAGTTGGGAAATCTTTCATCATGGTGCTAAGTTTTCCAGTTTCCCAGAGGCAGTCCTGTTTTCACCCTGAAAGTCCCATATCCCAGAAAAATCCTCATTTTCTGTCAGATCAGGCTGCTGGTCACCTTATCAGCTAAGTGCAAATGAAATATTTAAAAGAAACTTGTGATCATAGAAACATCAAATAATTATAACGTTTTAAATAATTTTACTTTTAAATGGAGAAACCAAAGAACTTGAAATATGATAGAGAAACATGATATATACCCAAAATACAATATTCATAAAAATCTACTTATTACATATGAAATGTATAAATAAGAGGAAGAAAGCATGATTAATGCAATCTATAGAGGCAGATGAAGTACTGGTTTGTGTTAAGCTCAGAATTGAGTCTCTCCTTTGTTTATTCTATTTCTTTGTTTGCCAATGAGAAGAATGAGAATGAAGAAGAGATTTTCCTCCAGGCTCCTGTGAGCCAGAATAAGTATGACTGACTTCTTCATATTCCTGTCATAAGCACTTCAACTTGCATTAAGTGTTTTGTCTTTTGTTTTCTCTCCAGTTGCCTTAGTTTTATTGTACTTGACTATTGTTACTGTGAGCTTGTTAGGTGTACCTTAAGTCCCCAGGGCCTGTTAAGGGCTTCTATTACAACTTCCAAGACATGAGAATTTTTATTCATAATATCACTCTGGTAAGTTGCTTAAGCTTGATATACTTGATTAATTTTCCTAATAATAAGATCAGTAATAATATTAGCATCTTACATATCTGTGTTTTACAGTTTTAACAGTATGATAAATTTGTTAAATATGTGCTAAATGTTTTTGAGTTGTTCCTTTTTAAAGAAATCCTGTAAGGCACTCAGAAAGGTGTGGTAGAGAATGACAGGAGCAGGCCAAGATAAGAAAGGTCAAGCCCTTTGCTTTGCCATTAGGGGCTCATGATCAGGTAGAGGAATTGGATGCAAATTTTGACCTGGAACAGAACTCAAGGTAGGGTGGAAGAGCACACTAAAGGTCTCTAAGGAAGGAGTCGGAGGTTAACATTGACTGGAACAGTCTGGCAAAAGTAAGACCAGAGCTGGTTAGAAACAAAGAAAAACCATTCATTTATGGCCAAGTGAACCGCATGAATATACAGATGAATAAAGCTATGGAAGAAGGAGAGTAGAAGACATATGTATACAGAGACAATAGATACAGAAGGGAAGTGACATATGAGAGGGACAGAAGGATGTTGTGGTAAGAGCTGGTCTAGAAAATGACTGGGGTTAACGGGGCTTTCACTGGGAGCTGGGTGCTAAACTAGGTAATTTCCAGAAGTTATATTATTTAATGCATATTTGAACCCTAAGGTAGTTATTTTTAACCTTATTTTACAGGTGACAAAACAGGCTTAGGGAAGAAAAGCTAAAAGTCACAGAGACAACACCCAGACTCAAACTCATGTGCCACCAAATTTAAGCAAATTGAACCCTTTCCATTTGTCCCAAATGACTTGTGCTTTATAAGAAATGTCAGGATTTATTAAAGGTTTGTGAACAGGGGAAGGAAAGAATCAAGACAGTTGTCTGGATGAATTGTATGTGATATATTAGCAGGTGCAGGGATGAAAGATAAAGAAACAAAGGGTAATATGGATTAGAACCAAGCCAGTAACTTAGTAAAGTATAACCTTGGGAAGTGATCAGAAGTAGACCCTAAGGTTAAGAGGTGCACATAGCTGAATCATTGATTTTACTGGGCACAAATTATGTGATTCGAAAAAATAGAGCCTATGAGAACACTGGTGTGTTTATGAATGTCGTAGTGTAACTGCCTTCTAAATATGTAAAACATGTACTTACTGTTTCTGTTGACACATCTGAAGAATTTTAAAGGAAATAAATCATTGTTGGTAAAGTCACTTTGTTTCTGTTTAATAGCAAAAACAGTGCCTCTAATTAAACAGTTATACGAGCATTTATTCTGTGCAAGTTGAAATTCAAGTGCATCTCATCCACAGTGAACAGTACTTTGAGTTTACTAGTTTTGTTGATAGGTTTAAATCTAATTGGCAACTCTGTAGCTAATGAAATGACTGGCTTGCATAAAAGAGGGTAGAATCTGTAGAAGTGGATTTAAGAGTGAGTTATGATTAAAAGACCAAAAACATGGTATGGTTTCTTATCGATTTGGAAGAAAATACTGAGGAAAAATGATTTTTTGTTCTTGACAATGGAAGATAAAAAAAATAGAATAATAAAAAGGCTATATATCTTTTAGCACATTGGAAAAACACAGCTAAAACAATAGAATCAGGGTTAAAATGAATAAACTAACTCTAAATGTTTAAAGAAGAGTCTTAACTTTGAGAACTCTTCATTCATGAGTAGAAACCTATTATGATCGTTTCAGTCATTGCAAAATTGTTTCAAATATAGGCTAGAAGCCAGGTGTGGTAGCACACTCCTCTAATCCCAGTGTCTCAGGAGGCTAAGGCAGGAGGATCAGAAGTTCAAAGCCAGTCTCAGCAATTTAGCAAGACCTTATCTCAGAATAAAAAGGGATGGGGATGAAGCCAGAATTAGACAGGCAGTCAGGTCAGTAAAGATAGGTAAATGGAGTCAGGTCAGATGGAGTCAGGCCAATTTTGAGTGAGTCCCAGAAAGTTCTGGATTGTCCCCTGAGGGACTGAAATGTTAATGCCTTCAGAGCTCTTCCTCCACCCTTATCAAGAACCTGCCCCTGCTCCAACGTGTTGCTAAAGTAACCTGTCTCAGGAGTTTTCCGTTCCTACTGGGAACTATATGGTAGTTACTGTGTCCTGGGCTGTACCATCCTGCCCTTCCCCCTTCAGCCCACCAGGTTCCCACCTTTTGGCCCTCCCACCGAGCATTCCTGGGCCTAGTCACATATGCAGGATGGAGAAAGATAAGGGGGGAAAGGCAGGAGAACAAAGGAAGCCTAGGACATATAAAAAAAGGGCAGAACACCTCGCTTCTGGAAATACTAGGTACCAGATATGCCCCCTTCTCCCTCGTGGGAGAAGTCTGTGTTACCCCTTTTTAAATAAACCCTGCTTTATATGCTTGTCTTGGTGTGTTTCTCTAATGTTCAAACTTCAGCATGTGGGTGAGGAAGCAGAATTTCTCACTGATAACTGGCAGTATCAGGGATGTGACTCAGTGGTTGGTTGAGTGCCTGTAGGTTCAATCCCCAGTACCAAAATTAATAAATAAGTAAAATAAAATAAGAAAAAAGAAAAAAACTTCAAAGTGGATAAACAGTAGAAATATACTAGTACAATTTTCCATCTGACAAAGAGCAGATGGTGGAGTGGTCTCTAGTGAGTATCTGCCCCTCTTTATTGCTATGCAGTGTTTACATATAGAAATGATGATCTTTTCCTAGCCTAATAATGATGATGATAGTGATAATAACCCTAATTTATTAAAAGGCAATTATATACAAGGCATCATGCTGGCTATACCACATACGTTCTCATTTTCTATTTAAAATGATCCTCTGGTGAAGGCACACTGCCTCCGTTTTTCAAGGTAAGAACATGAGTTCAAAAAGCTTCAAGATTTACCCAATGTCAGTTAGCATAAAAGTAGTGTATCCAGAATTCAAACACAGGTCTGTCAGACTCTGAAGTCTGCTGTCTTTATTCTACTTTAGCTGTCTGCCCTAGCTTTGTATTTGAATCATCTAGGGAGATTTTTACAAAATATCAATGCCTAAACCTCATTCCAAGAGATTCTGGTTTGATTTGTCTGGGATGGGCTCATGCATAAGTAGTTTTTAAAAGCCCCCTGGGTAATAGGCAGCCAGCGATGACAGTCAAAGTGTTGTATCATTCTATTGTGAAAAGTGTTCTGGGTCTTTGAGAATCTAATACAAAGGAAAATAAAGGACCTTCTTATGTCGACTCTTTCATTTTCCATATGCCTCATATAACCACACATCCCATTTCAGCCAAAAGTTTCCATTGTTCTCAAGAAAAAAACATTTAACTATTTAGTTTAGGTTTAATAAACTAAAAGGTTACAGATAATATTAAAGCTAAGTCTTAGCTTCCAAAGTGCTGGGCATGGGTTCTTCATTAGTAAATCTTATTCAATATTTTTCAACACAGAATCCTAGGCAAACTCTTTACAGAATAAGAAAATCATGACAGTGGCTGTGTGTCATGTATTTAATCTTAACCCATAAAAATGTCTATTTGTGTATCTGAATCATCTCTCAGTTCCCTAGAAGAGATACAAAACCATGAACAAAAGGTTAAGAGGTGGTGAGTAATAACAGAGGGAGAAGAATGGCCAGAGCAAGACAAATTGATAGTTCACAGCAGTAACTGAAAGTGGCCAGTGGAAAGCCCCAGATCCCTAGGCCCTAGGAAAACTTAACTGCCCCTTCTGCCAGCATTATAGGAAACTTTTCTCCTTTTCTAGAGCAATAACATTTTGTGGAAACACACAGATTGAGCATCCTTAATCCAAAAATCAAAAATCCAAAATGACCCGAAATCTGAAACTGTTTGAATGCTGAGGTGATACCACAAATGGAGAACTCCATACCTGATCTCATGTAACAGATCATAGTTAAAATACAAACACACTAAAAATATTGTATAAAATTGCCTTCAGGCTATGTTTATGCTGTAGATGAAACATGAATGAATTTCATGTTTAGACTTGAGTTCCATCCCTAAACTAGCTCATTATATATATGTACAATACTCCAAAACCTCAAAAAAATCCAAAATCCAAAATATTTCTGGTCCCAGGCATTCAGATAAGGGACTCTCAATTTGCATGTGCTTTTTATAACTTCATTCTTCCTCAGTGTTGTAGGCATTCAATCTTTGTTTACCTTGGTTTATCTTTAGTCTTTTTATTTTCTCTTCTTTCCCTTTAAAGCCAGACCACAAATACACCTTGTTCAAACCTTTGCATTTTCAAGAATAGAAAGCACACCCAGCCAGACAAAAGAAATTGAGAGTCAGAGGTATAAATGATTTCCCAATGCTTCACCCCAGAATACCTGATTTGTTCTTCTACACACGTGCTTCACCGTCAGGTATGAGAAGGAGAAATCCCCCCAAAGTGACTTTTTTCCCCAGTCTCTAACAGTTGGAAGAGGTAGGAAAAAGTGATGCATCATAGAAACTCCCTCAAAGTGTGAACTTGTCTAACAATGGACATAACTAGAATTCTGGGAACCATGCTGGCCCTATCCTCCCCATTGTGACTTCCTGTATCCAGAAGAAGGTCAGATATTTTAGTCATGTAGAATTGTTCAGGAGGAGAGCATAAACCAGAGATTAAGAACATGGAGGTTGGAGACAGAGTCTTGTAATTGAATCCTTGCTTTGTGATTTGTCTGCTATATAGCCTTGAGAAATTTATTTAAATTCTCAAAGCCTCATTTTCTTATCAGGAAAATGGGAATGGAAACATAACATGCTTATATGGGTTAATATAATGATTCAAAAGTATATGCCTATAAAACCCTTAGTGTAATCCCTGTTCCTTCAAGTGAAACCTATTTATTGAAAACCTAACTGAGCCAGGCATGATTGTAGGTGTTCAGGATTTAGCAGTGACTAAAACAGATAAAACTGTTTTATCTGGCCTGTGTGTGTTTACGTCCTGGTAAAGGGAGACAGTCAGAAACATAGCAAAGAGATAAAATATAGTGAATGTTAAATATGTTAAATGTTAAATATATTAAATATTCTATATTTAATATGTAGAAAGCTTTTCAGGAAATGTTATTCATAAAAATTATGTGTAATATCTCAATATACCAATACACTTGCTAGGTGAAAAGACCCAAGTATTTTGTCACATAACCCAATTCATCATAGAAGCTTAAATAACAGATAGATGAAGGTAATATAAGGAAATATTGTATTTCCTGATTTTTTTTTTAACTAGGGGTTGAAATCAGAGGCATTTTAACCACTGAGTCACATCCCCAGAACTTTTTAAAATATTTTTTTTCAATTTAGAGACAGGGTCTTATTAAGTTAACTGGGGCCTCACTAAGTTGTTGAGGCTGATTCTAAACTTGCAATCCTTCTGCCTTAGCCTCCTGAGCTGTTGGGATTATAGGCATGTGCCACTGGGCTCAGCTTTTCTGCATTTTTAAAGAAATGATTGAGCCAAAAATCCAAGGTTCAATAATGTTGAATCAACTCTTCAATTGACATCATGAAAAGGAGCCATATGTGAAATCACACTGAAGCTATTCCACCCAAACTTATGGAACTCTTTGGAAACCAATCACTAGCTCTAAGATCACTATTCCACTTGAGCCACAGACAGATGCAAGCAGCTAATAATACCATGTGTGTTGGGATAAATAGAGTTCCTTGCTCACTTTCACAGAGACCTCCCACATTTCTAAGGCTTTTAAAGTTTTATCTCATCGGGGAGCATTCCCTTATGTCTACACCTTAATAAATGGATGAGTATCTCACCAAACATTGCTTTTGTCTTTTACATAACTTGGAAAAGTCCATTCTGGAAGCTAATAATAAGCAATCTATTTTCTGCTTAAAAACCAAATGTCATTGTTCCATAAGCTTGTCTGTGTGAGTGTGGTGGATTCCCTATAGAGGCAGAACAATGTTTATGCAATGAAATGACCCCTAAAAAGCCATGGTTCAAGACATCATGGAAACATAAGCGAGTCACATCCAAACAAGCTGGGAACTTTTGTTTTCAGAAAGCCTCTACAGGAAATACTAAATCTACTGCTAGATTGCAGCAGCTACCTCTGGCAGGCTGCAGCATGCACTGCCTTGCTATTCCTGGCAGTATCACTTACTTTTTGGCTGGCAGAGCCCTAAGGAGGATGCTAGCAGCCAAGCAGGTCTGAACTACGAAACTATGAGTTCATGTTATACATAGAATTTACATGAAATGAACTGAGAGCAGTGAATGGAAAGGATTTATCACTTTGGGGAAGGAAATATACGTCTTTGTCTTATTTTTTGAAAATATTGCTTCCTACAGGTATTTGACTTCATTCTTTTCCCCTCTCTTATTCCCACAATCTTACACTATCTCGGTTGAGCCCCTTATTCCCTCTTTGGTTGGGTGGCAATATTTAAATTTTTATCATTAACACTAATTAGATCTGGGAAGAGCAGTATACCATAGTGATTAAAGAGGAATATTAGAAGCCAGAAAGACTTGCAATACTTTGAGTAGATCATTTAAACTCTAAATCTCAATTTCTCTATATATAAAATGGGAGTGATGATATTATTTGTCTTATATCTGTTGAGAGTATTATGAGATAATGCATAAGGCATTTAACAGACTTCTGGCACATGGAAGGGATTTAAGAGAGCTTAAATTCTTTAAGGAGGATTCAATCTGTGGATGATTGCAGAGGGATCATTTCATGTGGTTCTGAATGTATGAATACATTTGGATATAAGAAGCAATAAGAATAATATATGCATACTAATCAAATTGCAAGCAGTTTTTAAATATCTTTGTGTCATTCACGAATTGATTCTGAATATCTCTTCACCTTTGTAAATATATCAATTGTAGTGTGGGTGTGGGAAATTATATAGGTGGATCAACACAGAATGGATGTAATCTTGAATTAGAGTCATTCACTTCTTTCTTTCCTGTAGTCTCTTTAAATTGAATGACCCTATATTAGGGTATACGGGTTATGGTTAGAAATGCTTTTTACATCCTACTGATTCCATCTTTGTTTAGCTTACTGTTTTCAGGAGCAGATTTGTCCTTGTGCCCAACAAGCCGCTCTTTAATTTGTATCAGTCCTCCAGTAACAGCTGGCTTTTAAAACAAAGTCTAGAAGAAGTCAAGTGGCTCAGGAACAATCTTTAAGCCAAGGAAACACAGGCTTTGAATATTTTAGATTACTAACAAAGTAATCAATCACCAGGAACCTATAAAAGTCATTTGAAATAAATATTTTACTCCAAGGTATACCTATTTTTATCCTGGATTGCTAGCTGGATAATTTCATTTATTTTAAAAAATATTTATTTAGCATCTGCTTTGTCAAAAAGTGTATATTACTTTAGGACTAAAAATATAATGAAACTTATGGTTACAGAACATTATAAGTAGAAGGGATATTATCTATTTTAGTCTTCTATATGGATGAGAATTTTTGCTTTAGAAATGAAACAAAGATAGTCCATACTACTTTAAGATGAGGAATATCTTATAGGATCACAAAATTCTTAAACATAGACTGACTTCAGATATAGTTGACTCCAGGTACCAAAATAATCATTGTAAAAGTAACTCTTGACATATTCTCTCTTCCCTCTTCTCTCTTCTCTCTTTCCACTTCTTTCTTCTTTCTCCCCACAAGCTCCAATTCAACCTCCCTGCTTGCTTTGTGTTGAATGCAGTTTCAGGAAGATTCTCCCCATCTGGTTGCAGAGATGGTCCCTGGCAACCTTATGCCTTCATAATTATTTCATATTATCTATTTGAAAATAAAAAATGGGATTACTTTTTCCTGGGTCCACTTACACATATGAAATGCTATAATCATGTATTGTTTATACTCAGTCCTGGACCAATCACTGTGTTTAGAGATATGGAAAATTCTGGAAGCCCTGCAGTGGGGAACAAGTGACCATGTAACCAACAACCTTTCTGAAATAGTTTGGGAGAGGGCAATTCACTAAAGAAAATTGTATTAGAAAGACAAAAAAAAAAGTTTGTTTGCCACCTAACTCCTTTGTTTCTTGGATGAGAGACTGAAGGATTCACCCAAGAATAATCAGCTACTGATGATCTAGGAATACAATTCCAGTTCTATGACCCTTGTGTTAGTCAGCTTTTTCATAGGCATTTATTTCGGCTCACTGTTCTAGAGGTTCAGTCCATGGTTGGCCAAGTCCATTGCTCTGAGCCCAAGATGAGGAAGCACATCATGGTGGAAGGTCATGGCAAAGAAAAGTTGCTCCATTCATGGCAGCCATGAAGCAGAGAGAGAGTTGGGAAGGAACTGCAGAAAAGATGAACACTTCCAGGGCATGACCCCTATGACCCAACACCTCCAGTCATGCCCCACCTGCCTACAGTTACCAGTCACCTCATTCAGACAAGGATGTACTGATTAGGTTACAGCTGTCACAAACCAGTCATTTTCCCTCTGAACATTCCTGCATTAGCACACCATTCTTATCCAAACCATAAAAACCCTTTCTACTACATTACATTCTTCATACCAATAAGAAAGAGAGAACAATATATACATATTGATAGATTGTATAGCAAAGGGGTTAAATGCAGAAGTCAGATACCTTAGTTTTAACCCTGACTCTTAACATCTTGCCAAGTCTCTGTCCTAGAAAAGTAGTTAGCCCTGCTATGCCTTCGTTTCCTTGTGTATAGAACAGGGAGAATAGTGCCTATTTCATTATGTCATTGTGAAGAACAAATGATGCATGTGAGGAATTTAAAACAGTGCCTGGCGTGTAAGAATTATACAAGTTTTTGTTAGTATTATTAAATGTTTAAAAGCATTTTGAACCTATATTATGCCATGTCGTCTGCATAACAGCTGATCTTTCTCACATGACAAGGAAAAAAAAACTGAATCCTTGAGAAACTAAACAACTTTTTCATTATTATATGATGAGGTAGATGTCAGGGTTTGAACTTCCATCTGTCTGATAGCATTTTACTATGATATGAAGTGATAAATGTCACACGACAAGTTCAAATAAGTGCTATATAAGTTTCAGGAAGATAGCAATCCCATCCAACTGAAGTGTTACGAAACATAAAGGAAGAAGCCCTGGCCCGCCTCCCAGAAGATTGTATTTCATAATTCACTTTAACAAATATTTGCATGAAACCAACCCTATTGAAACACAGCAATGAACAAAACCTAGAACAGCTTATTAACCTCAAATTTCAATAGTAAAAGAGTAATTGGGCAATTTCAGCAAACAGCTCTCGATGGAAAGATAAGAACAAATGGATAAGGTGTGGTGCAAGAAGAAAGATCTGGGATTGTGTTCCAATTGGATTTATAGGATGTGATTTGCAGAGAATTAGGGAAAAAGAGAAGTTGGAAATGTACCAGATACAGCTGCATTGTAGAGGCTCATCTGGGATGCTACAGAGAGTTCCAATGCACTAAACCCAGAGGATGATAACACATAAATGAAAGCTGGAGGGGGAAGACAATAATGCCAACACACACACACACACACACACATACACATCCATCCTAGAATACTCTCCTCCTCTCAAATTGGAATGACATTAGTTACTAGCATATTGAATAATAATGTCTGCATATTAAGAAGGGACAAACACACATGTTAATATTTTATAATGTTTCAAGCTTTTCCCAAAACAATTCACTAGAAATGTCATTTCTTTTTTGAGGAAAATACCTTTCTTTAATTTTTTCATACTTGACATTTGCTGTTGGTCACTTTATGGAAGATTATCACTGAAACATCTGAAGAACTTATTTGTGTTGTTTTTGTCATGAGTAAATTAGTAAGGTTTTACCATCCATAGTCACGCAGAAGCAGCCATTTTTTTACTGTATTTTCATACAGATTAAAGGTTGCTTGCTCTTCTGGCTTCATACAAATAAATAAATAAAAGAAAGAAAGAAAAGAACTTGTCATGAATCCTAACAAAGGTGACATGAGAATAAATAAGGTTCTGAATCCAAAAACACTATTATAAGCAATGAAAACACACTATGGCATAAAAGCTTTTTTATACCAAAGCATGTGTATAAAAATGGGGATGACACTCAAAGGATGAGAACTATAGGAGTGTCCCAATTATATTTTAAAATCAGCATTTTAGCACTTGTTCTCTCACTTAATAGTCAATTTTAATATGCTAACCACATGAGTCTAGTTGTAAGAATGTGATGCTTCAATGTACTTACTTCCTTTAAGTGTGGTACAGTTCATCAAAATATCTAATCTGGAATAATTCCAGTGTATTTTGCAGATGAGGAAACTCAAGAGATTAAATGATTTTCTTAAGGTCATATGGCTGGTTAGTGCTAAAGTCTAAATCAAGACTTATGTTCCCTGACAACACACCACCTCAGCTGTTGCCCAATTTTATCAGCAAATATTTATTTTTTCACATTAAGTAATTACATGTTTCCATGTATCTGACATTACTGCAGAATCTAAAAGATCAAAATAATTGCTGTCCTAAGTAGCCTCTCTTTGAACTGTTTGTTACCAGAACTTCAGGAAATAGCCAAGAATATCTTGCTCTGTAAAAACAGCAAGTGAGCTATCCAGTGCCCATTGTTTAGCAACATGGTTGATTGACATTCTGGCCCCAACTCCTTATTCTATAATGAATCAATAACAAATAGTTATGGGACATAGTCCCTTGGACCTCATTCGAGTGACACTGATCTAAATTCTTGTGGAGTTGACCTAGAAATCTGGACACACTAAGGACTTTGTAGTATTCTGACTACAAAGAGAAAAATACCCAAATAACCACTATAAATTGTGATTTCAGTGACAAAGATTGACAACCATCTCATTAATGCAGTGATTCTTTTCCTTCTGAGTTGAGGAAACACCCATATTGTAGAAATGAGGTGGCTCTCTCTTCACCTGGTGCCATCTCTCCTGGTGACACAGAAAGACAGCATACTCTACAAGTGGCCCCTTCTCTCCAGATGCCACCACCACACACTTTTCACAGGTCTACTCACAGCCAGGGCATGAATCAAGACACAATGATTTGCTTCAGTCAGGCATACTAATCTTAAAGTTAACTTAAAGGCTACTCAACTCTATAAACTGCCATTGAGCAAAGTACCAAAGCACAGGAAGCAAAGATATATAAGATAAAAATATTTATAGTGGATTACCAATAGAATTTATTCTTTGTCTACTTAATGCCAGAACATTATCAATTAAGTTTAAAAACAAAACAAAACTAGTGCAACTTAAATACCTGGTTGCATTCTTGCTTGGGAGGGTTGGGTAAAAACATAGCCTCAAGTTTATTCCTAATTTATATGTGCCCACACTGGAAAATCTTTTGAAATTCTATGAAAACTTTGCTTGGCTATGTTTAAACCATGCTGCATTTTCCCAGGAAGTGTTTTAAGAATTCCTTAAAAAAATTAAATGTTAGCCAAACTTGGTGGCACACATCTGTAATCCCAGGTGCTCAGGTGGCTGAGGCAGTAGGATCACAAGTTCAAAGCCAGCCTCAGCAATTTAGTGGAACTGTAAGCAACTGAGCGAGATCCTATCTCAAAAAAAAAAAAAAAATCAAAAGAACTGGGGATGTGGTTCAAATGCCTAAGTATCCTTGGACTCAATCCCCAATATCCCCAGATTACCTCCAAAAGAAAATTTTGATAAGATATGAAATCAAATATGTCTTCTCCCAAATGACACAGAAACTTTATCTAACCAATACAGAAACTTTTATACAACCATTGTTCAATTGCCATTCTGTGCATTATCAAGACAAAATTCCAAATATTATTGAACATGTACGTTTACAAGATAATAAAAAGATCACAAAATTCAGTAGCCTTAGTCATAGAAGAAAGAAGAGCTATATTACTTAAGGGAGGAAGGAGAAAGGCCATCTCTGCTTGTGATGAACTAATATAGAGGACTGAATTTGAATAACTCTCAAGCTGCTGTGAATCAGTTACCAAAAATTAGTTCTAAGTACAAAAAAAGAATTATAAAGATATTATTTTACATACCAACTTATTTAAAACTATGAATTATTAAAGTAAAAATGAAGGGGACCCATACAAAATTTTATGTATCCTTGTTCTGATATTAGGATTAATGTCTAACAGCTTTATTTCCCACTTCTTTCAGCACAAGTAATAAAACGATGTTGTTCATTTTGCTAGCAATTCATATTTTCAACACAAATAACTTTCAACTTATTCTTTATTCATAATAAAGTAATTGAGTAAAATAGGGCAATACATTCGCTGGTATATTATATAGGCATTAGATTATACTTATGAACAAAAGGAAACATGAAGAAGAACTCCATAAATAATGTTGAGTGAAAAAAATAATACCTTGTATTAACTATATTAAAATATTATGAATGTTAGATGTTTATATAAGGTTGATAAGATTTTGAATATTTTCTATTTTCCTTTTGTGACATGTAGTTGTAAGCTATAATATATCATGTAAATTGAAAGATAGTATACATTTTTTAAACAAATGTGCTACCTAATATAATTGGCTTAACTATATTAAACTAATTTATATTTTTTCAATAAGATAAACTGGCATTTTTAAAAATAAATGTGTTGGCTTTTAGAAAAAAATATGGCTTATATTTAACTTTAGTGGGCATTTTGTGGTCTGTACCAGAATATGAAGTTTTTATTCATAGAAAAAAAAAAGATGAACTTTTTCAATGAGAAGTTTCAGTTTGAGAATAATTATTATATTATTTTATTGAAAAATCATATATTTTTTATTTAGCCATCATTCTGCCCAAACAAGTTGAATAATAATAATGCCATCCAATTTGCCTTTTTTAAAATAAACACACTTTAAATTTACCTATCAAGGACCACAAAAATCATCAATTTCACAACATTCTAAGTAAATCCAAACCTATTTTCCGAAGCATCCTCCTTAAACTGTAAAAGAGCAAGTTGAGCTACCAAATATTCATTCCAAAAAAACAAAGCCCGTGAAGAGTGTAATTATTTTGTTCTTTCTTTAAATCTCCTTGCCAAGAATCTGAACTGGATTAAGTATTCAACACCAAGAGATTAAAGATGTATATCCTTGTAACTACCACTACACACATCTCCACATAATCACTGGGATTAACTTTCCAAGGAAGTAGATCAAAGCTTTATTTCCTTGTGGGTATCCAATAACAAAAGCCAAAGCTGAATCAAATTCTCATCACTTTTGCATCTATCTTTAAGCTTACTGGTTCAAGAATAATCAGAATATGTAAAAGATAAGGACAGGGAGAAGAAAAGGCAAAAATATAATACCCATCCTATTTCATTTTTACCAGTGATAGCACTGGACAGGTAAGTAATAAAAAATAAGTGGAAAAGCATTGGAAGTTTTTCAGATAATAATAATAATAATAATAATAATAATAATAATAATGCATAAATAATGGATCTTTGATAAAAAGTATTTACCTATAGAAATAGATATTTTTAGATCTAGCCCAAATTAGAAAAATTGGCTACTAAAATGAAGAACTTAGTTGTTAAGCAATTACACATTAATTATCTTGTATTTATCTAGTAAAACTCTAAAATTAAAAAAAAAGAAACAAAAGAAAAACAAACTAAAATGTGTAGTTAAGCTCTGAAGTAGAAGTTTACTCTGACTTTGTATTTGTTCTCTTGCATACCACTTCTACCCTGGTGCTTGTGAGATCCACAGAGAATTTGAAGGGGAAAAATCTGACTTTTTGTTAGGAGTACTCCTGTATCAACCAGTAGAAACTGGAGTCTCTCTGCCATTAAGCACTTCATAAACATTAAGCCCCATTGATGAATCAGCCTTCTGTTACACATTAAGAAACAGACTTATTTTCCCATTGTTTCAGTTCCTTTATCTGAAATTCCTTTATCAGCAACATTTGTGAGCAAAAACAAAAATACACCAGTATTGAAGAGACAGAAATATTCCAGGAATGAACTCCTACAAAGACAATTGTTTCCCCTGGGTATGTCTAAAGACTCTGAATCTTCAAAAGATTTATCATTTGCATAGACTAAACATTCTAACTTAGGGGGAAATGGCCTGGGCTTTCAAAAATCCCCTTCAAAGCCTGGAGACATTAGAACCAATATTTGTGAAATTATGAGATCTCATGAAAGAACAGAAAATCTTCCAGACTCTGGCCATATTTTTATCTGAATTTAATTAAAATATGGTGAACAACTTTCAACCGAAGACCATTTTGTGTGAGAAGATAATATTTTTATAGTAATACAATTGAAATGGTCCTTTATAGGCATTATAGTTATATTTTTAATATAATACTTCTGAAATCCAGAGAAGTTAGTCATAATTATATCTTTTCTGCAATCCAGTGGTTATATAATGCATATTTGTTTTATATGTTCAAATGTCTATTGTGTTAGTGATTACACTTCTCTCTTATTAGTTATTGTATTATTCTTATCAAATTTAAATAAGCATAAAGTTAGTATTACTGTTGAATATTTCTATATTCCTCTTTTGCTCAAGGTACATTAACTCTTTCATGTTAATAAGGAGCATCCAAAACTTATTTTTCTGATACACTAAGAGAAAATGTGATCTAATTAGGTAGCTCAGAAAAGAAACTTACATTGCTGTACATTGTAACTGCCATTGTAACAATAGTGATAATACTGAACAGTGTAAGAAACTATACATATCAATATATGGTTCATGATTTCTCAATTGGTAACATGATAACAGAATGTGCTCTATCATTGTTCCTCGTGTTGATCCATACCATGTTTTCTCATGGAGGGAAATTGGCCTCAGGGTAGCATCTCAATTACTAAGAAGTTAAATCACATAGCCATGAAATCATGAAGTTTATCTCTGGGAAGGTAAATCATTACATTTTTCAGTACATAGAAAAGAAAGGAAGCATTTGAATCCCATCTAGAGTTTGATACATGTCTTTCTTCCCTGCTTGTTCACTTGTGGAGGTAACATACTGGAAAATAGTAGCCTTAAAACAGGGAGTCATAGGAGGGCGTGGCAACACAGGCCTGTAATCCCAGCAGATCCAGAGAATGAGGCAGGAGGATCCAAAGTTCAGAGGCAGGAGGATCCAGAGTTCAAAACCAGCCCCAGCAATTAAGCAAGGCTCTGAGCAATTTAGCGAGAAATTGTCTTAAAATTAAAAAAAAAAAATAAAAAAGGGTTGGGAATACAGCTCAGTGGTTAAGTGTCCCCTGGGTTTAATTCCTAGTACCAAAAAAAAAGTAGTCATAAACTGGGCACAGTGCACACACCTGTGATCAGGAGACTGAGGCAGGAGGATCACAAGTTTGAAGCAAACCTGAGTAACTTAGTGAGACCCTGTATCAAAATGAAAAATAAAAAGGGCTGTGGATGTGGATGTAGCTCAGTTGCTACAGTGTACAGTGTCCCTAAGTCCAATCCCTAGTACCAAAAACAAAAAACAAACAATAATAATAAGATAGATAGATCTTTTTTAAAATATTTTTTAAAGAGAGAGTGAGAGAGGAGAGAGAGAGAGAGAGAGAGAGAGAGAGAGAGAGAGAGAATTTTTGTTTTTTTTTAATATTTATTTTTTAGTTCTCGGCAGACACAACATCTTTGTTGGTATGTGGTGCTGAGGATCGAACCCGGGCCGCACACATGCCAGGTGAGCGCACTACCGCTTGAGCCACATCCCCAGCCCCTAGATAGATCTTTTAAAAAAAATTATTTACTTTTTAAGGTTTTTTTTTAGGTGGACACAATATCTTTATTGTATTTTTATGTGGTGCTGAGGATCGAACCTAGTGCCTCAAGCATGCCAGGCGAATACACTACCACTTGAACTACATCCTCAGCCCCAATAGACTTTTTTTTTTCATATAGAACTAGGCCAATTTACTAGGAATAGGAATAAAATCAGTGCTGGAATTTCTCACTTCCTATAGTGGGAAAAACACTAAGGTAGTAAAATGGTACATAGACACACCACCCTTTAATATTGGCAGTTCATATCTGCCCTTTCTGTCTTCAGCTTTTAAATTTCTACCTTCCTTACAATCCAGATAATACAGGAAAAATAGTAAAGCGAGAAAACAGCTCTCTAGAAAGGAAAAAAAAGAAAGCCTTCTAGACTTTTTGATTATGTCTCTGTTACAAGAAGGAGTCCAACCATTAAAATCACATGAAGGACAGATTTCAATTTCTGCCAGACCCTACTAGCAAGTACACCAATAGGTTTAACACTGATACCTATCTGTGATTATTGAGTGTGCTATCCTAGGAACTGAGCTAAGCTTTTCTCTCCATTATCTCATCTGGTGACTCAACAATAGTTAAGTCATGTAATTTTATGTAAATCATATAATTTCTCCTTACATCTAAATATCAAGAGATTTTAAATGGTTACTCATCTTGCAAATATTACTGCTATTTAATGGAGGCCAGTGTTTCATGCTTCTGTTATAAAGCTATGCTGTCTTGGGGCTGGGGATGTGGCTCAAGTGGTAGCGCGCTCGCCTGGCATGCGTGCGGCCCGGGTTCGATCCTCAGCACCACATACAAACGAAGATGTTGTGTCCGCCGAGAACTAAGAAAAATAAATAAATGTTAAAATTCTCTCTCTGTCCCTCTCTCTCTCACTCTGTCTTAAAAAAAATATTAAAAAAAAAGCTATGCTGTCTCTGAAAGAAGCCACTTTAATTCTTTAAATGCATAGAACACAGAAATGACCACTTGTAGATTTTGCATGAGCATCTGTTGTTTCTTAGAATTTAAAACCATACACACACAAACACACACACACACACACACACACACACACACACACACACTCAACTTTGCATACTATTTCTTGTCTGATTATTCTTCATGGCATCCTTTCAGAATTAAGTGATAATTCCCTTGTGTTTTTTTATATATTTCCCATCGTTACTTTTATGTTATTCAAAGAAATGCTTCCAAGTCACTCTTTTCACATTGCCTTTTCCCATTTTCCAAATCAGCTCACCTTTGTGTATGCCCTTATAACTGTGTCATTAGCAATAATAATGATTGATCTATCCTCCTTCCAGCCTTTAGCCATCTGTGCAAGCAAAACTTTCAACCCAGACATTTTAAACATTAAACATATACTGGAGCTCTGTTCAATAGATCTTTCATAAATCCCCAGCCCCCAGCCCCAGAGAGTAAGAAAAGTCAGGTCATGAGCAGGAAGTAATGGAGACAAGGCAGTTTCTGAGCTGAAACTCAGACTCAAGCCTGGTTTATTGTTGTCATGACTACGAGTTCCATATGCCTAAAGTCACTGGTTTCTGAAAAGAATGATGCAGTGTCTAGCATGATGCAGTTGGATATATAAACCAAATTAGTCTGCCATGCCTCTACCTGCTCTGTGGTTATTAGTGAAAAGAGCAATATATCACACAATCAGTCATGCAGCAGTTAAGCTCTGCACACATTTCTTTCTCAGATCTGTAACTCATTTTTTTCCAGTTATCCAGAATAATAGCTTGAAATCTGGGGGGCATAAACTCTAAGTAATTTTGACCAATATTTTAAATTTTTAAATTAAAAAGAAACCAGAAAGTGATTTATAGTATTTCTAGGTACTAACACTAACTTCATTTTAAATCACAAAAAGTAAAAGGATTTTTGCAAATTCTGTGGAAAAGGACACAAAACATCATTTCTTTGCATTTTTTTTAATGAAGAGCGTGTTTCAGAAAGTTTGTCTGCTCCAGATGAGAAATGAGAGCCTGGAGAGCTGGATTCTATTCCTTGCTCTCCAAATGATTAATTGAATGACCTAGGGGGAATAATTTAACCCGGCCATGTAAAAAGAAAATATGCATTTACCCGCCAGAACAGGGTGTCTAAGTTGAATCCACACCTGCACCATTTACTTCACTGCTTCTTCAAAAATGCTGTCAGACCTCCTCCTTGCTCTGAGTCTCCCTCCAATCTCCCTGTCACTTAACTCTACCTCCTGCTTTAATCCCTGCAAGTCTTATCTCACTTATAAATATTTTAGCTCTCCGACCTCCTTCTTCCACTGGTTCAGCTATATCTTCAGGACCTATTAAAAGAAAGCTCAAAACTGTGAGGTAAGTTCAGTCTGTCTTTCAGCATCTCATTCTCCTGGCCCCGACCCACTGAGGGCTCCATTTTAAGGCACTTGGTATTTTCAGGCTGTCCACATAGCTATTTGGTGTCTCACGGTACCATATCTAATTTGCTTTGCTCTGCTTAAGCAGATACCCATGGTCTACAATTTCCCAGTATACCCTCTCCTTCCTCTTGTCAAAAGTCAGATTTCATCATTTCTCCAAACTTGCCATGCTTTATTCATATGGCCTCATCAATCTAGAAAGGAACTGGATACAAGATGCTGCCTCTCCCTTTGTTTGTACATCACCTGCCCTCTTGGTAGAAATCTTCACTCTAATGAGCAAAAGAGCAAAAGAAGCAGTGACTTAAATGGGGGAAATGAAAGGGTACTGCCCATTATATACTCACAGGCTGATAATGAATCTTATTTGTTGATGTGTTTCCCTTTCCAGATAACATATATACATTTTAAAATGAACCATGAGCCTATTCTAAAGTAATGAGTTTCAGGATTGAAATTTCAGGTATTGTGGCAGGCATCCTAGACATCTTTGAACCTCACAAGTTGGTCTTTAGAAACTGGATTGGGTCAAATCTGGAAGCATTTGAATCCAGGTGAGGACAAATTCTTTGCACCTAAGAAACATGCAATTTTAAAGTATTATGTCATTGCTTGGATTCAGCTAAAATATGAGTTCAAACTATATCTCATGGTATAAGCCATAAAGTCTGTAGTGCATTAGATTCTTGTTCTTTGACCAATGAACATAGCATAGAACACAAGATCCTTTGAGGATCGATGTATATTATTCATCATACACTATTCAGGATATTTTGCTAGATTTATTTTCATATTAAAAAAACTTTTCATTAAAATGTGCAATGACCCATCTGATTTAGATTTGTGTTATTTTCCCCCCAGTTACAAAGCAACAAGTTTAATTTAAACAAAAATCTTATGATGCCTCCAGGCAGACTGCAGCACGTTTGGTTTTTGATGGTCCTGTAGAGCTTTAACAGGTTATAGAGCCCTTGAGAATATGTTTGTTTCAGCAGTATAGCTTTGCACACAAAAAGATTTTGAAAAATGTTCACAAATATCCAGAGTTAGATTACAAGTTTTTAAATAAAATGCAAATATGCATATTTGAAAATGTATCTATATGATATACAAATATGATTACATTTTATTTAAAAACAATCGATAACTAATTCATCACTTAATAAAGTCCATAGTATACAGTGGTGCATAAAGGAATAGAGTTAAAATTAATAATGTTCTTAATGAAATAGCATTTATTCTTAATGTTAATTACCCAAATTATGCCTATTTATGACCTTAAAGTTGTTTTGGAAGATGGATGGATTGATTAAAGAGAGCCAGAATTGGAACACAATAGTAAGGAATCATACATGTAACCACCAGGGAACATTTTGATCCCTTCTCTCATTTATGAAAAACACACAAATATTCAATAATTTGGAACCATCCTAAACAAATAATATCCATGTGACATTATAGCATTTGCTTTCCTGAGGCTGACCCATTGTGCTATATCACTAACCAGTTCATTCTTATAATCACCAGACCTCCTTTGTTTTTGTTCCATGGTCTCTCATTTCTCACTCACTCTAGTCTTTTACTCACAGTAATATATCATCCATCTCCACAGGCCCCATGAAGGAGCTGATGGTTGGGCTGGGACCCAAAAAGTAGCTGAGAGAAAGATCGGCAAGGACTAAGGCTGGTGGAGGCTGGTGCGAGGGTTGGTGGAGACTGCCTAGAACATTTTAATTTCCTGAGTGTTCGTCTCAGTCTGTCAATATGCTACAAAACAGGAGAAAATGGTTAGATTTTTTAAAAAAAATAATTTTTAGGTTAAGTGGAATTTCTTCTAATGTATGAAAAGAAACATTTTGTCACCATTATCCATATCAGCACACCATCCATATCAGCATCCCTGGAGGCTTTCTGTACACTCACTCACACTGGGCAAATATTGAGGAGAAATTGTGGTTCTGTGGGTCTCTTCTATTAACTAAATCATTAGGACGCAAACTTTCCAAATTTCTTCCTTTGTGGCAAAGTGGAATTAATGAGGTGAGGTGGTATATAACAAGATTATAAGCTTTCATTCCCAATTTCTCCATATGACTGCCTTACTTCTTAGTTGCTATGGGTTCCATCTGTGATGTATTGTGTCTGATGTCTGTTGATCCATTCTTGGTATCTAATATCTTGTAGAATATGCTACTGGTGGCTATCAGCATATGAATAACCTACTTTCACTATGGTCAAGCAAATTTTCATTCCAGCACTCTCTGTACCTAAGAGAGCAGAAAGAAGCACATTTTACATGCTGAATTGAGACTCCACGCAACTGTCCTCCTGCCTTCATCAAGAAACTGTGACCTGGTTATTATTGTGGTCGCTGAAGTTGGCTTCTCTTAGCTCCTTCCCTTCAGATGTTAGATACAGATTCAAAGCATATAAACCCAGAAACTTTAAGAAGCTCAATGCTCTTCAGGTTAAATGACTGCTCTCCACATCTCTCTCCAGTGAGACCCAAAGTCCTTTCCCAACAGCTGAGGCCTCTTATTCTTTTTGCCAACCTAGACAAAGCCTGTCATTTATTTTTCCTGTCAAACTCCACTGTCCATGAGATATGTGGTGTAAGCCTAAACTGCAGGGTATGCAGTTTAGTCCTCAATTTGGGGGCCTAATGTGACAGGAAGGATTAATTGCACCTAAGTAGAATGGAAAGAATTCCAGAATTAAGAATCAGAAAACCTGGGTTTCCCCTGCCAATTCCATCCATAATCCCACATTGGAGTCAATTCATCTCACTGTTTCTTAATCCAAAACTGAGATTGTTGTCTAAAACCTCCAAAATATTTTGAACCAGATTAATTATTTAGAAAATGAAGATAAATGAAATTTCTTACCAATGCCAGAAAGTGTTTTAGAGTATCAGATGAACGATAACAAAAAATGTTATAAAGCCTCTTGTGACCTCAGCTCACAAACTTGGATAAAAGAGTAAAATGGAACTAAAATAGATGTTGGCTAAGGTTCACTCCTAACCTACAATTCTTTGATTCAATTAAAGCAATAAATTCATAAGCTCTTTGAAATTATACCAGTATTTTTACAAATTTAAATGGCTTGTTTTTATTTTGACTGGACTAAACAATGGAACTTTTCTGCTAGACTGTCGCGACCCCTTGCCCGCAAGGAAGACGCAACTCGGGAATCTTCTCTCAGCAGTTTTTTCAGGTCCTTGATACTTTTTCTTCTTTCAGCTGTTTATTCAGGCCTTTGTATTGACATGTCTTTTAGCTTCTATTGCTACTCCTACTACTACTTCTACTGCTACTCCTACTGCCACTACTACTACCGCTACTACTACTGCCACTACTCCCTACTCCCGTGTGCCCCAGCCTTAATAAAGCAGATAAAGCCCCAATGCACAACTGCCACGTGGACTTTTCTCATAGGGTGCCAAGTCACAGCGTGCCAACTCATTCTGATAAGGAGTTGTTTGTCACAGACTACAGGGGAAACCAGCGCCATCTTGTAATGGCGGCCACAGTTCACAGAAACGGCTCACCACAGTTCCCCCTTTTTTGTTTTATTACGACAATACAGGCAAGAGTAGAGGTCCTATCCCACTGTGCAGAAGTGGCTGCATAGTATGGCCCAGCCTTAAGGAGGGCCCTTCCCCAAACCTGAGGCCATATCAGCCGACGCCTTTTTTCGTGGGGCGGGGCGTGGACGTCAAACCCGCATGCAATAGGACATGCTCCCCTTGAGGTCCACTCAAGTGGATCACTCAAGTGCAGTGCCTTGCCTCGCATCCTGTATCGTGACGATGGTAGACAAAGGGGGACAGCTGAGGCTGTCTTTGTAGTGCAGACAAAATTAAGTTGGCAACACCCTAAGAGAAAGGCACGGACAATAGAGAGGGGGAGAAATTTGGTTGTGACATCTGCCATTGTTAGATAAAGGTCAAGACGTTCCCATGGAGCACATATGTCATGGCCTTGTGAACTGGCCACTTTGACATGCAGAACAAGGAATTGGGGGCTGGGCCCCGGGGGCCAGGGAAGGCCTGCTATCAGCAAGTTCCCCTCTTTTGTTTATTGCATGTCAAAGGGAATCAAGTAGCCCCTGTCTTAGGTCGTCCACCGCCCCTGCACTGCTTACCCGTCTCTGGGGAGGCCCCATTCCCCTGGCTTAGGTTGCAGCGCAAGCGTGGAAGTTGCCCGTCTCTGGGTACTACAAGATCAGCTCAGGTGTTGTGGCCAACAGGACATTATTATGGTAAATGTTTAACCGCCTCCATAAACAGGACCCATGACCATCACCATCAAATGGCAGATGTAGTTGAACCGTAAGATTAGCTAGCAAAGATCCTAGTGCAGAAAGGCAGGGAGGAGAGGTATGCACAAAGGAAAGATATGGTAGAAGTTCCAGCATTAGAAGAGTGACAAAAGAAGGACATGTCGATCCCAGTGCAATGTTATAATAACTTGGGGTGCAATGACCATGTCAAAGGTTTACTGTTTAAGATGCACAAGCCAGACTTGTGGCGAGTTGCCATTTTCTAAAGCAGCAAGAGCTTGGACAAGCATAGCCTTATCCCGAGCATTGCGGGCCTTGAGACCACAGAGAAGCCACAAACAAAGAAACATACCAAAGCAACACATTGCACCAAAAATGCCTATTCCCACCCATTCCTTAAAAAAGGAAAAGGCAGAAGAAATCCAAAGGGTGAATTGTCCCAAAGTCACCGGTATGACACGGGTGTCGTTCAAAACAGCTATCTGAGTCAGTTGAGACTGGATCAAATTTTCTGCCACCATGGACCAATTTCCGGCCAAGTACTCTCTGATGATGTGGGAAGCATTCCTGGAATTATTAAATCTGACAGAGGTTATGCATAAATGTGCACGTTGGTCAACACAACCCAAAAGCACCAAGTCAGCCAATTCTTCTACCTGAGCTTGGAGTAAATCTATTCTTTGGTTGGCAGCTAAAATTCCTGACAAAATATGTTGGTTAACTTTATTTTGAGAATCGAGTATGGTGGAAGTTTGTTGAATAACCTGATTAATAGTGGCAGCAGTTTGGACCTGATTAAGAGCCTGTTTGCATTCAGCAAGCTGCTCCTTAATCTTCACTTTATCAGTTAAAAGAGCATCCTTTACCAATCTCCATAGAGAGAAAGTAGCAATCGGGACTCTATCTGGACCCTGGTCCCTCAACAACTTTTGGAGATCCTGTTTTACCAAATCTCAATCACTGTTATTAAGAAAGCCTCCTGTCAGAAACCAAGGACAAGCCTGGGCTTTAGCTTCAACGAATTCAGTTGCTGTCTTGGTTTTTATTCCTGTTCCTTGTTTGCTTAACAGTTCTTTAACTTCGTTGGCCAGACGAAGTTTCACTGTTGAGTTACCCATGGTATGTACCCTGTCTCTTTAAATTATCTTTGATCCAATCCTCCCCCTTCTCCCTTAGAAGGTGAGCCTCCTCCGCTTACCTCTGCTTTTCGAATCTCTGTAAGGACCTCCAGATGCCAAGTCCGGCTAACGGAAACCGAGTCCGGCGAGAGACGTCGAGGTTAAAAAATAATAAAAAAATCACAGGACACCAACGTTCTTTATCCAGGAGGAGGCATGTGTGTTTTTTTTTTTTTTTTTGCTTTTTATATTTTGGAACAATTTTTGAAAACCTTAGAATCTATAAACAAATTATTATATTTTGAGAAGAAATATCAATGAAAATAAAGTTAAAACCTTTAGATATTTTGGAGAAATAATTATAATAATTTATCATTTTATGAGTTTGAACAATAACCTTGAGAAGTAGAAATTACTTGATTGTATTTTTACTTAAAAGCAAATTTATAGTAAACGCATTTATCTCAAATATCTGTAACTGAAAAAACAGAGTACCTGATAAATGTAAATATAAAACTTAAATTATAGGTTTTCTGTTGAAGAAAAACAATTAGGCAAATATATATTAACTAATCAATTAGGCATGTGCTAATTAATTTATAGATTAACAAATATAGGTTATCTAAATATCTAAAATATATATATAAAGAATAAGAACATAACTTATAATTGTATTAACTTCATGTAACCACGTGGTCTTAAAATATTTGGATCCATTTAAATTTATTTTTAACTAGGAGTGCACTCTTTTATGTGACGTCACTTGATGTAACTGAAATAAGATCCTTGAGTATACATTTTTATTTTTATAGTTAGCAATGAAAATAAGGATTTTTTGGTCATCACAGGAACTTTGCCGGCTTGTTCCTGTGGCGAGCAAATGCATCCTCATAACCTCCAAAATTAAAAGTAAAATATAAAGAAAGCATATTTGATATCTCTCATCAATAGAACATTATTCAGTAACACAACTATAGAGAAAAAGTCAGGTTATTTAACTTAGAACTAGCTTAAATTTAGGACTGTAACATAGAAACCTGTGGAATTAAATTTTGTCTGAAAAAGATATCTTTCATTAGCATTTACAGGTAGGCATTTTTTTGTAAAAAAAATACAGGCTCTGAGCAGCTCCGGTAGAAACCTGAAACACAGCAGTACAGGTTAGTGGCTGGAAAGCGGGACCAGAAGTCCTGTCTGAGTGACTGTGGAAGAACCAATCAGAAGCCCGTAAAAGTGTGGGAGGTGGGACCAGGAAGCAGCTATGCCGGCCAGGCACCCCATGGTTACCATGGTGATGCAAACAACATGGAGTCTGGTGCCCATTTTCAGGGCAAAAGTTCTCCAAGTTTTCTTAGCCGATTGTATTTTGTTTGATTTTGTCTGCATTTTCCCCCGCCTGGCCAAGATCTTACTGCGGTAGCAACTTGTTCTGTCTCTGCGACCTGCGGTTGCAGTTGTACATCCTGTACTTCCTGGCATTTCCCTGGGGAGTCTACAGATAGAAAGGGGTTGGTCCCTGGGAGGTGACGAAGTCGCCCACTCCCCGGGGTACCATTCCGTCCCTGGATTGTCCCATACACCTAGGCTTCCGGGGCCCGGGCCGGGCCCCTGTTTCCGTTTTGAGGGCAGCAGCCAGAACCTGTCCTGTAATATGAGCTCCATCAATATCCTTACAAGCTCGAATCATGTCATCAACACTCTTTGTTCTGGTAGATTTAATGGCATTTTGGCAATAGGAATTTGCATATTTAAGAGCCAATTGCTTAATGACCGGCATGGCTTGTTCCAAGTTAGGGAATATTTTTTCTGCTACCTGTATCAATCAGGCAAGGAAGTCAGAATAAGGCTCAGAGGGTCCTTGAGCAATTTTTGAAATTTTTGTTTTAGCATTTGAAATAGGTAGAGCCTTCCAAGCCTAAATGGCTGCTGTAGCTATCTGAGCATAGACCCCAGGATTATAATTAATTTGTTGATTTATGATAGCATATTGTCCCAAGCCTGTTAACATTTCAAGGTTATGCCGTGGGAAGCCGGCGTCCTGATTGACTCGGGCTAGCTCGCGACACCTCTCTTGATTTTCACTTTTCCACAACAAAAAATCCCCTCCGGACAACACAGCCATGCAAAGCTGTTGCCAGTCACTAGGTGTCAGCTGATTGGCAGAGAAAGACTCGAAGAGAGTCAATGTAAAGGGGGCATGGGATCCGTAATTAGTAACTGCCTCCTTTAGTTGTTTAATATCCTTAAAGGCTAAAGGAACATGTACTCTGGCCGGCTGTCCATCGGCATCCAAGTTTTCAATTACTGGGAAGTTTGGGCCGTCTTAGGCTGCCACTGAACACCCCCCAGCCTTCTGGGGTTGTCCTTGTCCCAATCGGGGTTATAAGGAGGGAGCGTGACAGCGATCGGGGCCGTAGGTGCTTTAAATCTTGACTTTTTCAATTGACCCTCCAGTTCCTCTATCTCCCTTTCCAGTTCTTCTTCCTGCCAGCTGTTACCATGGAGCCCAGTTAGTAACTCCCTTATCTTAGAAATGTAGTCAGCACTGTGAAGCCCAGCTCAAGGCCAGAGGCCTTGTTACATATTTTTGTGAAAAACTAGTAAGGGAGTGTCCAGTGCCTGGAATGCTGATTTTTTCAGACAGTAGCCAAATAAAACAGGGCAACATGAAAATAGGAAGTTTATCTACATTAAACCTTTTTGTAGAGATTCTTTTGCTGAAAGTCCTAAAATAAGCCATGGTGAATATTCTGGAGAAGGTCAATTAAGACTTTTCTGTGGGCCTGATAGGGAGGGGGAAGATGAGAAGGAGGGGTTGAGAGCGGCTAGGGTGGATCTAATTCCTCAGAACTGTCCGAGCTACTTGTGTCCTTGGGAGTTTTTAACTCAGTCAAGTCCGGATAGAGCCTTCTCCTCTGTTTAACTTCAGACTCCCTTGTCTGTTCATCCCTCTTACTCCTAATACTTTCTGCTACCTCGCTATGTGACCTCTCCGATTTTTCTTCATGCAATTGCTCAAGAACGGCCTGACCCTCGCTCACAGCTTTCTGGCATTTACCATCTGTTATACATCCTCTAATTAACTTCCAAAGTAGTATAACACCATCCTTCAAGATACCCTGCTCACGAGCGAAATCCAGGTCCTTCCCTAATTTGTCCCAGCTGGGAATCGTCAGACTCCCTGAAAAAACAAACCAAAGAGCTACAGAGTCAGTTCTAAAAACCTCTGTAATGTGCTCCGCTTCACTTTAAGTCCCTTAGAACGCAGTAACCCGTCCAAGGCCAGCAAAATTGGACTTGAGGGAGTAGCACCCATACTGTTCCAAGCAGTATAAAGAAAGTGAAAATACAAAACCCCGCTCTCTCTTTATCTACAGAGGAGCGTCTTATTTATTTATTCATTTTTTCCCCGCTCTCTCTTTATCTACAGAGGACACAACAACAAAAGAAACACAAAAAACAAAAGCGAAATGACACAACAAAAGAAACACAGAAAACAAAAGTGAAAGTACACAGTGCAGCTGCAATAAATATGAGGCTCTCTCTTTCTTTGTAGAGGAGCTGACCCTGCTTTGGACGCGGATCCCACTTACTGGGACTATCCCTGCTTTGATCGCAGATCCCACTTACCTGGGACTAACCGGTGCACCACCCCTGACTGACTGAAAGTTCTGGTTCCCGGGTCTCGGCGCCACTTGTCGCGACCCCTTGCCCGCAAGGAAGACGCAACTCGGGAATCTTCTCTCAGCAGTTTTTTCAGGTCCTTGATACTTTTTCTTCTTTCAGCTATTTATTCAGGCCTTTGTATTGACATGTCTTTTAGCTTCTATTGCTACTCCTACTACTACTTCTACTGCTACTCCTACTGCCACTACTACTACCGCTACTACTACTGCCACTACTCCCTACTCCTGTGTGCCCCAGCCTTAATAAAGCAGATAAAGCCCCAATGCACAACTGCCACGTGGACTTTTCTCATAGGGTGCCAAGTCACAGCGTGCCAACTCATTCTGATAAGGAGTTGTTTGTCACAGACTACAGGGGAAACCAGCGCCATCTTGTAATGGCGGCCACAGTTCACAGAAACGGCTCACCACACTAGACGTCCATCCTCTCCCTCTTTCTAGAATGGAGACAGAGATGGGGTGGTAAGAGACAGGAGAGGAAAATTCTTACGTGACTGCTACCTGACCCAACTCTGCATCTGGCAGACATTTAAGTCTGGATCTCAGAGGTGCTTCCCAGGGTTCTCTGGAGGCATCCATTCTAGGTTTCTTGTACAGTTAGGGTTGATTATACTGCAATAACAAGTAGCCCCTAAAAATAAAGGGCCCAAAACAGTAAAGTATATCTTCTGTTCACTCAACATTTTGTCTCAAGGGTGATTAAGCAGGCTCTGCTTATTGTAGTCATTCAAAGAAAGGCTCAAAGAAGGGTTCCACACAACAATGTGTGCTTCTAAGATCAGTGGCAGAGAAAGAGAACTCAGGAAGTATGTGTGGCTCTCACATGTCTACTCATAAAAGGCCCCTATGATCACCTTCCTTTGGCCACACTGAGTTCATCATCCTCCTGCAAGAAGTGGCACAGGCCAACCACATGTCTACCTTCAATATCCATGGCATCTTCAGCCAGGCATACGATCCTAGCTATACTCCTGGTTTCTCAATCCCCTTCCCACACAAACTCTCACTTTTATGGCCTTTCACCCTTTGCAAGAAACACCAGGCCAAAGTCCCTGTCATAGATGTGAAGTAGTACTCCCCACTCTCCATGGCTCTATTTTCTCAGTTTCAGTTACTCGTAGTCAACTGTGGTTCTGAAAATATTAAGTGGAAAGTTCATATTTTGAAAGACCACACTCACATAACATTTATTATAGTATATGGTTATAATTGTTCTATTTTATTATTGCTGTTAACCATTACTGTGATTAACTTTCTAAGTTAAACTATATCAGAGCTATGTATGTATTTTTTTAAAGCATAGTATAAATAGATTTTCATACTATTCCACAATTGCAGGCATCCTGGGGACCTTTGCAGATAAGTGGGGACTGCTGTATCTGTAACATGGATTTCATATACCATGACCAGCCATCTTACAGGACTACTTCTAATTCCCCAAACTATAATCCTGTCCTTATAGAAGGACAGTTCACCAGGCAGCTGTTGATACAAATATCCCCACAACTTCTGAAGCCACATATTATCTATCCCACTTTGGCTGGGAGATGGGAGGTAATGGGCAATGAAGATTCTTAACAAGGCACAAGCTCTCCCCAAAGAAATTGCCTCACAAATCCTCTCCTTGCTACTTTTTCTCCTCTTATATTGTTAAAGCACTGAGAGGATTAAAAGTTGTGGAACTAGTTCTTGAAGGTTTTCATTGGTGATTTTGTGTATGGTCTGCCTGTCACTCTCTCTGGTATCTGATATTTATGATGTCTTGACTTCTTTGTCAAAATACTTGAATTGGCAAATCTACCCTACCCTTGTATCCACATCACAGAGGTTAGAAGGCTCCAAATGATTAGTGGAGGACCTATTTGAACTATAACCTCCCTCCATTCTATTTTTTGGCAAAATTCCTGTGGCACCCATTCAGTCACTAGTGTGTGCATCTAATCCAGATAGGGTGCAGTACAGTACCTGGTTTCCTTCGTCACAGTGAGAGACAGAGGAATAAGTATGTGATCTAACCTGAATCTGGGCTCTTCCCCGTTGAAGAGAAAGAAGGAATATCTCTACCTCTTCTCAGAATTATAAAACATAAGGAAACTTTACTCCACCATGAGAAGACAGTGTTAGAAGAAACACAGTTACATGCCTCCATAACACAGGAAAATGGATAATTTATTATTAGTAGTAATAGTAGTAGTAGTTGTCCTGGAAATTGAACCCAGAGGTACTGTACCACTGAGCTATGTCCCCAGCCCTTTTTATTTAATTTATTATTATTATTATTACTATTATTATTATTATTCATTCTGGGAATTGAACCCAGAGGTGATGTGCCACTGAACTATGTCCCCAGCCCTTTTTATTTATTTTATTTTATTTTTTGATTTTGAGACAGGTCCTGTTAAGTTGCCCAGACTGGCCTCAAACTTGCCATCTTCCTGCTTGAGTCTCCCAAATAACTGAGATTACAGATTCGCATGACCATACCAAGCACAGGAATGGTTACTTTAATTTGTCAGAGCCTGATACTCATTGAACCATGTGGTGGGATCACTACTCCTAAAAAACAAGTAATGGAGTCCTTTTTCTGTTCATGTCTCCTGTCTTATAGAAATCTGGGCAAAACAAAGGTCTCTTTTTCTCCTTCTTCATGCCAAAATTAGGGTTATAAGATCTACTTTCAAAAGACAAGTCTGACCAAATTGTCTTCCTCTTTCTCTTACGTCTTCCAGCCAACAGATTGCCTTTGTCCTCTGTGAAACTGGGTAAATAGGTGGACTGAGCTTATTCTGTAGAACAAGTGGTTGTAAGACTTAAATTTGAGGAAGGAACAAACCTGTTTATATTCAGTCCATCATTTCGGAGTGGTTGACTTTATGCCCTTGTCTCAGTTGTCCTAACAGTTGTTGCTGTTTATTCTCTTTCAGTTGGAATCCAGGAAGTTAAAGAGGTGTAAGTAAATGACACAGGAAACAGCACCAAGAAATTTAATAACTAGAACTGGGAAAGAACTACCTTCGTCTCAAATTACAAAACCAGAGGAATGTGAGTCTGGACGTCTCACTACACCTAGAGAAAATTCACCCATTGGCATCAATCAATCAATCAATAGAAATCAACCCTCCTACCCCCACAAAGGCAAAACCCGGAGGGTGATGGACAAAGTCTATCATCCATGGGCCTTTTCTCTATCTATGCTTCCTGCATTTAGGGTATAAGGACCAATAAACCACTTTTATTTGCTCATGCTAATTTGAGTTGAGCTTTGACATCAGTAACAGGGGGGAAAAATCCTGACTGATGCAATTCTTAAGTACTTCTTAAGACCATTGGCCACTGCCTGCACTTCATTTCAGCAATCTCCTCCTTGTCCCAGAGCATTGAGACTCTAATAAGAATCTTGTTTAGAGCAAAAGTACACTGGGATGGGCATGTACTCACCTTTGCCAAACACATGCTTAATGACATTTCCTGCCTAGTAATAAAATAGATAATTAGGTGTATATAGTTTGGAAAAGGAAATGGAAGCACACAGGGAAATCCAGGTACCCCAGCTTGCAGCGGTGGCTCATGCCCCAGCACTCTACAGTATTTGACTCCATAATTCCCTTTATCACATTTGTTTCTTGAAAACAATTCTTTGGTTCAGGTTGGTGTTCAGAGGGAAAAAAATTATTACTCTCAGCCTCTTTTTCTAAGTATTCAAATGGAGGGGAAGAAATCTTAATAATACAAAGAAAAGAAACATATGGATTTTTATTTACCATTGAATATTATTTTAGAATCCATTCAGAGTGGTCTTTCTTTCTTTCCATTGCAGACTACTGTATAAAATCACAAAACCATTATATTTGGTGAAGGAAATGAGAAATTTTAAGGGTTGTTAGCACATTGCATTTTTATCACAAGGAAAACCTGAAAAAGTTATATAGCCTGGTTCTTTTAGTAACTATGATGCATTGAGAAAATATGTAGTATGTGCAGGTTTAATCTGGTACCTGGGAAAAATAAAACAAGTGGGAGTGGGTGATTTTAGGGGAGTAGGAGGAATGTAGGGATATTATTTCAAAATGGATATTTGGATGTGGGAGAGATTATGAAGAAAACAGGTTTTTTCAGCTCTATTTTATTTTTATATTAACTAAAGAATATGTTACATATAAAGTATATGAAGGAGGTCACAGACCCAACTCCATGGTGCTTTGGCAAAAACTACCCAGAATGTACAATTACCCCATAAAGATCATTACTGGGGGTTGCAGGTGCTTACTTTACTCCAAGACCAGAAAGAAAATAATAAATAAATAAATAAATAAATAATGAGTATATGATATATAATGACCTTCTAATAGAAGTAACCCAGGTTTACTCAATCACTGAGCCACATCCCCAAACCTTTTTAGTTTTTATTTTGAAAGAGGGTCTTACCAAGTTGCTTAGGGCCTTGCTAAATTGCTGAGGCTGGCTTTAAACTTTTGATCCTCTTTGTCTCAACTTCCCAAGTTGGTGGGATTACAGGTGTACACCACCACACCTGGCCCCCTCGGGTTCTTTTAAGCATCTTGTCACTCTGCAGTGTTTTCTTTGTTATAGGTGCATCAAACAAGTATACCATTTAAGAGAAATACAATTAAAATTTAATATTTTATTACAGTTTGTGCTATGTAATTGCTAAGTCATGTTATAAAAAGGGACAAACATTATTTTATAAAATATAGAAAGCACCTAGGCTACTGAATATAGCATTAATTTGACAAGTGATAAATCTGTCATTTTAATGCTGCTCTCTGATTTGCCTCTGTGATTATATTGGTACAGGTATTTTCAGAGGCAGCAGAAAGCAGGAATGAACCTGCTGGAGTTTCAGGTCCCCCATGTACAAAATGGGGCCTACGCAATGACATGGTCCTCAAATTATGGCATAAATTAATATGCCTATTTTTGAGTCATTTGATTCTGAAAGCAATTATGATAAAATGATATGAGGCTTTTTATAATCTTCATAATTTCTACTTTCTATGAAATACAATCTTAGTAATATAAAGGAAAGATCAAGGTAAGGGGTAATTTAAAGTAATTTAAAAGATGTGCTCAAATTCACAATAGCTAAGTTATGGAGCCAACCTAGGTGCCCATCAACAGATAAATGGACAAAAAAGAAAATGTGGTGTATATACACAATGGAATATTATTCAGTCATAAAGCAAAATGATTTTATGACATATACCAGTAAATAGATCTAGAGACTATCCTGCTAAGTGAAATAAGCCAATCCCCCCAAATCAAATATTGAATGTTTTTGCTGCTATTTGGAAGATAACCCACAATAAAGTGGGGGTGGGAGGTGGAGAATAGGAATTCAGTGGATTATATGAAGGGGAATGAAGGAATTGGGAAAAAGAAAGAGACTAGAATGAATCTGACCCAACTTTTCTATGTACATATATGAACACAACAGTGAATCTCACCATCATGTACATCCACAAGAAATTAATTAAAAAAAAAACTATGGGTAAATAGCAGAAAGATCAATAGCGGGAAGGAAGCAGAGGAAGGGGAAAGGGAAGGGAAAGAAGAGGTACTGGGGTCTGAATTAGAGTAAGATATATTCCATGATTGTATAATAATATCAAGATGGATTCTACTATCATGTATAACTAAATAGAGCCAATTAAAAAAAAAAGATTAGTACTCAGAAACGTTCTAAGAACAATAGAGTTTTCTGTGTAAGAAAAGTAGGAGGGGGAATCCTAAAAATATTAACAGACCTTAATTTGGGTTCTAAATAAAAACAACAGACTATTACAGGTCATAATATTCAACAGATCTTTTAAAGATGTAAAACCTCATAAACACAGAAAAAAAATTCTATAGTATGTGGGCAGGTTGTGGAAACATAGGTGGCCACATGTTAAGTTTCTATTTTTCTCTTTCTCACGACTAGCAGAAGAGAGAAAATTATACTGAATTTGTGTCCTAATCCAACCTAATTCCTTTCCTTTACCAGTAAACTCTATTAATTGGTTTTCTGAACCCTAAGTATGAGGACCACTACGTGGAACATAATTTGTTGTAAGCTTTCTTGAACACTTCAGTTGCCTCCAAGGCCTCTTCTTATAGGAAAAAAGAACACTCAGGAGAAAAGCTACACCCTGCACACAGCCTGCGAAATTAGTCCTCACTGGTCAGGATGGTAGGGACACCCCACAAGAGTTAATGACTGTCAACAAGAAATTAGGAAAGAATAGAACATACAGCGTGAAATCTGCACACTCACTGTACTTGGCCACTCCAAGACAGCATTAGTAAGCTCTCCATTGCAGGCAAGTTCACATGTAGAGATTTACAGGAAAAGTGCAGAAGAGCAGGTCAGCTGTGTTGCTTCTCTTCTCTGGTGATTTTTTCCATAAATTTGCATTTCAGGCATTCTGGCATTAAGAAGAGAGGACAGGGAGTGAAGAACTCTGGCAGAGATTTTTCTGTGCTCCAAAAATCTTTAAATGTAACAAAATTGGAAGCAGAAGTCACCAAAAAAATCCAAAATTATTCCAGGCAAAGGAGCATTTGAGAATGTATCTGTAATTGATGAACCATTTTAAAAATTATTATTTTTAAAAAATGGTTAAAATTATATATATATATATATATATATATATATATATATATATATATATATATACTTTTTGAGAAATATGGTGAAGAATAGTAGTTTCCATTTGATCAGGGTCTATTATATAGAAGTCACTGTACTAGTCACTTTATAGAAGCTAGCTTACTCATAAAAATTCCATGAGCAATTGCTGTTTTGAGACCTCAAGATATTAACTATTTCCCCCAATGTCAAACACTCACCAAGCTGTAGAACGTATTCCAGTTTAGGATTCTTGGATTTCAAACAATATAATCTTAATGTCCAATATTATGAACATTAAGAAAATGATATATCATTTGCATATTCAGTATTCTTAAAGGACCTTTAGAAGATACTGGTGATTTTGCCTCTTCTCCATCTTGAGATTTCCATGTGTATGCCCATATTTACCTCTCCAAAGCTGAATAGGGACCACTGGCTCAAGAGCTGTAATTAGGATAGCCACCTTCATTAGTCCAACATACAGGTTCTTCAAAGCATAATCTCTCTCTCTCTCTCTCTCTCTCTCTCTCTCTCTCTCTCTCTCCTTCCAAACAAAAGGAAATTAAAACATAACAAAAATATTACAAGGCAATTTTGTAAAAATTTATAAGGTATAAGATTTTTTTCACACATTTATGAGAATTTTTTTCTCACATTTTCCCCCTATAAACATTATAGCTTAAAATAGTTGGGAGAAAGAAACTTTTAAGAAACATAACTACTTTTTTAAAAAAAATATTCTCATAATACAGTGACAGTTTGGAAATAACTATTAATCATCTTGACCAACATCAGTAACATGATATATAAGGGCCTGAATCTTAGGATTATACCATATCAGTTAGCTTGTAAATAAGTATTTAATGCTCACAGAGTAGGTACAGAATATGATAGCTCCTAAACTGCATAGTACATTAACACCTTTTTATTTGCAGTTTTGCTTTCCTTAACTCAGTTACCCACAGTCAATTGCCATCCAAAAATAGTAAAAGGAACATTCCAGAAATATGTAATTCATAAGTTTAAAATTGTATGCTTTCTGAGTAGCCTTATAAAATCTCCCACCATCTCATTCTGTGTCTCCTAGAGCATGGATCATTTATTTGTCCATTGAACTCACAATGTATACGCCACCCACCCGTTAATCATTTAGTAGCTACCTCAGTTATCACATTGTCACAGTATAACAATGTTCATGTACAGATAACACAGTAATACAATATTAAGTAACTTTATTTAATAATGATCCCAAAGTGCAAGAGTAATGATACAAAGAAGGTACAGGGCAGAAAACATGGAAAACAGATTCACTCTGGTACAAGGTAGCTATACTGCAGGGCATATACGGAAAAAAATGGTATATGTAGCATTTTATACTATCTGAGGTTTCAGAAATCCAATTTAGGTCTTGGAACACACCTCCTCTAGATAAGGGCTATTGCAGTGATACACTGTTTCTGGATTTCACAGTAGTGACTAACCAGTGCAGCAGGAGTCCCCCACTCCCCAGTACTGGAACAGATTTTTGTCTCTTTGGTTAATCATAGGTGTGTTAATTAGTTTGTATGTAGGAACCATGTCCTATTAGATAGATAGATGATTGATGGATGTTTACACTGTGAGAGGCCTGAGGAGACTAGATAATCACAGATTCATATTTCAGATCTGAAGTTCATTTTGAGTGGGAACTATGCTCCTTGAGAGACAAACAAATCATTTGCTAACATGATTGAAATGATCAATTTTCTCCTTTCTCTCTGTTTTAAAATTCTTTTATCTTTTTTGAAAAGTTGACTTTTGATTAAACTCAATTAACCCATAGAGGTATTTCATTATGCTAATATAACAATTACTACAGAACATGGAAAGAGAAACATTCCTTGGACTTTTTTTACTGATCACTGAAAGATAACAGTCAGTGTCAGAGGAAATCCAACATCACCAAGATGTGTTACTTTTGTAGGGCTACTGTGACACAGTACTCACAAACAAGATACCTTAAAACAATAGAAAAATATTCTCTCACAGTTCTAGAGGCCAGAATTCTGAAGTGAAGGTGTCAACAGGCCATGCTACTTCCAGAGGTTCGAGGGAGGAAAGCCACCTTGCATTTCTGCCGGCCCCACAAGTTTCTGCTGTTTTGACAAACTCAGTCTGTTCTCTGCCTTTCTAAGTGGCCTTCTTCCCTTTGTGCATGTGTCTGTGTCCTTTCCTGTAAGGACACAATTATTGGATTTAAGACCCACTTTAATCCAAGATGGTTTATTTCCAAATAACCCTGTTGTTCTGGGTGAACATGATCTTTGGGGAGACATTCATCAATCCACTACACATCCTCAGACATGGGCAGGTAAAGGTTAACTGTTATGCTTTAGATATGAGGTGTCCCCCAAAAGCTCATATGTGAGAAAATGCAAGAAAGTTTGGAGGAGAAATTATTGTGTTATGAGATCCTTAACCTAATCAGTGCATTAATTAACTGACAGGGATCAAACTGGGCAGGTAGGCTGTGGCTGAGGGAGGTGGGTCGATGGAGGCATGTATTTGGGGTTTATGTTTTGTTGGGGAGCTAGCGCTCTCTCTCTCTCTCTCTCTCTCTCTCTCTCTCTCTCTCTCTCTCTCTCTCTCTCTCCTTTCTACTTCCTTGTTCCGAGCTACTTTCATCCGTCATACCTTTCCACCATGAAGTTCTTCCTTATCTCAGGCCCAGAGCCATGGAGTTGGCCATTAATTAGACTACAAAGGATCATCAGACATTTGAAGAAGGCTCTAAGATTAAGTAAATCATCCAAAGCAAACTACCAAAGCACTGAGAAGACAGCTATGATACATAAGAAGATATCAATGGCTTCAGAAAATCAATGGCTGTAGATACATAAGATGTATTTTGCATCTATAAGACAATAATGAGATGTTATTTTATAAGAAGGGTGGAAGAGAGACTGAAAGAACAGGAAAGAGTACTTGAAAATTTAAATTTTTAGTGAAAACATTGAAATATAAATCTCATGATTCTCTGAAAATTGAAGAAAAGGTAGGGAAGGGGAGATAATGTAGGAGGGTAAATAGTAGAGGAAAAAATGGTCCAATTTCTAAATTAGAGAATTTCTAAAAAAGGAGATAAAATCATGAAAGATGATAATTTTTAAATTCCCATGATGGAGGTCAGATTTTCCAGATTGAAGAGGTCTTCTGAGAGTGAAACACAATTAACATAAATTCCCAAGGAATGGAGCCTGCTAGAAATGCACAGATATCTGTGAAACTGTGAGCTCCACATAAACTTTTCCTCATCTAAATTTGTTCTTGTTGGCTGTTTCAGTCACAGCAGTGAGAAAGTTCACTAAAACAGTTATCACATTTCATATATGAGAAATCAATCCAGATAAACCAATGGTTCCAGGTCAGTCAGTCAGATTCTCAGGTCCTCCTCATGTAGAGATGGGAGCTCCACACTGTCTCAGAGGAATTTACAAATGAAGGGACTCCTTATTACACTATTCTAATGTGTGTATGTTTAAAATTTTCCATAAAGCTATTTTTTTAAAGTTGCTCATCTAAGTGATCCAAAATGTACTTGAACAAATTATCTGAGATCAAGGAAATAGAAAATATTTTTTTATATTTACTATCAACTTAGATTTAAAAAACTACACAGGAAATTGTCAAAGGTATATATATATATATATATATATATAGCATTCTGATTATGTAAATATTTTAAATCACCTAGATGGATATCAAATTTAACATTCACTCATTCATCCATCTATTTTGGTGCTAGGGTAGAACCCAAGGCCTTGAGCATGGTAAGAACATGTTCCACCACTCAGCTACACCCGCAGCCTCAACGTGAATTTTTGATTAACTAACTGGATTGTACCACTTTTGTTGGCAAGAGAAGTTGTTTGTAGATTGTTTGTTTTCAAGATCATCCTTATTTTGCTATTTCTTTTTCAACAGCACTGAATCTGGCATGCAAGAACTGAGGAAGTGGTAGATATAAACTAAATTATTATTTATAAATGATAGTCAGTAGTAAATGACTAATAAGCCCTTTTCCCCAACCTATAATTTCCACTGTTTAAGCAGTCCAAAGAAGAACCAGAATATGAGAAAAGAGAAACTGCTTTCCATGTATGTAAGGAGGCTCTATTTATTTAGTCCCTGGTGATATACAGTGGTAGTTTTCCCATGAAGGATACTTAATAGAAATGTACAAGAGTAACCTTAACAGGTTAAATCATCAAGAGTTCCATAAGCCAGTGCAAGCATTTGATACTAAAGGGCATAGTTGTCTTCCCTGGTTGGTGTCTTTAAACAGATGAGAAGCATCACAAACCACCAACTGTGGCTGATCAGTTACATTTATCTCAACTTATGAAAACCCATTACATTTTTATTGACTACTTCACTTATTTTTCTGCTTAATGCATCCTGTAACATTACTATCTACACAAGTTCCTCCTTTGCTAAGTCTTCTTTCACATGTTCAAATTCAGTCTCTTGAGAAATGGCTCCCCACTCTACTGAGGTCATCATCTATGCTCTCCTTCAGATTGCATGTTTCCTGAATAAAGAAACCCAAGGAATTCCCCTTTCTTTACAGGGAAGCATGCCTCCAACTGTTACACCCAATCTCTTGGTCCAGGCATGGCTATGTTTTTGGATTCTTTATTCCAAGAAATACCTGCAACAACTAAATGAAGATTTTTAATGAAAGGGAAATCTCCTCTGTTCTTAGAGTAAAAGTGAAGAATCTAATCTCCTCAGGTTTACACATACAACTGTTCCTACAATGCACTGCTCCTCACTTCAAGGCTCTCCACAAAATACAGCATTACTTGTCCTTGGCATTCTTCAGCATCCACATGAAAAATTTCCCTATCACTAACAGAGTCTCAGATGTAATGGGGTTCCCAAGCTGATGTGGAGGATATTCGCTGATGAGGATTTTTTTTTTGCCCCCACAAACTTCATGCTACAAAGCAAGACAATGTTTGTAGACAACAGAAGACCAGCATGAGAACAGAAATGCACAATCAAAAACATCACTCAATTTCTATCCATGCATTTCACCAAGTCTTGTTGATGGACATATCACTGGTGACTGCTGGATTTCTAACTCAGGTGGCTGGGATCGTAAAGTCTCAGGTAAATGAGATTCCCAAATCTTCTATCAACACTCATTGCCTAACTTCTAGTCCTGGCCCCCAGAATATTTTACACAAGCTGAAAATTGGAAATGAGGATCATTTAAGGTCACAGTTATCACCTGGCTATTTCATAAAAGCATAGTGTCACATCTCTTGGAACTATGAAAAGAGTGACAGCCAAAAGCCTCACACAACTTACCTAGGAATGCAGGCTAGATATAAAATGATTCTCCTGAGATCCTCCTGCCATATACTGTCATGATTGCTGCAGGCTGAAAATGTTAAAAGTGACCTCCATGCTTACCTCTACCACCTAAAAAACAAATATTGGGAACACATTTAGACTAAGGAGGATGAAATGAGACTCTCTACTCTCCATTTCAAGTCAAATGTTCTCATCTATTCACTCAGTCCAAATGATTCCTAAGTGAACCACAGAGAGTGGAAGAATCACTCACTGCCCAAGATTCCTCAGGTCATCTGAGCTGTGTAAAGCTCAGATGGAACTCAGAAGAACAAGTCTTAGTTTGAAGGACAAATAGAAGGTTCAGCAGATGGCTTGCCTTTTCCTTCAGTGTGTTGGAAGAACGCCTTCCTTTAAGTTAATATGTGGGGAGAAAATGTTCTTGTGTGTGTGCACTTTCTTGCCTCTCCACTCCTTCCTCACCACCCCTTTCCTATTCCCTCCTCTGCATTCTGAACCTTCTTTTCTTCTGCATCACTTAAACTGGGTTCTTAAAAGTCTTAAAAGGAAAAAGAAAAGATGCTATTCAAACGTTATCCCAATGATGACTTATTAAATGTGATATCTGCTGCATCTGACCACCAATAGGCAAGCTTTGTCAAACTCTTTCACAAAGTCACACATACAAAAAGAGAAAGATGGGCAAGAAATCACTTTAGAGAACTAGATTAGCTCAAGGACTTTTGAAGAATTACACCATACACCAGGAGTACAAATCTCAGGCAGGCATGTTTCTCATTGAAAGGAACACAATTTGAACACAGTAAGACTGGGTACTTTTGGTGAAACTGTCATATTTACTCTGTATTTCTCTCAAGGTTGTTAGCAAAGTAGAAAAGGAAAATAAATCCTTCTATAAGAGGTCTTTCATTTAGTTTTATGACTCTGATCATCTCTGTTCAAAAAATCCCACACTTCAAGTTACAATGCAAAACTCTTAATTATTCTGTATACCAAAAATAATTAGCAGGGATAAAATTAAAATCCAAGCAAGTAAACAAGAAAAATACCTTTCTATAATGTAATCAAAATAATATACAATGCTGGGTGCAGTGGGGCATACCCATAATCCTAGCAGTTTAGGATGCTGAGACAGAAGGATTGCAAGTTCAAGGCAAGCCTCAGCAAATTAGAGAGGTCCTAACATCCTTTCTGAAAATAACAGCAAAACAACAAACAAAAAATCTATATACACAGCAGAAGATGCTGGTATTTTGAAAACAAATTTTATCAATATGTTTTTTTTTCTAATTTTCTAGAATGATTACACACGTTCTAAACAGTATGAAACTTAATTCTGACTGTGAATAATTAAAATGATTCTCACATACTGTCTAGTCATGTAAACTAAAAGAAGTCTTAAATATCTGTAACTCAGTTATTCAGACAATCAATGGAGCAACACCAAATCACAGATATCAATAAATCCTAACCATCATGAATGGTTAAGAAAGGGACAACCAGACTCTCCCAATAAATTCCCCACAGAACCAAACACCACCAAGTATTTCACATTCCTACCCTGCAAAATAAGCCAAGTCTCATCAAGCCTCAAGACCTAACTCATAGTCTACAGGAAACTCAGAGGGAAGAGAAGCATGTTGAATGAGCATACAGGGACACAATGAACAAAATATAGAGTGATAAAAAATCTACAGTAAAACACTCAACTTCCTCACTTAACAAAAGAGGGGATAAGGCAAAAAAAGCAAGAAGGATGAAAAATCTGTAGATGAAAAGAGTCTTATCAGATATCTTAACCAACTGCAACATACACTTGTTAAGAAACATTGAGAGACACAAGTAAGGAGATTGAATACTGATTGGCTTTTGTGGATTAAAGAATGATAATTCAATTTTAGATCATCTAATGATAGTGTGTTTTAAAAAACTTACCTTTTATGTATATGTGTTTGTGTATATATATATATATAAAACATAATAAAAATATATATTATTTATATATATATTATAAATATGTATATATATTATTTATAAGCAAAATTGCAGGTCTAAAATTTATGTCAAACTTATCCAGAGCATGGTGTGCACACATATGCCATACATGTGATGTTTTTTCCTGTATATGCATACCTATGATAAAGTTTAACTTATAAATTAGTTATGAACAATAACTCAATAAAATAAATTAATAACAACTCAATAAAGAAACACAACAATAGGATGTAATAAAGAATTTTCTCACATGCTCTAATCTCTCTGGAAAGAGTGAAGACATACTGGTATTTCAACCACAGCTTGACCATGGAGGGGGTAAATGAAACCATGGGTAAATGAAATGACATCCTCAGATAGAGGCAGGGGAGACTGCTGTGTATAAACCACATTCAATATAAAGTGTAGAACACTTCATTAACTAACTCTGACTTATTCCACAGAATACAACAGAATACCACAAATGAATAACTTATAAGAAACAGAAATGTATTTTCTCCTGGTACTGGAGGTTGGGAAGTCTAAGATCCAGGTGATGGCAGGTTGGGTAACCTGGAAAAGACCACTTCTTCCCTGGAGGAGGATTGGTGGGGATGCTGCATTCTCATATATTGTGCAGCTTGCCCAACCTGGGCTGATGATTGAAGCCAGGCTGCACACACACAAAGCAAGAGCTTTGCCACTGAGCTACATCCACAGCCTATGTAGCCTTTCCTAAGACGATCATGCTACCAACTGCTTAACTGTGGAGAGAACACATTCAAACCACAGTGTCAGATGTGCCAGGTAATTTAATTTAATTCATCCTAAATGAAGGACATAATGTGTGGCAATCTTACTTCCATGAAATGAGTATTTTTAGGGTAGCTAGAGATAAGATGAATGATCCAAAATATTCAAGTTCATGAAATTCTAAGTGTTTATTTTTTTAGAGATTCTTCCATTATAAGTATGTTATAGAATCACTTATCTTTTATCCTGCTTTTACTAAAGACGCTTTTGTGCTGCGGCTACTATGCCTCCCCAGATACATGACACTGCCATGCCCCGTCTGCCATCCTTGGGCCCAGGGCCAGCACAGTACTTGAGTGGACAGCCCATTTTGGTTGACTGCCTTCCAGGCCTTTACTCCACGGTGCCCTCAGACCTGGGTGTTAGGTGGGTGAGGGAACTCCCTCCCTCCCCCCCCCACACCAAGGGGAGAGGGCACTTCCACCTCCAGGGGGAGGCCACATGGACCTGGGTGTCCGGATGGGGGGGTAGCTCCCCCCCAGCACCCAGGGAAAAGGGTACTCCCCCCTGGGTAGGGAGGCCCCTCGGACCTGGGTGTTGGGGTGGGTGGGGGGGAGCTCCACCCACCCGCACCCAGGGGAGATGGAACTCCCACTCTGGGGCGGGGGAGGCCCCTTGGACCTGGGTGTGTATGTGGGGAGCTCCCCCCCCTCAGCTCCCAGGGGAGAGGGCACTCCCCCCAGCCGCACTCAGGGGATAGGGCACTCCCCCCTCCAAGGGTGAGGCCCCTCTAACCTGGGAGTGTGGGGTGGGAGCTCTGCCCCTCCGGACCCACAGGAGAGGGCACTCCCACCTCCAGGGGGGAGGCCTCTCTAACCTGGGTGTCAGTGGGCGGACCTCCTAGCAGCACCCAGGGGAGAGGGCACTTCACCCTCTGGAGGTGAGGACTCTCGGACCTGGGTGTCTGGGTGTGTGGGGGATCTCCCCACCATCTCACACCCAGGGGAGAGGGCACTTCCCCCTCTGGGTGGGAGTCTCCTCTGACCTGGGTGTCAGGGTAAAGCGGGAGCTCCTCACTCCCACCCCGGCACCCAGGGGAGAGGGCACTCCACCCTCCAGGAGGGAGTGCCCCTCTGACCAGGGTGTCAGGATGAGCTCCCCAGAGCACCCAGGGCAGAGGGACACTACCCATGCCAGAGAGGAAGCTCCTCTGACCTGGGTGTGGGAGGGGGGAGCTCCACCCCTCAACCAGGGGAGAAAGCACTTCCTCATTCAAGGAGGAGGCCCCTCTGACCTGTTTGTGTAGCGGGGGGAGCTCCCCCCCACCTATGGGAGAGGGCAGTGTTCCCTCTGGGGGGAAGGCCCCTCGGACCTGGGTGTCATGGTGGGGGTGGAGCTTCCCCCCTCCACCCCACTCCCAGGGGAGAGGGCACTCCACCCTCTGGGTGGGAAGCCCCTTGGACCTGGGTGTCAGGGTAAAGGGGGAGCTCCCCACCCCTACCCTGCACCCAGGGAAGAGGGCACTCCACCCTCCAGAGGGGAAGCCCCTCTGACATGGGTTGTGGGGAGGGGAGCTCCCCCTACCTAGAGGAGTAGGGCAGTCCCCCCTCAGGGTGGCAGGCCCCTCAGACCTAGGTGTGTGTGTGGGGGGGCTCTCTGTCATTGCTTTCCACACCTTTCTTGTCTCTTGTCTTCTTGCTCTTATTTGAATCCTTGTCTGTCAGTGGGGAATCCAAACTAAGGCTGTCAAATTTCTAGTTCATTTATCATATACAACTGTGTACAATTCATAGTATCTCTGAATTTCTGACCATTTGGTTAATAAATCCATTTTATTGTGCTTTAATAATTTCTATTGTGTATTATAATAAAAAGAATTGTTATCATTTACTTTTTCAAATAACTTTTACAAGCATATTAACCTAATTCAGTGTTCCTTCACTCACTTTTATTTTTCTTTTAAATGTTTTTTTTTTTTTTGTGTGTGTGTGTGTGTGTGTGTGTGTGTGTGTGTGAACTATGGAAATATCAATTGACAAGAGATCTGAAAGATTACATTTAGTACACCATTATCACTAAACCCCTAAGTAAAAATGAAAAGAAGAAAAGAAAAACTGTTTTGGAAAAAAAGTGAGGTGGGGCAGATGCAGAAGAGCTTAAATTCCACTTAAAAGGTCTGGAATACCTGAAGTTTTTAATTTCTTCTTCTGCAGCTAAATGGGCTTCGCTCTGTCCTATTAAATCACTGTCTAAAAAGTGACCTAGAATTGTAAAGGTGATTGAACTCTAAAAAATTCTTAAGTTGTTGGAGGTAAATCATCTCAGTATTACCAGGCATTACACTTCTTAGAAAGAAAGGGTTTAGGGATGTTAGGAGGAAAGTCACTTGATTCAAGTCCCCCTGGGGTAGATTGTTAACCTACTGGGGTTGCCTGCCTTTTTGAACACTCTTCCTGTGCTGGGAAATTCTCCAACTTTTGATTCCAGGCCTTCCTGTGACAGAGTCAGACAACTTCTCCTACCTCCCACTTAAGTTGGAACCAGTGAGTGACACAGGATATTCTAATAAGACACACTCATGCAACACCTCAGAACAAAGACAAGCTTCCAAAAAACTTTCTGGGTCAGCTGTGAGCTGCAGTGATGATGTCATTTGGTGACTCCACTGGGACCCATCTTCTGGTAGCATTTGCACATATCTCTGGGCCTTATGACCTTCAAAACTGATGTTCTGCTCCTCCTGAAGACTCTTGTGCTAGCAATAATATTTGATACATTTAATTACTGCCTAAAATATTTAGAATTAATTTCCCTTACTAGGAACTATAACTATAACTTTCATTTGTTCTGTTATATATAAAACACTTTTGTTGTGGATAAAGCATCTCTGAAAGTTATAGTCTCAATGAAATCCTAATCTCAAAATTGTATGTCTAAGACAGGAAGATTTGTCCCTGTATTCCTTGGTTAAATTTTGTACCATTTTACTGGAAGTTTAAAAGTAAGGGAGGGTGCTGTGGTTGTGACTCAGTGATAGAGCACTCTCCTAGCACACTTGAGGCCCTGGGTTCAATCCTCAGCACCACATAATTAATAAGTAAATAAATAAATAAACAAACAAATAAATAAATAAATGTATTTTAAAGAGTTTAGAAAAAGCAAGGGGGACTTTTTCTTTTGTTGTATTTGGAGAAACCCATTATTTGCCCAGAAGTAAGTGAATTAACACTCTCTAAAATTTCCAATAACTTTGTAAATTGAACATAAATTGTTTTTATATCATATATTTACAATTTTCATTTGTACATTTTTAATCAGTATGATTTGGGTTCCAGTGATGTTAGAACTGTTATTTTTTAAATTACAAATTAAATACTAATTTTAAGGACACAGAGTTGACTTTTCAAATACTGACACTAAATTCTCACTTTACCTCAAAATTTTGGTAATATTAAGATACTAGGACAATGAACTTAAGGATCCCTGAGTTCAATCCCTGCTACAAAAACAAATAAGGCAATACTTAGGACATTGTTTTTGAATAGACTGAAAACAAGACTAGTTATTGAAAACATATTCTGTAACAGGCTACATTTGGCTGTGGCCTTGATCAATGTTACTCTACTTCAAAATTAGAAGTGAAAAGGAAAATCCCTAATTTCAAGTATTGAGAAAGCAATCAAGGTATCACCTCTGCATCTCCCCAGCATCTCCTCAGTTCACATCAACATTCCATTATGTGGCTCTGTAGATAATTGGGAAACCTATATAGTCTTTCCTAACTTCTTCAGGAGATTGTGATTTTCCACCCTCCTTATCCAACAGATGTGACTTGTTCATCGATTGATAATTCTCTAAGATCCAACCCCCAAATTTCCAGGACAATTACCCTACATCTTACAGTCATATCTTTTTCACATGGGGAAAATGAAGTTGACCATAGAAAAACCTTAATATTTTTGCTGTGAAAGACCTGCATTTTAATTATGGCAATTTACATGAGTCTCATGTTTAATGGTGAACAATATGATTTGAAATGTTTGCTAATGTGACATGACACTTAGGGAAGGAACAACCCTTCAAAGGCAACATGTGCCAGTGAGTTAATTCGCTGTGGTAGTAACGTACCAGAGCCTGAGACATCACTTCCCTTTATGAATAATTTTACATAAAAACTTATGGGTGTCTGACATTTTATTTACATGTGCCATGGGGGAAAATACAAAACAAAACAAAACTAACATTATTTGGTTTGCTGTCAAATGTTGTCTCTATTTTTGTTGTCTTCAGTGCTCTGATTCAATGCATTTTAATAAGTTTTTAAGAATGCATGAATTACAGTCAGAGAAAGGCTGGGATGACACACACTCATTATAGAATATAATGGAATGAAACATTATCTATTGTTTGGCATGCCAGAAACTCTTAATACCCTTTCTCTTTAAGAATTGAAACATTCTCAGTGCAACTGGGCATACACCACTTGGCATAATTTGAAGTGCTTCTTTAAGAGGCTTTAAATCTTAAGTCATGCTTGAGGTATTCTGCAAATTTGATCTCCTCCAGATTTTATCAGGCTACATTAGTATCTGGGCTTTGGAAAGCCTCTTCCCTCCATGGCTATTAGAGGTTCATAGTTCATTGGGTGTATCTTGAACCAAGCAAAGGTAAATGTGAAATACAGTGTTGTTTCTGTGAAGGCATGAAGGATGCATGCTCATCCTCTTGATCTTTGGCATGTTATATCCAGTCAATGATGAAAAAAATTTAAAAGTTATAGCACTAATTATGTCAATTGTTTTAGGTGAAAAAATAATTTGAACTCTTATTTGTGCTTCAGTCATCCCTATACAATGGCAAATCAGTATATTCAAGTTGCCTGCTTATTGCTGGAAGTAGAGCTTGTATTTTAAGTGACCAGAACTAAGAAACTTCCCCCTGGATCCATAGCCAATTTATGCATGCTAAAGCCTTCAGCAAGAAATTTCCTAATGCCAAGAACAATCCTAGTATATTCTAACACTGGCTGATATTCCCAGCAGCTGCAAGTAGAATGTGTAGCCTTTAGGAGAGGATTCTGTACAGGGTACCACAGTATCTAGAATAACTATGTAATGTGCTCATGAATACAGAAATAGTAAAATGCTGAAATCTAATCCAAGTCTGTCCAACCTTAGCCTGCCCTCTTAGCTTTGATGCTATATCAGTTCCCATTGCCAGACCTATCTGGCCAAATTGCTACTATCTGATAGAAAATTTACATTTATAATACATTTTTTTTTATGGTTTAGAAATGTCTAGTACATTTTGTCCTTCAAATTACCATCTGCTGAGGTTCCAGTTCATTGCCTTGTGTTCTCCCTGGGTCAGAGACAGGGTCAGCCACTCTAAAATTGAAACAAAGCCAGATGTTAGTTTAGGAGTAATGATAGATCTTAATAAATAATACACTGTTGCAATGGAGAAGAGTACAGTATGTACTGAACTAAACTTCCATTTATACACTGGTGACTCAATATTTTATTTTATTTTTGCTAATTTTTGTGTTTTGGTACCAAGGATTGAACCCAGGGGTACTTAACCACTGAGCCATATCCCCAGACATGCTACCCCCATTTTTTTTGAGACAGTATTTATAAAACACATTTGTTGATAGTCATTTTTCCCCATAATTAATGGTCTTTGGGTGTGGTTGGTATCAAAATAACATTGGTTTTCCAGGGCACGTGTATATGCCTGTAGTCTCAGCTCATTGAGAGTCTCAGGCAGGAGGATCACAAACTTGAGGCCAGTCTGGTCTCAAGTAATACCTGGTCTCAAAATAAAATACCTAAGTGAAGGGGTACCCTTCACCCTCAGTGGTAGAGTGCTTCTGTAACTTTGGTCATGAATCATTCTAAACTTAGTAATTTAAATCTTCTCATTTTTATTTATCTCAGTGTTTTTCCAGTGATTTCATCTTAGATATATTGATTATTTAGATACTCATTGTCCCTCTCAAAAGGTTTTTAAAAATGTTTGGTTTCATCTATTTTTTTGAAGTTCTATTTTATTAATGTCTGTTCTCACTTTATTATTTCCTTCCTTTGTTTTCCTTAGATTTCTGGTTTGCCTTTTCCTTTTTCCTTTTTCATAAGTTAGAACAGTAGATTATTGGGTTGAGAGTGCTTTTCTTTTATAATGTAGGTTTCCATGTTCAACGAGGAAATTCAACTAAAAAATTGCAAAGAACTTGGAAATAAATGAAAGTGAAAATTAAAGGTCGCAAACTTATGGAGTAAAGCAGAAACAGTTCTTAGAGGAAAACTAGTAGCTTACATGAAAACTAGTAGCCATAAAAACCTACATTATTCCAAATCTAGGAATTCCAGCAACAGCTATCAAGGACACCCAATAGATGCCCACTAATTATATCTACCCATCATATTTGAATGCTAGCCTCCGTTTTCCTCTTAACAGTCCTGTATTCCAGAAGGCAGAGAAAATCACACCCTCTGGGACAGGAGTCCACCATGTTTCTCCTTAGCTAGCAAAACAATAAAACTCTTTTCCCCATTTTTCTCATACCCTGCCATCTTTATTGGATAGGCAATGGGGACAAAGACCACGATTTAGGTAGCAGAAAGGGTACTCCATAATGTTCCTTCTGCACCTTCTCATTTTATTATCCCTCAGAAGGGTCAATCAGTATTATCAGTGCTATCAACATCTGCTCCCTTTAATTACAACAAAATCAATGAAACAGGGCTGGTGTTGTGGCTCAGTGGTAAAGGGCTTACCCTGCATGCCTGAGGCACTGGGTTCGATCCTCAGCACCACATAAAAATAAATTTAAAAACAAACGAACACATTGTGTCTATCTACAACTAAAAATACATATTTTTTAAAAATCAATGAAACATGAAAACAAAGAGGGACATTTGGGAAATGTAAGGAATTGAAGAAGAGGACACAGAGACTTATTGCAAGAATCATCTTAACAATCAGCTTGAGCGATTGTTAAATGCCAACCATCTGGCGATAAACCCCTGGTGCCAGCCATTTTTCAGTGAAGGCGGGTCCCACTGAGCCTCACAGCCAGCATCAGACTTTTCGGGGGTTGGAGCAGCTGCACAGGCGGGGTAAGGCAGCGCCCCAAGCCCAGTTTCTGACTTTTCCCTTGTCAGACCAGCTGCACCTCAGGAGGGTTAAGGCACCGCCCCGCCAAGGTTGGGACTTTTGGCGGGTGGACCAAAGCACAGCAGGCGGGGTAGGGCACTGCCACCCGCCCAGGTTGGTAGTTTTCGCGGGGTAGACAGGCCGCACCAAAGGAGGGATAAGGCAGCGCCCCACGCCCAGGATGGGACATTTCAGGGGTTGGGTGAGCGGCACCGCCCCACGCCCATTTTCAGACTTTCCCCGCACCGGAGGTGGGGTAAGGCACCGCTCGACGCCCAGGTTAGGACTTTTCACAGGGTGGACCAGCCCCACGCAGGCGGGGGTAAGGCACCACCCATCCACGCGGAGGTTTCGACTTTTTGCGTGTTGGACCAGCCACAAGCAGGCGGGGTTAAGGCAGAGCCCCATGCCCACTTTCGGACTTTTGGCAGGGTGGACCAGCCACAAGCAGTGGGGTAAGGTAGTGCTCCACGCCCAGTTTGGTGGATTGGACGCACCACACCGCAGGCGGGGTAAGGCACTGCCTTTCTGTCCTGCGCACTGGCTCCGACCTCAATCCTGCTGGTCGAGTGCACTCGCTGCACCCCTGTGCGCATGAGCAGAAGGCGGGTGGCGGCTCTGTCCCAAGGGTTGACATGAGGCGGTCCAGGCGCACTCTAGAGGTTTCCTTGACAGTGTGGGTGCTGTTGCTTGGCGGGTTCCGTGGACCCACGGGGTGGAGTGACTGAGGAGAACTGGAGGGAGCTGCAGGAAGGAGTGGGGATGGCAGAATTGTGAGTGTTGGGAGTTTGTCTCCAGACGCTGGCAGGAGTCCCTATGAGCCCGCACACCCGACCTCCTCCCTTTCCCCAGGACGTTGCCTCCCAGTCACGGAGCTGCGCCCAACTCCTCCCGACACCCAGCTCCCCAGGGTCTGTGGCCAGCTGGGTGCCTCCTCCTGTTTTCATACCTGGGAATAGTAAGCTGCTTCTGCATTGTGTTCCCCCACTTCTTTGCTAGTGCTCTGGTGTGCCACAGGATCTGTGCTGTGTCTGATTCTCTCTCAACTTTTTGTCAGGGCTTCGAGATTGGGATTCGGGAATGATGGGGGTGGGGTGGCGTCTGACTAGTTCCCATGGCGTTTGTTTGAGAATGATCCTTTACAGAGATCCAGACTTACTTTCGTTAAGCTTTCCGCACAATCTCTAGCCTTTTGTTTTCCTTAGGAAACATCTGTTTGTGCTGCTGGATTTAGGATTTATTTTGTTGTTGTTGCACATTCTAAGTGGAAATAGGGTTATTTTAAAATATGCGTGCCCCCTCCTCACATTCTCTTTCTGCATCTCATTTTTCCATTGTGTATTCACAATGTAGAGGATCCTTGATTTTGTGACTCCTCGGACTTTGTAAGTGATATTGCATTGAAAGATAAAATGAATTATTACGGCGGTTATTACAAACTCCCAATAGAGCTGGGTTGCAGTAATTCAAACAGACTCGTGTGTCTTGTGTTGTGTTTCGATTTAAAGTCCTTCTGCTGAAGTAGGAAATAGCTGTCTCTGATTTAGATGCTAAATGGAGTGGGATAACCCGTATTGGCCAATGGCACCATTATTCTCTATTGTGTGTGCATTGCACACTTTAAATACATTATCATACGTAATTCGCTAATGATAGCATTATCCCATGAGACAGATGAGAAACAAATGCCTAAATACCTTAAATGACCCATGCGGCTATTGCTATACTAGCTTTCTTTGGGCTTCCAGAATAAGCATTGATTGTTAAAACACCTGCATCTTTAACACTCAGGCAAATACTCATGGATCCTGGATGAAGTAAATTGGCAGTTAAGGAGGCAAGTGGGAGTGGACAATGCCAAAAAGACAACCCAGAAGACAGGTTCAGTGACTTTTGAGTCATCAAAAATAAGAACAAATATAAGATAGGGAAAAATGTTTAGTATGCATATAATCTGCAACTTGGTGGAAGGAGTCTTCAGGCACTGTTGAAGCTGCGGAGGAGAGGAAGTATAACCATTGGCAGCATTTGTTTTTTCCATCAGTAGATTGTTTTAGATGGGGACCTGTAAAATAGCTAATATTATAAACAATATGTTAAGCACTAGTGATTGTAAATTTATAAAATACACTCAAATATTCAGGATATTTTTAAACTCATTTGGTCATTGTCAGTATAACATCAGAAGAGGTATTAAGGAGAATATAACAAACATACTACACTGATGATGAGCTAAATCCAAATTAAAGCATCAATCAGAAACCATAGGAGAGTGTTTTCCTTCATTGTCCTTGGCTAAGGATTCTAAAGGTTCAAGAATTCTTTTAAAAATACAAGGTACAATGGTTTGTAAAAAGCAAGAATTGCTGCACAGGGTGGCACACACCTGTAATCCCAGCTGCTCAAGAGGCTGAATCGAGAGGATCATAATTTAAAAGGTAGCCTCTGCAACTTAGCAAGGCACTGTCTCAAAATGTATAAACGGGGGGGGGGGGGGTTGTGGATGTGGCCCAGTGGTTGAGTACTTTGGATTCAATCCCTGATACCAGAAAAAAAATGAAAAGAAAAGAAATAAAGAAAAATATTTACTAGCCTTAATAGTCTGCTTTTCATTACAAGCGAGTTATTTTCAGTTAATGTATTTCTGATCAGAAGTTGTTATAGAAATATTTTAATTGAAATAAAACTTATTGTTAAGGAGTTTGAGTTTTATGTATAGTACTAATTTGATTACTCTCCGGTGCCTGTTTTGGAACTTCTACTAAATCAGGTCAAGAAAATGAAAATACAGAAAGTGTATTTTTTTTTTAGCATTTTTATGCTTCATTTGTTCTGATTCCATAAGCTGAGGCAAATTTCAGAAAGCTAAATTGTAGGGAAAAATTAGGATCTGAGAAGATTATGAATGCCATTAAAATGCTAGTGTGGTTGGGCATAGAATTTGTAAACTCAGGGTCTTGGAAAATGGCTTGCCAAGAGGTTTTTTTTTTTTTTTTAACCTGCTTAATATTTATGTGGGGGTTAGGTTTTGAAATAATACCTTTAAATAAAAATGCAGGTCTCTAGCTTCTTTTAATATTAGTAGGCTTCCTTCTTGGGCCAGCCATCCCTGTGGCAGTTCTACAGCATACTAGTAATAGCTGCCTTAAGTTGGAACTTGGGTTTCCTCATTCACCGTAGACCAAGGTAATTTTTTTCCATTTTTCTAACAACTTACATTTGATTCTGCTGTATATAATTCTTAAAATGATAAATTAAAAATTGAGGCTTCTTGTGGCCACATTATAGTAGAAAAATACAGGGGATTTTAAGGTGCAATTATTATTCATGTGAAAATGCTCTTCTAACTTTAAAAATGTATTCTAAGTATTTCTGTTATGGAGGGTTATCATCCTTAATGAATACTTCTTTTTGTTTCATGATGCAGCATGAATCTTTATTGTGAAGATAAATAGCCATCTTTGGTGGGGAAAACTCACAGAATGATTAGTCATTTATAAGGTTATGTTATCTGAATCTCCTTTTTCCACATTATGTGCTCCAAAACTTTCATTACATTTTGAAGACATAATGTTCTCCATCTAGTTAAATTAGCCACAGCTACTTAATCCCACTTCACTTTCCATCTCTCTGATGGGAGCTCAGCATACAGTGACTGTCAAAGCAGATTCCCTGGTTATGTATACAACTCATTCCTGGTTTCTGTTGTTTGCGTTGCTCTAAGGGACCTTGAGTACATCATCCTCTCCCTATTTCTCTTATCTATTTTTGTGCTCTGGCCTCCAGACTAGTATTTAAGTTGTTTTTGAGAAGTCTCATAACACTCTGGTCATAGAAGATATTGGCCATGCCATCATTTGCAACTCACCAAGCTTCAGAAAAAGGGCATAGTAGTAATAGCTACCTCAAGTTGGAACTTGGGTTTCCTCATTCACCATAGCCCAAGGTACTTTCTATTTTTCTTTCAAAGTCAAGGTCACATTTTTATTTGACTCTAAAATTGAATTTCATATCTAATACCTATGATTTAAGAATATGGGCTCTTAATCACAAAGCCCTAAGGTCATAAGGTCAGATACACTCTTGTGCTCGTTCCCTGCACAACTAGTGGGTCTTGTCCTTGAAGCTTCTCTCTCTACCAGCATCAATCTTATTCATGGTGGTCACAATAAACCTGGGTACCTGATTGCACTGTCCCAAATGGTAACAATAGTAACCATTTATTGATCACTTAGCTATTGCAACTCCTGAAGTTTTGCATTTCTGGTTTAATCCTCACACAACCTTATGAGATACATAATATATCATATTGCAGATAAGAAAACAGGTTAATTCTCAGTCAATAGTGCTTGACACATGGTTAATAACAAGTGTAAGCTGGGATTGTCACCACCTTTATTATGAAAGATTCATAGTCTTTCCCATTTTAGCAGCAACATAAACTGTCTTTTTCTTGTATGTCAGGTATTATTTGATTTGAAACCGAAGAGCCTGTTTTTTTTCTGTTAACTCATCCCTAGCATTTTTAATAATTATTGATCAGTGTAATTGATCAAGTGCTTACATATATACACAAATGTCTTCAGTAATCAAAGTTGACAAATTTTAAATTGAGCTAATATACAGTAATGTGTTTTCTAAAGTTGTTTTAATTACATAATTTGAATATTCTTCATTTATAACAAAACTCAATTATTTTAGGCACAATTTCCACAATCTTAATATCATTGAAATAATTCAGAATCACCTTATATTAGTGACTGTCCCATTTAAAACCTGCTCTATGTCCTTTATCACTTGTAGGACTGAATGAATGGTTTATCATAACTGCTGTTCCTACTCTTAGTCAATAAGTATTTGAAGACTCTCAGTTATGGAGAAGGATGCATCAGAGTGTAATCATATCAGTAGGCCTCTACCTAGGATTAGGTTTGAAGAGTTGAGGTAATCTCATTTAGCAAGTATTTTAGAGAGCTCATTTTGCTTTACTAGTACCCTAACTTCCTTTAGAGAGACAAATGACACATGAAGCAGTCATGGTTGTCAGAGATTTGCAGTTATTTGGGAAGTGATGCTCTTGTGAAAAGGTGTGATCATGTTCAGCATAGGAGATGATTGAGCTTAGAGTACTGGTGAGTCCTTTGGGACATAGGGTGAGGGGGGGAAACCTGCTGTTTACTGGAGCAATTCCTGGAGCCAAGCCTTGGGGAGGAAGTAGTGGGTGATAGGGTATTGTTAAGTCAGAATGAACAAAGGACTCTTTCATCTGCAATATCAGGTCTTTTAGTTTTATTGATATTCTAATCTGGAGTTGGAAAATCTCAAATCTGCCTACTGGCTTTGCACCTTGATGTCATTATCTCGTAAGCTAAACATTAAGGAGTACTTCTTCTCATTTAAAATTTTGCCAACAAGGTGGCAATTCTATTGGGTATGGGGGTGCATGCTTCTTATCACAGTGATTCAGGAAACTAAGACAGGAGAATCGATAGTTTGAGGCCAGCCTCTGCAATTCAGCAAGACCCTGTCTCAATGTAAAACAACAATAACAACAACAACAAAGGTTGGAGATGTAGCTAAGTGGTAGAACACTCCTTGATTCAATCCCCATTTCTGCAAAGAGAACAACATAAAAACAATTGGGAAGATCCTTATTTATGTATATATCTTGTTTTTTCTTGTCCACTTTTCTAATTTTATTTTGGCATTTTTAGTCACCCATCCTCCCTTTGTATCTATTTAAATTTCTTTTTTTCTGTATCCTGTGTTTCTCTCCCTTCCTTTTCACTCATTCCTTTTTCCACATTCCCTTTAGATGGCTATAATCAGTATTCCCATTTCTTTTTTACTTGTCAATACCTGTGAAGTGATGTGGAATACACTGCCCTTTTTCTCATGGCATTTACTTTGCCTTTTTCTCTTAATTTCTGCTTGTTGCATTCTTACCCTTCCCTTAAAGAACAGGTTAAGCTCCATCTTCTCCTTCAAACTTTGTGGCTTTGGTGGGATCTTCCTGTGGCCATTTCTCTGGATGGAAAAGGATCCCCTAATACTGTGGTAGGTAGGCAGTAGGGAACTATTGAGATTTTGCACTTGAAGATGCACAATACTGGAGAACATTTAGGACAGTTGGAGAGAATCCCATACATTGGGAATGGGAAGCTGGAGGTGGTAGAAGGAAGAGTGCAAAGTTGACTCTACATAGAATCATTGAAGTCCCTGGAAGAAAAGCACTGCCCGGATGCTGCCTATAATTTAAAACAGGATAGCAGAGTATGATGGAAAGTACCATGGGGGTGGAATTTAAACTTATAATTTAAAAATAACTAATTTTTTTATGCTTCAGGCACTATTTTAGTAAATTTTCTTATGGAAAATTTATATATATAAAATTTTTATTATATATTTTATTATATATTTTATAATTTATAAAATATATGATAAAAATATATAATATATTTTTAAAATATTATATATTTTTATCATATATTTTAATTTATATATATAAATTATCCATAAGTTTTGAACATAAAAGAGGCTTGGCAGATCACCAACCTTCACACACTTTGCAAATGGCACCTTCTGTCCACTGGTTTTAAGGCACCAAGATCAGGATCATTGTGCATTGAGTTCCAAGTCCTGCTCCTGCTCTGGGTATTGGGATTTAAATAAAGAACTCCAAAGGCCTGGCCTTGAGCAACTGGGGTCTTGGAAGACTGAGTTACTTTGTTTGGTCTGCACTTTGCTTAGTTGAGGGTGTGAGCATTTGCTGGTGACACCAGAAGTGGGTGGGCTCTGGTCCCACACCTGCCCCAGGGCACCTGCCCTGGGCCACATATCCTGGGCCATGTCCTTCCTCCAAAGCCCTCTTATTACTTGCACCTCTTCCCTGCAGGCCTGCCCCAGGCCCTGTGGTTTCCATCCCAATACTAATGTTGGCAACCTCTGGTCTCTCCAGGATCCAACTACTGTGTGTAAGCATATCCAAGGTGACCAAACCCAGCCTCAGGCTCCAACACTTGGTAGAAATCACAACTGTGAGGGTCTCTGTGGCTTCCCAGCACCCTCTTCCACATAAGGCCAATGTTGGGGTTTTTCAGCCTGGGGTGTGTGGAACGGGAGAATGTGGAGATCTGCTGTGTGGGGTCTTGGGGAGGTTGTTGCATCCCCCGGAGTGGACACAACCCCACTGAGGAGACCAACGGGTGCAGGACGTCACAACTGGAGGCAGGAGGTTGCCACCACACTGTGATTTTCTGTCTGGACAGGTGCACTGTTCTCCTCTCCTACTCTGATCACATCATTTTTGCCTACCAGGCGATGGAATCCCCAGAGTCTCGACCACTTCCCTTGATGGGATGAGCCAGGTCCTCAGCAGTCTCCAGACAAGGATGCCTTGTTTGGGACAAGAGGGACCAGGCAGTTCTGCATGGGTCGTCCCCTCCCCTACCTCAATTCTGGACCTAGCCTGCTCTGCTCAGTACCTCACTAGCATTCCCTACTAAACTTTGCCCTTGAACCTGGTGGGGTTAGAGGAGGGCAGACCTGTTCCAGAGACTGGGGCCAGCTCCCTGCCAGGAGATGTCTTTCCCCTGACCACCCTCTTATGATTTCTTTCCTGGATCCTCATTTCCTGATCTGAATTCTTGAGGATGAATTCTTTTCTTGCCTTCTTTGTCTCTTCCTTTTCTTGGTTCCATCACATATTTTGCCATGTCCTTCCTGTTCTAAAAGCACATTCCTGTGATCCCTCTCATGTCCCTGTGCCCATTCTTATGTGTTTTGGTGCCATGGCCAATGTGCTATTCTTGCAGGTTCTGACCAGGGGCTATGGGGAATAGAAAATAAAATACTCACACATGCAGATTTTGAAGATTAATTGCTGGGATCAGTTGGAGTGCTTCTCTCTGATGGAGAAGCAGATTTAAAGAGTTAGCCAGCAGTCTTTATTTATATATGTCTAATTTTCAGGTTAAAGACTACACAAGCCTTATTCTTTGTACTCAGACAGTAAATGGGCTAGAGACATTTATGTTGCTTTTCCACAGTTGCAATGTTAAGGGCTTTGTGCAGTGCTCAAGAAAGTCCATTGTTTAAAATGACAGTTAAATGGGCAACCTCAGAAATGGAATTTTGTGGTTGTCTAGCAGGAGAGTTCCTCTATGCCTAGTAGCTATGTGCCTGAGTTTAAGGTTGAGGCCGATAAGACTTTTGCACAGAGCCTCCTCATACAGGGCATTGCCACAGCAGCTAAGCATCCTGTGCCATTGCACAGGAACATTCTCAGGCATGAGGCATGCAACAGCCATGAGGTCATTAGAGACCCCAAACTCAGACACTGCTCTCCATTCAGTGTCACTGCTCTCCACATTTGGGTATTTCCAACATTTCTCTCTCTTTGTTGATCAGCAGTGGCAGTTATTTGTTCCTTATCCCTTAGTATTGGCCTCCAATTCCTCCCCAGAAATGTCTTGGGAAGTCCTGGCTGTCCTCCCTCAATGCTGAGGGAAGGGATCATCCACACCCACTTTCCTCTGCTCTTGCAGCAGGGTCCCTAGAGCATCCTTCCAGGAACTGGGCTGGCAGCCCAGAAGGCTCTAGCTTGGCCCCTGGGAAATGCGATGGTTTAGCACATGCCTCTTCCAGCAGGTTTCTAAGGTTCTGCTTGCATCTCATACAGAAGCCATATTTTAGGTTTCTTGCTCTTAAGAAGCCCTCCCCAGCACACCTGCTGGATCCAGGCTGACTGTGCAGTTAACTGTGCCCAAGGCCAGGGTTGGGAGAAGGGACAGATTCTTCTTCTGGAATTCACCCAGTTGGGTTGGAGCTCTGGTGCTTTGTCAGGTCTTTTCTTTCTTCCTCTGTTTCTTTCCACTCTCTGTGATCAGAGTATTTCCAGAAGTTCCCAAGGTGGAGGAAGTAACACCACAAATTCAGTGAGCAGGTGACCCCTCCCTCACATCCTTTCATTTCATCTCCAGCCCAACAGGGATGAATTTTCCTTTAGATTGGGCTTTGAAAACAGATCCACATGATCAGTCAAATTCTCAAGTTTCTCAATCTACTTTCTGCAGCTATCAACTGGAATTAGAACCCAGGAATGGCTCTAATCAATTAGTTTCCTCTCAAAAAAATAAATAAAATTAACAAACAACTCTAAAAAATTCATCTGAGTCATCTGTATGTACAGCCCTGTTTCAGCATCTGGAAATACTCCTGTGGTATGCTTTAGTACCACCAAAGTTAGCAGTGGATGGCACTGGCAAAGGCCATGAGAAGGGCGAGTAATTCAAAATGGAAGTGGCATGCAAGCAGGGAAACTGGGTGAAGAAGTTGCAGTTAGGCTAAAGTCCTGTAAGAGCTTGCACTGGAGGTTTCTGAGATTCTGTTATACGTGTGTTTTTTTTTTCTTTTTTCCCCCAACAAATAAGCAGCTCAGAGTCAGGTAAGAGTGGGATGATGCTCATTGCCACCAAAGCACATTTGAGCTGCCAGGCAGCAGGGACTTTGCTAGTGGTCTTTCATGACTCATTCTGGAGAGGTAATTTGAGGAAGAAAGCATTGTTTGGGGGGAAGGGAGGAGAAATATGTTTTTGCAGTTAAAAATTTGGAGAAGATCTAACCTCCTTGACACTCTAGCCAAAGAAGGTCTTCTTCATAGGAATAGCAGTCCCAAAAGAAGAAAATCACTCAAACTTCAGCAAACAAGAGAGGAGGTGGACTAGACTTCAGGCAAATTCACAGAAGAATGCAGCTGCCTGGTGTGGCCTCTCTTATTTGTACTGAGGAGCCCCAGAGCCGGTTAGTGAGCTGCAGCCTTTGGCATGAGACTCATACCAGTCATGCTCCTGTGATCCCGATTAATTGGGAGGCTGAGGCAGGAGGATGACTTAAGCTGGAGAGTTTAAGACCAGCATGAGCAATGTAGTGAGACCCTTTCTCGAAAAACAAAATGAAATAAAATGTCTCCAGAAGTTAGAAGTAACCTCACCAGAAGGAAAAATGCTGCATACTGATCAAAGAACAGATTTACTGTGGACTTTTTCAAAAGCAAAAGTAACATTAAAAGCTGTACGAAAATGGATAGATGTTTCAAATTCCAAGGAAAATGAATTTCAAACTCAGAATTATTTCATAATTTAAGTAAAATAGTACATTAGATACAACTTTAGATGTGAATTTTCTTTGCTTTCTTTCTTTCTTCCTTTGTGTGTGTATGTATGTGTGTGTGTGTGTGTGTGTGTGTGAGTGAGAGAGAGAGAGAGAGAGAGAGAGAGAGAGAGAGAGAGAGAGAGAGAGAGAGAGATTCTGTGGATTGAATCAGGTTGTTTTACCTCTGAGCCACATCCCCCAGCCTTTTTTTATTTTATTTTTGAGACAGGGTCTCACTGAATTGCCCAGGCTGACCTCTAACTTGCATTCCACCCATCTCAGCCTCCTGAGTTGCTGGATTACAAGTGTGCACCACTGTGCCCAGTTAGATGTGCATTTTCAAAAACTCCAACGCTCTTTGCATCTCTTTGCAAGGAAGCCTCAGGGGGATGTTCTCTACTAACATCAGAGAGTAAATGAGGAAAGAAGTGGATGCAGTTTCTCTAATTCTCATTAGGCCCAGCTGTTAAATGGCTTTCCATGCATAGTTCACCTATTAGTATGTTGAATGGTCTTGGGAGAAGGCAGAAACAATAACACTATAGTAGGCTGTATTTATAACTAGATACATGGACCCGGATACTTATAAAGCAAAGAGGTTTAGTGAGTTCACAGTTTTAGAACTTGAAAATTCAAGATGGGACAGCCCCATCAGTTTAACCTCTGGTGAGGGACTAATGGCAGATGGCATCACAGAAGAAGTGCATGTAAGAGGGAGAGGGCACATCAGAAAGCTGCAGGCCACCATGATGGGGAGGCACTGCGCTCATATTTTGTAACAACTCTTTCCTGAGAACTCACTCCAGGAGAACAGCATTCCCTTTAAGGTAGCCCCACCATGACTTAAGGGCCTCACACCAGGACTCACCTCCTTTTTGTTGGGGGTATTGGAGGTTGAACTCAGGAGCACTCTAGCACTGAGCTAAATCTCCAGCCCTTTATATTTTGAGAGAGGGTCTCACTAAGTTGCCGAGGCTGGCCTCAAAATGTGACCCTCCTGCCTCTGCTTCCAGAGTAGCTGAGATTAGAGGCATGTGGCATTGCTCCCAGTTTAGGCCACACCACTTAATATCACCACAGAGTACCAGGATTTTAGCTCATAAGTTCGAAATAGACTTTATCCATAGCAAATACCTACCCACCATGGGAACTGCAAAATTTTGGCCTTTCTTATAGCCAGGACTTGTAGCCTGACCCAATTGATGAGATGTGTCTGTGTCACATTAAGGAAGTGAACAGGGCTGAGGAGGGTGATCTATCCTTGGCTCTGGAGTGGCAGCATTGACACACTGCAAGGCTGAGATCCTGGCACAGAAGTGCCAGGGGTACAAACTGGAATCCAGAGTCTGTATGAAATAGCAGCAGTTTTGCCTTGCACAGTGGTGTCCACTCAGTGCACCTCAGTCGTATGTCTTTTCTTGTTGCACTTTGTGTTTTTCCTGGACTTGGCAATTCTCCCAACTTTTTATTTACTTTGTATTCATTTTACTAATTATGAATTTTTCCTCATACTCTTTTATTTTGTGCAGGGGAAGGGGTTGCTAAACCACATACCTACCACTTTTTGTATTTTATTTAGAGACTGGACTCTCTGAGTTACTTGGCATCTCACCGAAGCTGAGGCTGGCTTTGAACTCACCATCTTCCTGCCAAAGCCTCCTGAGCCTCTAGGATTACAGGCTGGCACCACTTTGCCCAGGTCTTCCACATACTCTTCAACAGGATCATAATTTTTTTTTTACAATGCAGCAGATATTTCATCATCTTTGAACTCCTTCCCTGCTTAATAAGTGAAAGTCCACTTTTGTTTTTATTCTTCCAGTGTTGGGGATTGAACTCAGGGACACTGTACCACTGAGCTCCATCTTAGCACTTATTACTTCTGTAATTTTGAGACAGGATCCCCCTGTATTGCTAAGGCTATCTTCAAACTTGTGATCCTCCTTCCGTAGCTTCCCCAGTAGCTGAGATTTCAGGTGTGTACCCTTGCATCCAACTCTTACCACTTGATTCTTGATTGCAAATAAAGCTGCAAATAAAGGGGCTGGGAAGTAGCTCAGCCTCACATGCGTGAGACCACAAAACACAAGGCCTTGTGTTTAAGAATAATAATACATCTAGCCTAGACATATCCTTTAGGGGGGCCCTGCACTATTTATTTCTCCTGACTTGTACTTGAGGTCAAGAAGTTGGTAAGGACAGCAGAAGTACAGCCTGCTGGGACATCTGCTCCTCTGCTTGTTGAAGTAGAGGATTCAGGTGTATTGGGCTTGTGGGGCAGAGTTCTTTCTTCCCCTGGTTAATCTCTCCCCTGTCTGCTTTTGCCTGGGGTTTTGCTGTCCTGTCCTGCTTCCATCCTGAACCCCCTTTCTTCCACTTCTCTCACTGCAGCCAAAGCCATCTTCCTTGTAGAGGAACAAACAGGCCAAGTCTGACCCCTGCCTAAAATTCTCCCATGGGCTCCCGTTGCAGTTATAGCAAAGCCTGGAATCCTGGCTGGGGCACCAGGGCCCTGCAGGATCACACGCTTGCTGTCATCTCCCCATTCCCAGTCACCTGTCTTGGGGCCTTTGCACTCCCATCCTGCTGCCTGGAACCCTATGGTTACTCCCATGTCTTGGGTCTTTGTTAGCTTGTCTCTCATCAGGGCCTCACCTATTCAGTGTAACCTCCCCTAATGACCGTCTCCTGCCCACCCTTTCTCTTTTCCACATTCTAGGCATTTTCTTCTTTGAAATCATCTTGTTTATTCATTTCCTTCCTTTTAAAATTTGTCTGTTTCTATTAGACTACAACTTCTCTAGGAGAAGGGGTGGTGCCTGTGCAACGCCTAGTGGGAAACTAGAAGGTGCTCACAGAAATGCCTGCTGAAGAACTGGGCCAAGGAGGGGGCCTCCTCCATCCTGCTACTCCTGGGGTCTCCAGAAGGCTGTGGTGGTTGAAGGGTCTTTGTGCTTTTTCTGGTAGACAGAGCCAGATGGTAGTTTCTGGGACCTTCCTGGTGAGTGTCTAGGAGTTCTGCTGGGAACTGGGCCCCCTGGCACAGCACCTTCTGACCCTGAAGTGCCCACTCACTTGTCCACAGAGGTTGGACAATGGGAAAAGTGTCAATTTCAGTTAATAAGGGCATCTATGTATTGAACCCAGGTCAAGGAGCCGAGCCCAGACACTGCTGGCTCAGCATGGTGTAACAGGCTGGCCTCTGCGATCATCGGTCATGTACCTCACAAGTACCTCTGCAGGGTTTTCTCTTTCTCCTTGGTTGAGGAGGCTGTTGGTCTTGTATCCGCCCAGCTTGGGTTTGGGGTAGACACTTGGACTGTGTGCATTTCTGCCTTCTTGAGGTTTCTGTGACTGAGGACCCTTTTCTCAGGTTAGTTGGGTTGTGAATTCTGGTTCTGGTATCCAGAAGGGAGATGATATCTTGTCATTGGGTTCAGACTCATAGGCATGGCTCCTGTGCTTGAGCAGCTCATGGACACTCCATAGGTGACGTGTAGGGAACATGGCACACATCGCCTGGGGTTCCCTCAGGGAGATGTTTGTCACACAAATGGGCAGGACACATCTTCACTTCTTTCTCTCAGTGCCTGTCCACTATGCCTGGAGTGACTCATGTTTCCCCCGGAAATCCATTGCCCAGGACGTGTAACAGAAGGTCCCAAAGCCTGTCTTTACATCAGCAGAAGCTGGGCAGAGCTCCCTGGTCAGTTAGTCACGTTTGAAATGGCCAGGGAAAAGCAGTAGAGTCTACCAGACTGGGAAGGTTCTGGTCCAGAGCCCTGGCAGAGGTGTAGGATAAAGAAAGGGAATCCCTCAGGTATCCTCAGCTCAGCCAGGCCACCAGCCAGTGGGGCTATCAGCCTAGAGGGGCAGTCAATGGTTGCAACTTCAGCTGGCGGAAGGATCTTTAGTTGTGGGTATGTCCCTACTTGCCCTCCCTCAGAAGGCACAGAAGTATTCCTGCTCCTGGCAGTGAGGCCTGTGGGCCATAGTGTGTTCCTTAAGATTTTTGTGGAAATTACTTTGTTGCCCCTGCAGGACCCAGATCAGAACCCCACATGTCGCTTAGCCTTGGGCTAGGAAAGAACAGCCAACAGGGACACTCCAGGACACTGGAAGGGATGAGAGGGTTTCCTGAGATGGAGACCCACAAGAATCTCTGCTGTCCTTCAGCTGCCTTTTTGGACCTAGTGGCCAAGAGGTGGGAGGAACTGAGTCTGTGCTGTGCTACTTCCCTGATGCTCTCTGAATGTCAGGCTTGGACAGAACAGTCAGCTTTGGAAGGCAGAGGCCTGGGAGGGAGGGATTGCTAAAGTTTCATCCTGAAATGATGCCACCCTTGCTCCTGGGGTGCCCCTGGCCTTCTTTGACCCTCTGTTTAGGCCATATCACCCACTCCCATGAGGCTCCATTTGTCACATGCTGGCCCCAGATTAAATCTCTGCAACCCCACAGATGGCTCCCATGGGTTCTGCACAGGGTCACTGGGCCTCTGACAGGGGCACACCTTTCTTTACTGGTGTCAATCAGCAGTTCAGATTTTATCTGTCTGAGATGGACCACCTGTTGCCTCATCACCAGGGCTCTGTATCACCCTCTACTTCCCTGGGCATCCAATGACCACCAGCCCTGCAGACTCCCAGGCCCAAAACCTCGGCTATCCATGACTCCTCTCCACCTGAACCCTTTCCTCTTGGGAGCAGGTTGGATTCTGCTTGATATTCAGTGCTGGGTCAAGAAAACTCACTGATGCTCACCCACTGCCTCCTTGACTTGATTCTCATAAGTCCCTCCATAGCACTGCCAGTGGCTTTGTCTTGGATGAAAGTCACATCCCATCATTGATTTTCCAAAAAACCCTCCTAGGCCACCCATCTCACTAAAAGCAGAAACCCAGGTGCTGCCCTGTTCTCCAGGATGTGCAGGATTCCGACCCTCATGACCTTGAACCCCATCTCCACCACGTCTCCCCTCCACTCTCTGGCCCTCACTTCAGGTCCTCTCCATGGGGGTCTTTCCTAGCCTACTACATGGGGTGCCCCTTCCCATCAGCTACTCTCCATAACAGCGTCATGTGGCACTGTCCTCCCCTACATTTGGGCCATGTGTGGGCACTCTGCTTCCCTGCCAATGTACTTGTGGACCAGTGACTCCCTGTGGAGTGTGAGCTCTCTGAGGGCCATCACCACCCTATTCCCAGCTCCTCCTGCAATGCCTAGTGTGGTGAGCCACTTCTGCCGCTTTTGCAGACTATGGTTGCCATTACAAGATGGCGCTGGCTCCGCTGTGGTTTGTGACAAACAACTCCTAATTTGGGAGAGTTGGCACATGGTTTTTCAACACCCTATGAGAAAGTTGCGTCGTGGCAGCTTCGCATTGGGGCTTGAGGTGCTTTATTAAGGCTGGGAGGGGCATCCAAGAGTTAGAAGAAAAAGTATCAAGGACCTGATTAAACTGCTGAAAGAAGATTCCTGAGTTGCGTCTTCCTTGCGGGCAAGGGGTCGAGACAAGTGGTGCCGAGACCCGGGAACCAGAACTTTCAGTCAGTCAGGGGTGGTGCACCGGTTAGTCCCAGGTAAGTGGGATCTGCTATCAAAGCAGGGATAGTCCCATTAAGTGGGATCCGCGACCAAAGCGGGGTCAGCTCCTCTACAAAGAAAGAGAGAGCCTTACATTTTATTGCAGCTGCACTGTGTACTTTCACTTTTGTTTTCTGTGTTTCTTTTGTTGTGTCATTTCGCTTTTGTTTTTTGTGCATCTTTTGTTGTTGTGTCATGGGTGTCACATCTTCAAGTCCGCTTCTCCTGGCTCTAGATGACCTGTTACGTTCCAAGGGCCTGGAAGTGAAATGTAGTACTTTAGAGAGATTTTTACAGAAGACAGATATTGCTGCACCGTGGTTTGCATTTTCGGGCAGCCTTACTATACCTAGCTGGGATAAATTAGGCAAAGATCTTGACTTTGCTTCTGAGCAGGGCATATTAGAGGGTGGGGTGATACCCCTTTGGAAGATGGTCCGTAGTTGCCTCACAGATGGCAGATATCAGGAAGCACTTACTAAAGGACAGGAAGTTTTAGAGCAATTACATGAGGAGAAGTCAGAGACGGCAGAAAGTGAGGTATCTCAGGAGGATGGGAGTGTGCGGAGCGTGAAACAGGGGAGGAGGCGGCTGTCTCCGGCAAGAAGTGAGATATCTCAGAAGGATGGGAATGTACGGAATGTGAAGCAGGGGAGGAGACGATTGTATCCAGATCTCAGTGCGCTGCGCACACCCCCATGCGAAAGTGGGTCAGAGAAAGAGGAGGATGAGGAGGAGGAGCTTGGGAGGCTGTCTCATCAGCTAGGGAGTGTAGGTATGGGAGAAGGGAACAGAAATAAACAGGGGCTCAAGAAAAATGATCCTCCGGATCCGCCGCTGTACGGTGGGGGTGTTTCGGGGAGAGCTTTCCATGCCCAAACATGGAGGGCTGTTAATGCTGAGATGGGTCTTGCTTATCCAGTTTTTCAGGATGACAATAGGGGAAGATTCCATGAACCCTTAGATTTCAAAATTGTGAAGACCCTGGCGGAGTCTGTGCGTACTTATGGGGTGGATGCCGCCTTCACACTAACTCAGGTGGAGGGTTTGTCTAGATACTGCATGACTCCCTCTGACTGGGCTAGCCTTGTTCGGGCTTGCGTTTCCCCGGGTAAATATTTGGACTGGAGAGCATTTGTGCTAGAGGGCGCAATAGAGCAGGCCGCCCAAAACCATGCGGCAGGACATCCCGCTTGGGATAAAGATATGCTTTTGGGACAGGGGAGATTTGCTAATCAACAGACAGGATTTCCTCTTGAGGCATATGACCAAATCAACAGCATTTGCATTTGGGCATGGAAGTCACTTCCAAATAGAGGAGAGGTATCTGGTAATTTGACCAAGATTCTACAAGGCCCTACAGAACCCTTTTCAGATTTTGTAGCAAGGATGGTGGATGCCGCTGGAAAGATTTTTGGGGATCCTGATAGAGCCATGCCCCTTATCAAGCAATTGGTTTTTGAGCAATGCACCAAGGAATGTAAAGCAGCAATCACTCCTTATAAAAACAAGGGCATAGAAGCATGGATGAAGGTGTGTAGAGAGATTGGAGGACCTTTAACTAATGCAGGTCTTGCAGCTGCTGTCCTTCGGATTGCCAAAGGGGGCGGTCCTGGTGCCAGAACATGCTTCCATTGTGGTCAATCTGGTCATTTCAGACGTGAATGTCCCAAAAAAGACAATTTTACTGGACCTCCTCACGGTGGCCCTTCCAATGGCCTTCGTCTACCGGGGTTGTGTCCAAGATGCAAAAAGGGGAAGCATTGGGCAAGAGAGTGTAGATCAGTGAGGGACATCCATGGACAGCCTATTTCAGCTGGGCCAAAAAACAGCCGACGGGGCCCCCGACCCCAGGGCCCACAAATATATGGGGCAGTGGAGAATGTCACACCCGAACCCGAGACATGGCCGTCTCTACGCCATCCCATGAAACGCGGAGAGCCACTACAGGCGCCGCAGGACTGGACTTCTGTTCCACCTCCAGACTCGTATTAACACCTAAGATGGGAGTCCAATTGGTGGAAACTGAGTTTAAAGGGCCTTTACCACCTGGCACTGTAGGTTTGCTAACTGGACGTGCATCCTCTATCTTGCAAGGTCTTCATGTTTTCCCTGGAGTCATCAGCCCTGATGCTGTAGGGACAGTAAAGGTTATGGTGGAAGCTCCAAGGGGCATTGTGTCTATCTCTCCAGGGGATCGGATTGCTTAATTACTAATTTTGCCTAGCTTGCATAACCACTTCCCTGCTGACTCAAGGTCACGGACGGGAAATGAGATTGGTACCACCGGAGGGAATTGTGCCTATTTGTCACTGAATATGAGCAATCACCCCACTTTGGAATTAAGCATAGAAGGTAAATCTATTGTGGGATTACTGGATACAGGCGCAGACCGTAGTATTATAGCCCTTAAGGACTGGTCTAAGGGATGGCCAGTGCAGACTTCAGATCAATCCCTAAGAGGACTTGGATATGCTCAAGCCCCTCAAGTCAGCTGTAGACATCTATCTTGGAAGGACCCGGAAGGACATAATGGTACTTTTCAGCCTTATGTACTTGATTTACCTGTTTCTTTATGGGGCCGTGATCTGATGAAAGACATGGGGTTTACTCTTAGCAATGACTATTCCCCGGTGTCTCAACAAATTATGCAAGATATGGGGTATAGGCCAGGTCTAGGACTAGGAAAACACCTACAGGGGAGTAGGCATCCTGTGCAAGGTCATCAAAAGCTTAACAGATTTGGTCTGGGATTTTCCTAGGGGCCACTGGGGCTCAAATACCCATAACATGGCTCACCGAGGAGCCTGTTTGGGTGCCTCAGTGGCCTCTTCCCTCGGTTAAATTGGCAGCAGCCCATGACCTAGTTAAAGAACAACTTGACTTGGGTCACATCCAACCTTCTACTTCTCCCTGGAATACTCCCATATTTGTCATTAAGAAAAAATCAGGGAAGTGGCGCCTACTGCATGATCTACGAGCAGTTAATGCTCAAATGCAACTTATGAGGCCCATTCAAAGAGGGCTGCCTCTGCTCTCCTCTGTTCCTCAGGGCTGGCATATTATTGCTATTGACATTAAAGACTGTTTCTTTTCTATTCCTTTGCATCCTAAAGACTCACAGCGTTTTGCATTCACCCTTCCCTCGTGTAACCACGAGGAACCAGATCAAAGGTTTGAGTGGGTAGTGTTGCCGCAGGGCATGGCTAATAGTCCTACGATGTGTCAGATGTATGTGGGGAAGGCACTCGTACCTCTCAGACAAAAGTATTCCTCCATTAAGATCATTCATTATATGGATGATGTATTATTGGCTGCTAAATTAGAACAAAGGGTTAATGAGGCTTATAAAGACCTAATAAACCTGTTAGCTCAATATGGACTGCATATCGCACCTGAAAAGGTTCAAACGGGGGATTCTATTAAGTATTTGGGAGCGACAATTGGGTATGACAAATTAAAACCACAAAAAATCACCATAAGAACTCAGGATCTCCAAACTCTAAATGATTTTCAAAAACTGCTGGGAGATATTAATTGGATAAGAGGATATTTACATATTCCTAATATTGTGCTCCAGCCTTTGTATGCTACTCTTCAGGGTGATCCAGATCTTGCTTCCCCTCGTAGCCTCACCAAAGAGGCTAGAGCGGCCCTTATGAAAGTAGAAGAAGCTATACAGCATGCCACTCTATACAGGCTCCAGAGTGATAAACCTTTCCAGTTATGTGTGCTTGCCACTATGCGGCAGCCTACTGGAGTACTGTGGCAAGATGGGCCTTTACTATGGATCCACCCACATGTATCTCCAGGAAAATCCTTAGAATACTATCCTGATGCTGTTGCAGCGTTAGCACTTAAAGGGATTCAACAAAGCATTCAATTTTTCGGACAGTCACCTTCTTCTCTTATCATACCCTACACTAAAGCTCAACTTAATGTTTTGTGTGCTACTCTAGACAACTGGGCTATTCTATGCAGCTCATTTCAAGGAAATATTGATAATCATTACCCTTCTCATCCATTACTCAATTTTGTTAAAGAGCATCCCATCATTTTCCCTAAGGTAACTTCATCCAGTCCTATTCCGGGGGCTGTTAATATTTTTACTGATGGTTCCAAGTCTGGAATGGGAGCTTATGTAATTAATGATTCTCCCCCTGTCCAGCATCAATTTGCTCCGGGAAATCCACAATGGGTAGAACTACAAATTGTTATTGAGGTTTTTAAACAGTGTTCTTTTCCTTTTAATCTCATTTTGGACTCCATCTATGTGGTACAAGCACTAAAAGTCCTGGAGGCCGTGGGAGCTATTAGTGATGCCCATAATGTATCTGTTTACTTTACTCAACTTCACCAGCTTATCTGTAGCCGCACTGCTCCTTTTTATCCAATGCACATCCGGGCTCACACCTCTCTTCCTGGTCCGTTATCACAGGGCAATGCCTGTGCGGACTCAGCCACTAGAGGTCAGTTGATATGCTTGGCTTCCTCCTTGGAGGGGGCTAAATTATTTCACCAGAACTTCCATGTTAATGCTTTAACGCTGCGCAGGCGTTTTTCCATTTCAAGAGCAGATGCTCGTCAGATAGTATTACAATGTCCTCATTGTGTCACATTTCTTCATCCCCCTAATTATGGAGTAAACCCACGGGGATTGAAGCCATTGGTTGTCTGGCAAATGGATGTGACACACATTCCTGACTTTGGTAACTTCAAGTATGTGCATGTTTCTGTTGATACATGCTCTGGAGTTATTCATGCTTCTGCTTTGTCGGGAGAAAAGGCACGTAATGTTATTACTCATTGCCTAGAAGCATGGGCAGCATGGGGTGCTCCTACATCCCTTAAGACGGATAATGGACCTGCTTATACTGGCAGACAATTTACATCCTTTTGTTCTACTATGGGAGTGCAACTTACTCATGGTCTGCCTTACAATCCTCAAGGACAAGGCATTGTTGAGCGTGCTCATCGCACCTTAAAGGAAACTTTACAAAAACAAAAAGGGAATAGGAGCTGAACGCACTCCTAAAGAACGCCTGTCCTTAGCTCTCTTTACCATTAATTTCTTGAATTTGGATATTCACGGTCGCTCTGCGGCCGATAGACATGTGTCCCCTCAGCCCTCTATGATTGGCTATGTTAAGTGGAAAGATGTTCTTAAGGGCCAATGGAACGGCCCCGACCCCGTGCTGACATGGGCACGAGGATCTGTATGTGTTTTTCCCCAGGATCGCACGGAACCGCTGTGGGTCCCTGAACGCCTGACAAGAAGAGTCTTGACACCAACCAACCAGCAACAAGAGATACCACAGCAATCCTGTGATGAGGATCTTCATCCTGCTAAGTGCTCTGGCTCTGATGTTGATGCCGATGGTACAGGCGACACCGATGCAGTGGTGGGCAGTGGCACGGGCATGGCCGATGCCGATGCCGGTTCATGGTAATTCTAGTGTCCTCCCCACTCTTTTTTCTACCTCATGTGAGATGTCTGCTCCCTGTGCTTCTCCTAGAGGGGACATGGAGAGCATTTTTAATCAATCTCAAGTTAATCTCACAGGAGTTTTTTGCTTCAGCCTTGGGAACGCTAATTGCATTAGCCTTAAGACCAAAAATTTGACTAACTGGGAGGACCCATTGCGGTCCAGTCAGGACTCAGGGAGCATTATCAGTGCCGTACTGAGCCAAGTAGTTTCGGGGAAGCAATCAGGCTCAGGGACCCCCGCAAGTAGTTCTGCTTTAAATATAACTACCTTGGCTATTATCTCCGAGGTGCTAATTCCAGTGCCTCCTTCTTCTAATAGTATCTATCATGCCACTCATTTCAAGGCCTCTCCTTACTGTACCCCTAATCTTGGTTTTCCCCCAACATTTACACCTTGTCAGGATCATTCTTGGGAGAAACATCAAGTTGCTAAAGGTTTCTCCCTTTCCCCCTCTCTTAAGAGGTATGTTTATAACTTTAATAACAGTGCCAACTCCTCTACAGGAGTGGGTTGGTCCTGGTTTCAATGGCTGATTTCCAATGAAAGGGGGGCTTCAGCCGATATTTCTACATTGGCTCAATTGCTAGGAGCCAAAAGTTGGTTGGCTAATGTTTCTGGCACTGTTGGGGAGAGTGAACGAGGAAATAGACTTAATTCTGTTTCGTTCAACTCTCTGTTATATAGTGCCACATTGCCCCCTGCAATGGTCTGTGTCCAATCCCCGTTCCTGTTCCTTTTGGCTAATGACACCTCGTCAGGGATGCTGGATTGTTCTAATGTTACCTGTCTCTTATCTGAGTGTTGGAATGGTTCTTGGACTGTAGCAGTGGTTATGAAAATTCCAACTTTTGTCCCAATCCCGGTAACTGCGGATCCTGAAAAATTCCCCATTGTTGAGCTATTTAGAGTCCACAGGGAGTTTGGAATTACAGCAGCTATAGTGACAGCCGTGGCGGTATCTGCTGCTGCAGCAGTTACGACCGGAGTGGCCATGGCCAATCAAGTACAAACTGCTGCTACCATTAATCGAGTTGTTCAACAAACTTCCACCATACTTGAATCCCAAAACACAATCAATCAACATATTTTGTCAGGGATTTTAGCTGCCAACCAAAGAATAGATTTACTCCAAGCTCAGGTAGAAGAATTAGCTGACTTGGTGCTTTTGGGTTGCGTTGACCAACGTGCACATTTATGCATAACCTCTGTCAGATTTAATGATTCCAGGAATGCTTCCCGCATCATCGTCGAATATTTGGCCGGAAATTGGTCCATGGAAGCGGAAGACATGATCCAGTCTCAACTAACCCAAATAGCTGTCTTGAACAGTACCCGTGTCGATCCCGTGACCTTGGGACAATTCACCGATTGGATATCTTCTGCCTTTTCCTTTTTTAAAGAGTGGGTAGGGGTAGGCGTTTTTGGTGCAATGTGTTGCTTCGGTATGTTCCTCTGTTTGTGGTTTCTCTGTCGCCTCAAGGCCCGCAATGCTCACGATAAGGCTATGATCATACAAGCTCTTGCAGCTTTAGAAAATGGCAACTCACCTCAAGTCTGGCTTGCGCATCTTAAACAGTAAATCTTTGACATGGTCGTTGCACCCCAAGTTGTTATAACATTGCACTGGGATCGACATGTCTTTTCTCGCTATTCTTTTAGTGTTGGAAAGCCCTTGCACTCTGCCGGTCTTGCTGCCATTGCACGCAGATGGGTTTCCACACTAGTGCTTCTCTATCGCTTTAAAGTCCGTGCCTTTCTTTCAGGGTGCTGTCAACTTGTTTGTCGTTGTAAACAGCCACAGTTCAGCCTCAGCTATTCCCCTCCGTCCACCATCATCACGATACAGGATGCGAGGCAAGGCACTGCACTTGAGTGATCCTTGAAGTGGACCTCAAGGAGAGCATGTCCTATTGCATGCGGGTTTGACGTCCTTCCTTACCCCACCTTATCCACGCCCTGCCCCACGAAAAAAGGCGTCGGCTGATATGGCCTCAGATCTGGGGAAGGGCCCTCCTTAGGGCTGAGCCATACTATGCAGCCACTTCTGCACAGTAGGATAGGACCTCTACTCTTGCCTGTATTGTTTTAAGAAAACTAAAGGGGGGAACTGTGGTGAGCCGCTTCTGCCGCTTTTGCAGACTATGGTTGCCATTACAAGATGGCGCTGGCTCCGCTGTGGTTTGTGACAAACAACTCCTAATTTGGGAGAGTTGGCACATGGTTTTTCAACACCCTATGAGAAAGTTGCGTCGTGGCAGCTTCGCATTGGGGCTTGAGGTGCTTTATTAAGGCTGGGAGGGGCATCCAAGAGTTAGAAGAAAAAGTATCAAGGACCTGATTAAACTGCTGAAAGAAGATTCCTGAGTTGCGTCTTCCTTGCGGGCAAGGGGTCGCGAAAGCCTAGTACTTAATCAAGCTTCATACTTACTAGTGGAATTAAGGAATGTTTCCAAGACTGAGTGATACATATAAAATAAAAAATCCAGTAATGCATGAATGCAAGTCATGAGATGAAACTTAAAGATAACCATGAGTTCTTGAATTCATAAATCTGGCAATTGTTCCTGGACAGGCATACAGAACGTGGCTTACTTTGAAAAATGCCAGGATTGCTGGCAGCAAGCTCAGCGATGCAGCCAGCAAGAAAGTTTTCTGGAGACTAGGGAGGGGTTGTGGCACACTTTTAGACTCTGCAGGAGCTTGGTACCTGAAACATTCTTCTATGATTTGTCCCTACAGGCCTCTCTCCAGCCACACATTGCCACTACCTTTCCCTGTTCTCATTTTGAAACTTTTTCAAGACACTTTGGGCAAAGTTTGGAATTCTGAGCTAACCAGATGCTCTAGATGGGGTCTTCCATCAGTGACAGTGGTCAGGTGGACTGCCTGTTTGCCTCTAGATGGCAGTACAGAGGACACAGGTTGGCTCACAGAGACAGGGCACCTTCCAAACAAAGGACTTTCTAGACACTAGAAACTTCCAAAAAGGAAACGTGACTGCACTCATGGAAAGATACAGCAAGTGGCAGAAAACCCAACTGAAACTTCTCTGGAGAGAAGAGAGAGTGAGACGGGAAAGGAAGAAGGGACAAGCTGCAGACATGGCCAGGTCCAGGGACTCAGTGACATCCTCATGCCCATGCTTGTGTTCTCCATTTCCATTTGGAGTTCTGCTTTCCTATGTTGGTCTCTTCTCAGTTTCTGCCCCTAAGTGCAGTGGACAGTTCCTAGAAGCTTCATGTCAATAGTATATCTTTTCTGCTACTCCAGAAGAAGTCTGGACATTGAAACCTAGTCAATGGACTTGATATTCACATGCCCTTCCTGGGATTATTGGAGCCAGGGAGGTGACATCCAGGGATGGGTTGGGCCTGAGTTCCATTCCTGTGTGCCATCTGACCGACAGTTGAGTGGAAACTCTGACTTCTGATTGGCTGGGCCTGTGTCTCATGCCATCTTAGTGGCTAGGAGTGAAGTCAGCCCATCTGAACCATGTGGACCAAGGGTGTGAGGCACTTGTGAAAAGTCTCCAGATAGAAAACCAAAATGCTTTCAATACCCAGAAGCCCCTCAGGCCCTCAGGCTGGGGTAACTCTGCTGCCAAGAAAGATGAGTGGTTCTCCCTTGTCATTCTCCATGTGGTTGAAATCATGAGCACCTGGTTTTGGTTCTAGGATCCTTTTGTTCACCCTTATGTCTGTGAGATTCATTTACATTTGGCATTGTGTGTGCCTTTGCAGATTATTCATCCTCCCTGTGATATAACATTATACTTGGAAAGAATAACCGCAGTTTATTTCCCCACACTACTGCTGATGTGAGTTTGTCAGCCTGTCCCAAGCAGTGATGTCACAGTCACTCTCACGTGTCTCTGGGCCCATCTGTTGAGGAGTGGATGTGTTGGTGCAGGGCACAGGTGTGTTCACCTTTCATAGATTCTGCCAGAGAGTTTTCCAAGGTGGTTATATCAGTTTTCATTCTTGGACAGTTCTGAAGTCCCTGAATTTGCTGACATCTGTGAGAGAGAGAGTGATGGGTCTGGGTTTTGTCCAGAGAAGAGGGTTGAGGCTTTTTGGCTGATGAACTCTGAGTCCTGGGAACAGAGAGAGGGAAGGATATCTGGCTTTCTCCTGTCCTGTCTCCTGTTCACTCTCTATCCTGCACAAGCCTTCATGGGTCTTCCACTTTTTCACTTTCTGTGGAATTATTTCCCTGCCACCTACCTGGGGAAGTATGGTTGAAGATTTCACTTCCAGGGTGCTGAGGGCAGGGGAGCAGGAGTGCATTTTCTCAGAACCCAGGCCTTTTTTTCAGAGCTTCTGGTAGGTCTTCCCTTGTGTGCTCATCTTGACCTCACCAGATTAGGTGACCCAGTGTGTCCCACTGACTTCCCCACTTGGCCAAAGAACATATGGCATCATAGACAGATTCTCCAGGATTCCTGATAGTCCCCCAGGTTTTGAATAATAAAGGAATCTTTGGCTTGGCCATTCTAAGAAAGAGGAACCTCAAATAGGATGTGGTTTCACAATCCAAGGAATCGTCTGCCAGCAGCAGTGCCCTGGGATGACAAGGTAATGTGTGAATCACACTGCTCCAAGCCACTTGCGCATCCCACCAGGGATGCCTGGCCCCAGCTGGCAATGCCACCAGAGAATATCACTCTTAAATTAAACATGTCTGTAGCTGGGCACCACTACACATGCTTGTCATCCCCACTACTCAGGAGGCTGAGGCAGGAGGATCGCAAGATTGCATTCAACCTGGGCTACATAGTGAAGCACTCTCTCAAAACAAATGAAAACTGAATGTCCTTTCAACTACTTTCAAAAGTCATTTAAATACAGGAGCTGTGATGTTACAGTAGGTAGGGAAGTTGCATGGGATTGTTTTTTTTTTTTTTTTTTTTTTTGTAGTGCTGGGGATGGAACCCAGGGTCTTGTGCATGCTAATTATCTCTAATACTGAGTGATCTCCTCCAAAAACATTGATATATTTTATTTCATTAATAATAAAAACTTTTATTTACCAAAAATAGATCACATACCAAGAGAAAAGATGACTCAGAGTAGGAAGAAAACATTTCCACTTCATTTAATCCACAAGGAATAGAATGTAGAATATATAGATTCTATAAAGTAATAAGAATAAGATAAATAACCCCATAGGACACATGCCAAGGTTAAAATTAGGATTTCTGCAGAAGCTAAACATTTTGTGAATTATCAGCGAAAACCAATTTAAGCAAAGTAAGCCAATTTCATACCCATCAGATTGGCAAAAATGAGTAAGTTTGACAATAGCAAATGCTGAGGGTAATTTGGAGATCGAGCATGAGCTCACGATGGGCAGCACCACATTGAGGAAAACATGGGGTACTTGAGCAAGTGAATGATGGATTTATACCTATCATAGGTTTCACTACATGGAACTCTTGGTCACTTGAAATGTAGATAGTGCACAATTGAGGAATGAACTTCAAAACTTTCTGTTTGTTTGGGAGGCAGCTCAGTAGTAGAGCAATTGTTTCACATGCACAAGGCCCTGGGTGCCATCCTCAGAATTGCACTTCATCCCACGCCCAAAATAACCCACAGTTTATTTAATTTACATTAATTGAAATTTAGAATTTGATACCTGGTCTTTATCAGAAAAGCTTTATTTGTTTGGGACAACTTGGGTTGGTGAATATTTTTAACCTATAAATGGTGTGAAAATTGAGTAGACAAAATAATTCTTGTGGTATTTGTTTGGGTTGGGTTGGGGATAGAACCCAGGGCCTTGAACATGTTAGGTAAGTGCTCTGACACTGAGCTAAACCACCATCCAAGGCCAATTATTTCTGATAAAATTCTGAAAGTAAAATGGCAGAAAACAAAAAGAAAAAGAAAAGCTGGCAATGAAATAAGCATAAACTATACAAAAGATTTCAAAGGATCAATACTAAAAATAGTTGGAATATCTCTAGTATTTTTTCCCTGTGTTGATTTCATGTCAACATGATGATAATTTGGATACATTGGATTAAATAAAATGCATTCTGAACCTTAATTTTACCTGTCTTTTCCCTTTTAATGTGTATATTTTTCCTTGACACCAAACATGAGGTTTACATACTGCTCTTGGACCAGCCTCCTCTCTGCTCCCGGGTGCAGGCTATGAACCCAGTATAGGAATATACATTGTAGCATCTTTTGTAACAACTAAGGAAAATAGAAACAAACCTTCCAAGTTTATCACCATGCTCAGGGCAAATACAAGGTGCTTTCTTTATACAGTGAAACACCTTGCAGGAGTTAAAATGAATGTACTATTGCTACATGTATTCATCCACCTGGATTGATCTAAGGAACATAAATTGAGTAGCCAAAGCAGGTTGCAGAAGTTTCACTAGTTAAGGAAGATTTAAGGCATTCAAAAATATTAGGACTTCTTTGTGGATACAAATTAGTAGTAAAAACACTGATGGAGGCTATAGATAAACAGATTCCAGATGGTGGTGACCTGGAGGGGGAAGATGGGAGTGAGGGAAGTAAGGGGCTGATCTGGTTCTGGAGTGTATGGAAGACAAAATTTATCTGTAATGTTTTGTTATGTATGTGGTGGGGGCAGGTTTGGGGCTCAGTTCAATCAATATATCTCAGCAAAACTTACACACACACACACACACAAACACACACACACAAGCACACACTCTGGGGTGCACACCTGTTACTCCAATTGCTTGGGAAGCTGAGACAGGAGGATTTCAAAGAGAGCTTCGGAAAATTATCAAGGCCCTAAATACCTCATGGAGATCTTGTGTCTAAATACAAATATAGGCTGGGGATGGGGCTCGGTAGTTACATTCCCTTGTGTTCTATCCCTGTGGAGGAAAAAATCAATAAAAAGGATGGGGGATGTAGTTCAGTGTTAGAGTGTCCCTAGCTTAAATTCCCAGTGTAAAAAATAAAAAAATACAAATTTTGTCCAGTCATAGCCTTTGGCCTTTCACGAATCCTGAGTTGTACACCCAGCCACACTGCCATTTTTCCTTGCCAGGTGATGGCCATGATAGTGTTTCCCTGACGCATAATTTCCAGAAGAAAATTATTTGGTCTATGGCTCTGGGCCCGCTGTGAGGGAGGCAGATGTGTCCACCATGGTGAGAGGCAGCCTAGTGCTGACAGTTTTCTGGGGCAGTAGGAGCAGCAGCTACCTGGGCAGTGGGGGCCCTGTGGGAGGAGAACACCATGTGCCCAGCTGGGAGCCCTCAGCCCTGAGCCTCACATTGCCTGAGGCCCCCATACACTACTCTCAAGGACTCTCTGCCTTTGCTTCCTTTACATGTCACGTGGCCACAGAGAAATAACAAAGCAGAATGCCCCTGGGGATTGACTGTCCGGTGGAATTCTGGACCGAGGTGGAGAAGAATCAGAGTGTGGTGGTTGACTTCCTTCTGCCCGCACATCTACCTGAGCTTCCCTGTGTCCTGCAATGCCAACCTCAGCACCATCAAGCAGGTACTTCCTGGTCTCCTGTCAGCCCTGGGAGCTCAGAAAGACAGAGACATTGTTCCTCACACTTGAGAACCTCAGATATAAATTTTGAAAAATATACAATATCAAGAACTTGTATAAAATGGGTGGTTAACCTCCACTTACTATCCAAATTCAGCTTACCCCATGGCAATGTGTTCCCCTCCCTAGTTTCAGCTTGCCCCATGGCAATGTGTTCCCCTCCCTAGTTACCAGAGGGCCAGCTACTAGCCTCAGTTGCCCTTAAGCCTCCAGTGCTGGAATGGAACTTTGAAAGTTTGACTCAGATTATGCTGTCTGTCACTTTAGTGACCACAATCTGCTCCCAGACACATAAGGGCCTTGCAGGAATTTGTCTTTAAAACTGTTGCCAACATAGTGCCCATCATCCTTGGAAAGGGTCCTCAGGTTCATTGAATAAATTTCAGGATGAATTACTGAGTCAAAGCAATGAACATCTGCTTTGGTAGAAGCTGTCCTGTGACTTTCAATGGGGTTTTGCCACTTACAAACTCGGGTTTAATGGGTCATGCCTTGGACTGCCCGAGGGCAAGAATTTATTTCACAATTTTAAAAGCTATTATTGAGAACAAGAAAAAAATGATAGAAGCAATGGACCACACTTGAGGGATTTTTTTTTAATGTCCTGGAAATTTTCTCTCTGCCTTCCTTCCATCCTTCCTTATATTTTTCTACTTCAAAAGTAGCTGGGTGTGTCCCCAAATGTTCCAGTGGCTGAGTCAGGAGGATTGTAAGTTCAAAGCCAGCCTCAACAATGTAGTGAGATTCAAAGCAATTAAGTGAGAACCTGTCACTAAAGAAAATATGAAAAAGGGCTGAGGGTATGGCTCTGTAGTTCAGTGTCCCTAAGTTCAATAATAATATTGGCCCATAAAATTTTGGAAAATACGAATGAGAAGGAAGAGACCTGCCTGTGATCCTGCCATAGAAGACAGCCACAGGCACGACCTTAGCCATTTCCTGTTTTCTAACCACATTCTAACTAAATTCTGATTATGAACATTCATGACTTGTTTTTCTGAGTGACTACAGTAACATCTTGTTCATATTCTAGTTCCTGTAAACATCATCATATGGTTCACTTGATGTGCTTACATAACTTCAAACAGTGTGCCTAAAGTTGGAACACTACAGTACCAGACTTGTCCCTGGAGTCCCATCTCTCACTTCATTGTGGTTTTTGTTTCTTCATATTTTTATTGATATGAAGCTTTGTGGGCTACGTGTTATGTGTCACAGTGGTTCAGCTCTGCCATGGCTCAAGGCCACCATCGCCTTGGTGGGGTGAAAGCAGCCCTAGATAATGTGTCTAAGGCAGGCGTGGCTGCTCAGTCCCCAATCTCCACACATCAAGTGCTTCAGAGAGCACAGGGACAGGAAGCTTGCTGACTAGCTGGTTGGTCCTAAGGGCCAAAGGGTTCCTAGGAAGTGATGTTGGGGTCTCCCTTTGCCTTCTATGTGGCTCATACAGAGTTGGATGCCCAGAGTAGAGGCCTCTGCCTGTCTTCCAGCAGCTGTCATGGCCAGCAAGGCTGACCATAACCATTCCTCCCAGATGCTGTGGCACGAAGCCCAGAATGAGCCCCTCTTCCACATGCTCAGTGACCCCAAGGCCTACGTGTTCACCTGTGTCAACCAGACCGCAGAGCAGCAAGAGCTAGAGGATGAGCAGCAGAGGCTATGTGATATTCGGCCCTTCCTGCCCATGCTGCGCCTGGTGACCCGCGAGGGTGACCCCATGGAGAAACTCATCAACTCACAAATCAGCATCCTCATCGGCAAAGGTAGGGCTCACAGATCAGCCCCCACCTTGGCAAGGTAGGGCACACCTGGGTGGCTGGTGCCACATGCACCTGCACTGAGCCTGTTCCTGCCCTACAGGCCTCCACGAGTTCGACTGCCTCCAAGACCCAGAAGTGAATGACTTCCGCACTAAGATGCACCAGTTCAGCGAGGAGGCGGCTGCCCGCCGGCAGCAGCTGGGCTGGGAGGCCTGGCTGCAATACAGTTTTCCCCTTCAGCTGGAGCCCTCCACCAGGAGCTGGGGGGACAGCAACACCTCTTAAATCTCCAACCCAGACCTGCTGGTCAATGTCAAATTTGAGGGCAGCAGGGTGAGCCCATAGCCCATGTCCTAGGGAGGCTGCCCCAGCTGTGGCACATGGGCTGCTGTGCCCATGGGGACCTTCCACTGATAAGACACTCCAGTGTCCCAGGCCCCCAAATTTCCCTTCACTCACTGGCATCACACAGCATTTTCCAGGTATGCAGGCATCCCACCAGGTAAGCTCACCAAGGCTGAATTGGTCCCTTATTCACTGGACAAGTATTTCCTGGGTGTCTGCTGTTACTTTCACCAGTGAATGACCCAGGCCCTGCCCTTGTAGGGCTCACACTTGGGGATACCCAATAAAGGCAGGCATGTGGCCTTGCCCCTTTTCCCCAGAAGCCTATGGGCCTGAGAGCAGCATGCCAACCCTCCCTCCTCCCCACAGGAGAGCTTCACCATCCAGGTGTCCACCAAGGATGTGCCCCTAGCGCTGATGGCCTGTGCCCTCCAGAAGAAGGCCAAGATGTACCAGAACCTCACAATGGAGCGGCCTGAGGACTATGTGCTGCAGGTGAATGGGCGGCATGAGTACCTCTATGGCAGCTACCTGCTCTGTCAGTTCAAGGTGAGGCCTACAAAGAGCCCTCTGCACTCTGGGATCCCTACCACTCTAGAAGGGGCCAGCATAGGAGTGAGAGAGCCAGACTGTGGGTCTCTCTTGGTTCCAGGGAATGGATATACCACCCATTGACAGTTCAGTCTTACACTCTCATCTCAGTACATATGCAGCTGCCTGCACAGTGGACAGACCCCCCACCTGACCATGGTGCACTCCTCTTCCATCCTTGCCATGAGGGATGAGCAGAGCAAACCGACCCCTCAGGTCCAGAAACCACACACCAAACCCCCCCCCCATTCCCATGAAGAAGGTGAGATGGTGTCCTCCCCTTTCTTACCCTCTTTCTCTTCCCACCTCCTTTTGGCCAATCCTAGAGCCTCTTGGGCAGCACCAGGGCTAGGTGTTGATCCAGGGGACTTTGGATGGTGCAGTCCTTTTGGAGAGTCAGGGCCTTGAGCTGACACCCAGGGTAGGGTCCTGTCTGAGCTACTGCGATCCCAGATTGCCTACTTCTCTGCAGATCTCAGGGGGGCTGGAGCCCCTGGGCCCCTGTGTGGCAGATTGGTAAAGGATGGTGTTGGTGACAGGTTTCTGAACCTTGCCATAAATTTGGGACCCTCTCCCCCTCTCCCCAGCCTTTCAGTAGTCAGGGGAATGAGCTGGGATTTAAGCCCCTCTCCTCTCCTCTCTAGCCTTCCTCTGTGTCCCTGTGGTCACTGGGGCAGCCTTTCTGCATTGAGCTCATCCAGGGCAGCAGAATCAATGCTGATGATCAGATGAAGGTAGGGGCTCGGGTACCAGGTGAGTGGACAGGTGTTTTTTGTGTGTGTGTGTGTGTTTTTTTTTTTCACAAACAGGGTGTGCTGTAGCCTGGAGGGGCAGCAGTGAAAGAAGAGTGGGAGGGTGTCACACAAAAGTCACCTGGGCACATTACTCATTATCTCTGCCTGGATTGGCTGTGAACCACATCCAAACAATAAGAGGGGAGGGGAGCAGGCCAGAAGGCCAGGGAGGCCAATTAATGGAAACCTGGGCCAAGCAACTTGTGGGTATTTGACTTTGGTGGAGCTTGTGGAATCAGACACAGCCCATTGAAGTAGGAGGCCCAGTCAGAGATGGGTAAGGCACCATAGAAGCTGGCTGCAGCTGGGCTGAGGTGCTTCCAGGGGTTACCAACCCAGGGGTGCCCAGAGTCTGGGGGACACTGCACATGGTTCCCCCTGGAAGCTGAGCCCTGATGGGCTTGGGGAACAGTGCCCTGTTGTCTCTTCAAAAAGCACTTTCATGGCTCCTCTGCACTTAGAACCACCTGCAGAGGTGGATTTATTGTCCCACTTCTGGGAGGTGATGCGTGTCTGGGTCCACAGAGCGTAGCATGTCTTGTCTGGGTCTCTTTTTTTTGGCATTACTTTACAATCTGGGAAGGGGGTTGTGTCTGCAGGAGTCATGGAGGATTGGGTGGGAGCTGCTCTGGGGATGGGCTGGCAGGTTGGAACTGGAATAGGTACGCTGGAGACTGGAGCCACATGGGGCTCAGAAGATGCTAGGCATGAAGGTAGCCAGAGCTGTTAGAAGCAGAAGGGACCCTGGAACTTCTGAACCCTGATGAGGAAACTGAGGTTCTGAGTTGACCCACAGAGTCAAGTGTACTGAGACTGGCTTGCCCCAGCGCAGCCTGGGGTACCAATGCCGCAAGACACCTGTACCACTGAGCTGCCAGCCTACACTCTGCTGGACCACTCTCAATGCAAGAAGTAGATTTGGACCCCTGTGTAAATGGGGACCTTCAAGGAGAGGATTGGAACTTTAGATGGGGTGGGGCCTTCACTCCCTCATCCATGCCCTGTACCCCTTCCCCAGCTGGTGGTGCAGGCCGGGCTCTTCCATGGCAATGAGATGCTGTGCAAGATGATGTCCAGCTTGGAGGTGAGCATGTGCTCAGAGCCCATGTGGAAGCAGCATCTGGAGTTTGACATCCACATCTGTGACCTGCCGCACATGCCCCGGCTCTGCTTTGCACTCTATGCGGTGACGGAGAAGGCCAAGAAGGCGCACTCTAGCAAGAAAAAGCCCAAGAATGTGGTGGGTTGTGCTGACTGGGAGAGGCCCAGGCCTCAGACACCCAGTGAAACCCCTTACTGGGGCCTCTTGCCATCCTGCTCCCACAGGCAGGCACCCTGAGAACAGGTTCCTGGGAGAGCCTGGGGACCCCAGTCTCTCTGCCTGCCCTAGTCTGGCTCCTTAGTCTGGCTTCCTGTGCTGCCTGAGTAACAGCTCATGAGTTCCCTGACTTGAAATATCTAGCCCAGACCTGTGGTCCTTAGGGGTCCTGGAGGCAGCTCCCTTGGTGGAAGGACAGTGTTCTCAGGGGGACAGAAATGATGAGTGAGTGGCTGCCTGGGAAGAGTGTGGCTGGGCCCCAAGTCACTAGACCCAGGATGTGACTTGCCCCTTGACCTGGGCCACCTATGGGACTGGTGGGCTTACTCAAGTATCTCTGGATGCTGGGTGTGAAGATGCAGGCAGCCAGGAAGGGATCTTGCTGGCTTAATTACTGAAACTCTGATAGGAAAGCGGTAGCGGATCCTTCCCCTCCTCCTGGGTCTAACTTGGAGACCTTCCATGCAGTCTGGATCTTCTCTCCTGGTTGGCCTGGAGACTGGTTCCATTCTCATATGAACAAGAACAGGCTCACTCTGATCTGTAGTATCCTTCTTCAGGACTTCCCAATCGCCTGGGCCAACCTCATGTTGTTTGACTACAAGGACCAGCTCAAGACTGGGGAGCTCTGCCTCTACATGTGGCCCTCTGTCCCAGGTGGACCCAGGCCCAGCAGGGAGAGGCTCTTGGAGGGTAAGGCATCCAGAACTGGTTCCCCTACAACTACATCTCTCCCTGCCTTCAGATGAGAAAGGAGACCTGCTGAACCTCATGGGTACCGTGCATAGCAATCCCAACACAGAGAGTGCTGTCACCCTGGTCACCTACCTGCCCTAGGTGGCCCCTCACCCTGTGTACTACCCTGCCCTGGAGAAGGTCAGTGAGGTCCTTCTTGGAAGCTGAGCGCTAACCAGGAGCTTTCCTGGAGCTCCTCAGACGGGGTCCCTGGCCACCCCAGGCTTTGCCCATTTCTGGGGGCTAGGTCATCATGCTGATTTGAGGCATTCCAGTAGCTATGTGGCCCACCAGGGGATGTTGGTGATGTCTGATGACATTTTGCTGTCACAACCAATGGGAGAGGTACTACTGGCCTGAGGCAGGCTGAGCCTGGAGATGCTACTGAATGCCCTGCAGTATGCAGGAGGGCTCGCACCAGCAAGAGTGGTTGGCAGTAGTGCTGAGGTGCAGACGCCCTGCCTAGAGCCCTGCCAGTGCTGGCCCAGGCCTGGGAAGCTAGAGCTGGGACGTCACGGGGAGCATGGGCCTACCACCAAGGAGGAGGTGAGCTGGGGTGCTGGTGGGGCATGGAGCCAGGTGCTGGGCTGGAGGCCTCAGTCTGCCTGTGCCCCTTAGAAGCTGCAGCTGCAGGGAATCCTGGAGCAGCAGGGGTCGGGAGAGCTGTATGAGCATGAGAAGGACCTGGTGTGGAAAATGCGGCATGAAGTGCAGGAGCACTTCCCAGAGGCTCTGGCCCACCTGCTGCTCGTGACCAAGTGGAACAAGCATGAGGATGTGGCTTAGGTGGGTGTAGAGGGGCACCAGGGGCACAGCTGGAGTAAAGAGATAGCAGTGGGCCCCCCACCACCTGACTGCAAAGCGTCCTCCAGATGCTCTACCTGCTGTGCTCCTGGCCCGAGCTTCCTGTCCTGAATGCCCTGGAGCTGCTGGACTTCAGCTTCCCCGACTGCCACGTGGGCTCCTTTGCCATCAGGTCCTTGCAGAAACTGACATGAGTCCCAGCTGGGCACTGAGGCCCACAGGCTGCCAGCTCCTCACTAAGACATCTTGCCCTGGCAACCTGGAAGTGGGTGCTGGGTGGAGATGAGCCTAGGCTGGCCTCACCCTCTTTCCAGTCACCTGCCAGCTGGAGACCTCTGTCCTGATTTCAGAACCCCAGACTCAACCAGCCTTCCTCCCCTACAGAGACGACGAGCTTCTCCAGTGCTTGCTGCAGCTGGTGCAGGTCCTCAAGTACAAGTCCTACCTGGACTGCGAACTGACCCAATTCTTGTTGGACCGGGCTCTGGCCAACCGAAAGATTGGCCACTTCCTATTCTGGCATCTTCAGTAGCTGGATGCACCCCTGCTGATTCCTTGGGAACCTAGAAAAGCCATGGGGGATGAGGGTCTCCTGGCCTGCTGACCTCATGTTTACTGGGCTGGGGAGGGGCTATGTGCCACTCCTGGCCATTCTCAGCCCCATCTTCTCCCTCCAGCTCTGAGATGCATGTGCCGTCCGTGGCCTTGCGTTTTGGCCTCATCATGGAGGCCTACTTCAGGGGCAGCACCCACCACATGAAGGTGCTGATGAAGCAGGTGAGGCTCAGAGTGCCTGTGCCTGAGGCAGGCTCCCCTTCCAGGCCCCTTCACAGTCATACTCCTGGTTCTGGCTCAGGCTCATGTGCACTGCTGCTACTCCATTCTGCCCACCAGGCAAAAGCACTGAGCAAGATGAAGGCCCTGAGCGACTTTGTGAAGGTGAGCTCCTAGAAGACCACCAAGCCCCAAACTAAGGAGCTGATGCACTTCTACATGCGCCAGGATACTTATCTAGAAGCCCTTTCACACTTGCAGTCCCCATTGGACCCCAGCACGATGCTGGCAGAAGTCTGGTGAGCCCCAGGCCTAGCCCCACCTGGAGCCAGGCCCTAAGCCCCCTCCCCCGCCCTAAGCCCTCAACCGCCCAGGCCAACACGGCCCTCTGCCTGCAGTGTGGAAAAGTGCACCTTCATGGACTCCAAGATGAAACCCCTGTGGATCATGTACAGCAGTGAGGAGGCAGGCAGTGGTGACAGCGTTGGCATCATCTTTAAGAACGGGGATGGTGAGCCAGTCTGGGCAGGGGACATGCTGAGGCCTTGGCCTTCTCACCTAGGCCCATACTGTTCTGTGGTAGGGCCCCAGGGGGTTCCCTGAGAAGACAGAGCTCAGATACTCTGAGCCTTGCATGGGTGTATAACCCACTAGAAACTCCTGCCCTTCCAGACCTCCGCCAGGACATGCTGACTCTGCAGATGATCCAGCTCATGGACGCCCTGTGGAAGCAGGAGGGCCTGGACCTAAGGTGGGGCCTCTATCCATCACCTGTTTGTTTGGGTCTGTAACAGGCCTCAGAGCCTGCTCCTGGAGGAGTTCCTGGTCTAAACTGACACCTCCCTGTTGGATGTGAGAGCAGCTGTTCTTACAAGAGGGGTAGGGGAGCTGGAGGGGTTTGGGTAAGGCCATTCCTGGTGCTCAGCTCCTATTTCCTGGCTTCCTACCCCTTGGGGAGCAGTGCCACCTTCTTCCAAGCCCACTGACTCATTCTCTTCAGAGCAAACATGAGCCCAGCCAAGGTGTGCTCTGCAACTTGGGTGCCAGTTCTGTGTCTCTAAAGCACCTTCCCCAGAGCCCCACACCCCATCTGGCATCCTTAGGAATTTTAGCAGTATTCCCTGTGGTTTTGTTGGGTGCCTCAATTTCCAGGGGCTTCCAGTTGCCCCAGAGAATGTCCTTAACCATAGTGTCTGCCTGTGCCTCTTCTCATGTGCTAGGATGACCCCCTATGGCTGCCTTCCCACTGGTGACTGCATGGGCCTCATTGAGGTGGTGCAGCACTCGGACACCATTGCCAACATCCAGCTGAACCAGAGCAACCTGGCTGCCATGGCTGCCTTCAACAAGGATGCCCTGCTCAACTGGCTCAAGTCCAAGAACCCTGGGTAGGCTTTCTTATTCCTGGGAGAGGCTCCATAGAGTGAAAGGTGAGGGAAGGCCTGTGACAGTTTCCATGGCTGCTTGGCTCAGCTGAGCACTGGCCCACGTCTGATTTGGGGTAGGACAGAGAAGGTCACTGTTCCTGGGTGTCCATTTTTCATGGCTGTGTTATACCACTCAACTCTTTGGGCGTTAAAACCACCACTGTGTTTAGTCACAAATATGTAGCTTGAGTGGGTTCTGCTGTGGTTTGAAATAGCTGGTGCTATGGCTAGCATCTGTGATATTGCCTGAGCCCAGAGCTTCTACCAAGGGCCCAGTCACACACCTAGGGACTTGGCTGTCAGTTGTGCCTCTTTATGCAGCCTCTCTTCATCTAATACATAGACCTTGGCTTCTCTGAATGGTATTGTGTGGAAGAAGGGGGCAATTTCAAGCTGGGCATGGTGACCTATGCTCCAGAATAATGCCCTCCTTGTTGATTAACACAAGGCCAGATTCAAGAGGAGGGAAAATATAAGGAGCCCTGGTTTTCAATCTTCCCCACCCAGAGAAGCCCTGGATCGAGTCATTGAGGATTTCACCCTCTCTTGTGCTGGCTACTGTGTGGCTACATATGTGCTGGGCATTGGTGACCGGCACAGTGACAACATCATGATCCGTGAGAATGGGCAGGTAAGGGGCACTGTGTTCAGCTTCCCAGTGAGCTTGTCTTACATCCCTGGCCCAGTGGCCTCTCTGACCTACCCACACCTCCCAGAAGAGTGCCCCAAGTCCTGCTGACTTCCTCTAACTGGAACCTCTCTTTGTGAAGCCTATTCTCCCTGCCCTTCCCTCCCCTCAGCTATTTCACATTGACTTTGGCCACATTCTGGGGAATTTCAAGACCAAGTTTGGAATCAACCGTGAGCGAGTCCCATTCATCCTCACCCATGACTTTGTCCACGTGATTCAGCAGGGCAATACTAGTAATAATGAGAAATTTGAAAGGTGAGGGTGCCTAGGGCCCCAGTGAGGGGACAGTGTCCAGCCAGGGGCAGGGATGGGACATAGCCCTCAGGCTAACTCCTGCCTCCACCCTGGGGGTGCTGCTTTCTCTGCAGGTGCACCCCAATCCAAGAGTACCCTGTTGGGCAGTGCAAACAGGAAGTCCATGGGAGGTGTAGGAGCAGGTCCAGGCCATGGGCAGACACTCAGGGGCAGGTGCTGGCTGGATGCAGAACCCCTGCTTGTTTGGGGCTGGGGATGGCAGGGAGGACCCAGGGATTTATCTATTTCCTCCACCTCTGCAGGTTTCGAGGCTACTGTGAACAGGCCTACAGCATTCTGCGGCGCCATGGGCTCCTCTTCCTCCAACTCTTTGCTCTGATGCAGGCAGCAGGCCTGCCTGAGCTAAGCTCCTCCAAAGACATCCACTATTTGAAGGTATGCCAGCACAGGACCACACCATACTGGAGGCCAGGGTCTACCACAAACTTCACAAGGCCTGCCTGAACGTCTACAGCTATGGAGGAGCCTGCCTTCCCTATGTATAGTATAAAAAATGAGCTTGGCAGAGCTCATCCTGGTCAGAGTGCATCTTGCCCGAACAGCTCAGGGACCTAGGAGATTCACCTCTCAGATGGCGGCCCTCATGCCATCCCAGGCCCAGCAGTGCAGTATGGTGGGAAGTGGCCAGAATGTTGCACTCCCTGGGCCTATTCTCGCCCAGTTGCAGATGAACTGTGATCTTGTTTGGTCATACCATGTGTCCTCAGAGTCTTTCATGCATGAGATAAAGTCTCTTGTAGGTTTGCAAGACACTTTGCATTCCTGTCTTTTCAGTTAGTGAGAGGCAGAGTGGGAGGGGGTGTATTCCCTAAAGCTTCTCCTGCCCTTCTCTCAGCTAAGGTGAGGCTGCCTGACCCTCTGCTTGCAGTTCTTTTAGGAAGGAATTTCAACAACCCGAGGTGGCAGGAGTACAGGGAGGCAGAAGGGTTTGAGATGCAGCAGGGTCAGGATCCCTGAATGTTGATGCAGTTGTGATGATTCTGTCCCAGGACACCCTGGCGCTGGGGAAGACGGAGGAGGAGGGGCTGAAGCACTTCAGGGTGAAGTTCAATGAAGCCCTGAGGGAGAGCTGGAAGACCAAAGTGAACTGGCTGGCACACAACCTGACCAAAGACAATCGGCAATAGTGGCCACCACTGAGCCGCCACAGGCTGAAAAACCTGTCTGAGGACAGCTACCCTTGGTTGTCCTAGATGGGGCCTACACCTGAACTACACCTCATGGGAAAGAACAACACAATTACATTTTGTTTACACTAGTTATTTAGACAGACAGGAAATGTTTCAAGATGATGGGGAAATGTGATGGATATTATTATCCAAAGTAGATGTACAAAGACACAAATTTGTGAAAATATACTTTGTATAAAACAATAGATAGGAAAAATTGTGTTTTATTTGTGTAATAAGAATTATAATATATTCCACTGTCATACATGTATAAAAAAAACTATAATAAAGAACCAAACAGCCAGGGCTGGGGTTGTAAGCTCAGTAGTAGAGTGCTTGCCTCGCACGTGTGAAGTGCTGGTTTTAATCTTCAGCACCACATAAAAATAAATTAAAATAAAGTTATTTTTCCATCTACAAGTAAAAAATAACAAAAAGAACAAAACACCATAAATGCAAATGCATCCTAGTGCAGAGGACGGGTGCTGCACTGAGTCCAAGCACTGTGCGTTGGGCACCATGAGGTTGTACCTTGCTCTTGTCTTAGGATGGGCATTCCAGGTCTTCCAGCTGGTGGATCTTGCCCAGCAAAGACTCACTTCCTCTTGGGGAAGCCTTATTCCCAGGCTCTCCACCTAGCAGTTACTTGGCCTCCTGTCCACTTAGGACACCTCAATCTCCAGATCACCTTCTGCCACCTGTGTGGCCCACCCTGCGTGTTCTCCATTGACCAAGTCCTGGGAAGCTCCCAAAGAAGCCAGGGCACCCCATAGCCACAGGGATGCTTGCTCTTCACTGCTAAAGTGACTCTCAGGTAGAGGATGCCCTCACCTCTTTCACCTTCAGGTAAGAAAATAATACCACTCTATTTACTGAACCTCTACAGCTGCAGAGGAGCCTGCCTCCCCTATGTGTAGTATAAAAAATGAGCTTGGCAGAGCTCCTGGTCAGGGTGAAAGGTCAGAGAGGGTCTGTGTGGTGATGTGTGAATAGGCTCCCTGCTCTGGAAGGTTTAAGGGAGGGATGGGGCTTGATGTCCCCCCAGGGCTCACCTTTGAGGAACCATCTGGGAATAATCTTGGGCCACGTGAGGCAGGGAATTTCTCTCTGAGGGCACTTACTCTGAGATGGTCCAAGTTTAGCCTCAGTAATCCCAAAGGGCTACACAAGAGAAACTGTCCCTACTGCAGGATCCTGTGCCTCTTTCAGCTTTCTGAAGCCCACTGTAGTGAAGCATCCAGGACTTGGGCTTTTAGAAACCCACAGTGGGATGGGGCCAGAGCCCAGTCATAGAGCATGTGCTGAGTATGCATGAGGCCCTGGGTTTGATCTCTAGCAGTGTAAACAAAAAAATATGAAGAAGCTCCTGATAATCCTGATGCACAGTTAGTTCATTCAGGACCTTCTGGGCTCACTGCTGATCTCTCAGGTGTCTCCCAAGACTCAGCAGAGCCAGCAGACTCTAGCCCTTAGCACGAGAGGTGCACAGCTTAAAAGGAATGCCAGATGCCAGCTCTCTGCATTTTCAATAGCTGTTGTGCCACCAGAGCACCTGTCTCATCTGCAGTAGCCAGAGATGACACTTTTGTTCCCAAATAAATGCTGAATTTAATCAGGCCACCTGCCTCCTTTACAGTATGAAAAACCACACACATGTCTATGTATTATGCTTCAAGGCGTGGGCTACAGACCTTGCACAACCTCAGCGATTTCTGGGTGTATGGTCTGTTGCCCAGTGATAACAGCTTCTATTTGTTTTCAATCATTTCATGTTGCATGTTAAATATCACTGATGTGGATTGAGTCTGCTGTCTTTTTTCACAAGACAGAAAGACAAGTGGAAAGAAATTAAAGCCTTTCTATGGTCTTATGTTCTTGGCTCAAAAGGAAAACAAAGTTTAAACAAGGCAATAAACAGGCATCACTCCAGCTGAATTTAGAACCAGAACTTTACTGTAGTGTACACACTTTCCCACCTAGCATCAATACATGCATCTGGGCAGGAACACCAAGGCACTACAGACCATAAGAGGACATCCCTCTCTGTTAGCTTCTACCACTGTCTAGACAGCATCTACACAGACTGCATGTGGATGGGCAGCCACACAACAGCACAGCCATCCTTAAGACTGGCAGTGAGGACACAGGGGCAGTGTGCAGGATGACCCCCAGGTTTACAGTCTAGCATCTGACATGTACATGAAGAACAAAGTTCTTCGTTGCTCTAGCCCCAAATTCTTTATCTCCTTGATCTTCCCATGGATCAGAGCAGCAAGACTCATGGCTACTGGAGTGAGGATCTGACCCCAATGCAGGGGCATTCTGCAGGAGCAACCCACAGGGGTTGGGGTGGGGTAGATGCAGACTGTTTTGGAACATTGTAGCACACTGCCTTCCTCCATTATGAGTGCATATCCCTCAGGAAAGCACTGCTATCTCCAAAACCAAGTGGTCAAGTGATCTCACCACAGCTTTCAGTTTCAATGAACCACAGAGAACTTCACCAGCAGGAAAATGTACATTTATGAAGCCTCAGTACAGAAACACAAAGCCTGGGTGACATAAAAGGAAGCTTCTGGTCCTGAGAGGAGTGCATGAGAAGCCAGGGACCCCATAGATCCCATCCCAAACATGATGCTAGAAGTGTGAAGAACACCAAAGACGAAGACCCATTTCCAGACTTCAAACACAAACCACTACTCTGGTCCCAAACAGCACACCAAATCCTGCATAGCCTCATGCCTAGACCAGAGTGAGTAGGCCTCCCCTCCTAGTTTCCCTAGGGAGAGGTAACAGAAGCAGAGTCACTGCACTTGGCCTCCTAGTCCTGAGTACATTAGCACAAAGGACACAGAGAATTACAATGTATTTACAAAGCATTAAAAAGTCAGTTGATCATCTACATATTAACCCCATTCTACCACTTGTAAAAGCACTAGTTTGGAAAAATAAATAAAGACCTTCTGTCGCGACCCCTTGCCCGCAAGGAAGACGCAACTCGGGAATCTTCTCTCAGCAGTTTATTCAGGTCCTTGATACTTTTTCTTCTATCCCCTGGATGCCCCTCCCAGCCTTAATAAAGCACCTCAAGCCCCAATGCGAAGCTGCCACGTGGACTTTTCTCATAGGGTGCCAAGTCACAGCGTGCCAACTCATTCTGATAAGGAGTTGTTTGTCACAGACTACAGGGGAAACCAGCGCCATCTTGTAATGGCGGCCACAGTTCACAGAAACGGCTCACCACAACCTTCAAAAAGAAAAAGAAAAAAAAATGATTACCAATTTTTACTCTTTGTCAGCTAGTCTAGTCACTGCAACTTTTCTGGAGGTGCAAGATGTGGGCAACTCACTGGATGGTAGGAGCCTGAATTGCTGCATCCCCTGAGCTGGCAGGACATGGCAGGGAGGAAGAGTTAGCTCCTGGCTTTTGGGAAAAAGAGATCCAGAAGGGGTGGGCAGATGGTGGGAGTTAGATTTCCACACACTGGGCAGATAATCAGCAATGGGGGTCTTCAGACCTGCTGGCTGAAGATATTTTGTACATGGAGGACCCGCTGGCTAGGAGCTGGGTAGCAGACATTCTGAGGTATGGATGGAAAAGTCCAGATTGCACTCAGTAGCTGAGTGTGGAGCTTTCCCAATCTAGCTGCTGATGCTGGTTGAAGTTCTAGACGTCCCCAGGGCCACCCTTCTTCTCCTCACAGACTTCCCACTGGTCAATAGTGATGTCTTCCTCCTCCTCCTCTCCAGCCTCACACTGCTCTTTCTCTTCCTCCTCCTCCTACTTACCACTGTGCTGGTTCCTGTAGGTCTGCAAAGAGAAGGATGTGCGAGTCCAGCTCATGGCCAAGTCATCCAGTGTCCACCTTCCAGGAGCAGCAGCAGAAGGGAGATGTCCCCCAGTGAGGGAGACTGTCCAGGGAAAGGGGCCTAGGCCTCGCTGGAAGTGGCCTCTCCATGGAGTCCAGGCATGCAGAGAGCTCCTGGATGGGGATGCTCAGTTCCCTCCTTGGAGCACTGTCTCTGCATAGAGTGGGAGGAGCACCAGCCTGAAGCCAGCTCATCTCTGCACTTACACTTACTAGGTTGTATGAACTTCAGTAAGGCCTCACTGAGCCTCAGATTCCCCCTCTGGATTTGAGGATTCTAGCTCACCGAGTTGTGTGGTTATAAGGTGCAGGCACATGAACATGGAGGAGCCTGGCCTACAGTGCTCTGTAGCCTGGGGCCCTGTCTGTTCCTACCTCCTTTTGGAGTTCATGGTGATGGTCAAGGCAGAGTCATTGCCATCCATCTCATTCTCCTTCCCCGTGTCCTGGTCCTGCGAGGTTCACTGATGTGCAGCCCAGATCTGAAACACCCCCAGGATGATCATAAACACCATGAAGTAGATGCAAACAACAATCACCATGGTGACAGGATTCAGGATGACTGTCAAGGGAGAAAAAAGGACAAACAGGGCTGCAGGGAGGTCACCAAGATTGAGGCTTCCCACCTGTCACTGGCTATCCTAGGTTGGCACACTCCACATGACCCTCAGAGACTAAAAAGTGCAATGAACAGCTTTGCATGTTCTCAAACTTGCTGGGTCACTGTGGCTGTGGGCAGGCAATCATTTCCTCATGTGCGATCGGGAGTGGGAACAGTGTTTCCATGCTACCAGCCAGGTGGGTCAGGGATATCTGCCTAAGCTCTGTGTGATGCTTAGTGTTTGCACCTAGGTGCCTCCCACGTCCTTCCTGTGAATGATTGAGGACTGAGCAGGTTGTGGCCTGACAGGTAAACAAAAAAGCATTGCTTAGGGTGAACAAAGTGTGGTTGGGCAGCCATGTGGCTGGCATGTTCCACAGGATTGGCAGCATGGATTGTGTTCACCTGCAATGCACAGGAAGAAAGGATCACTAGGGATGAGAATCCTCACTGCTTCCAAGAGGATAAATGGGGCAGAAGCAGCTGTGAACAATGCTAGTCTTAGTAACCCCTGGGCCCTGTTGTAAGAAAATGGTGCATGTGTTTGTGACCAGAAAAAAAAGGAAACAAAAACAAAACAAAACAAAAAAAAAACTTGTAAGCACTTAGAAACCACTGTAAATCTGATGTTGTTCCATGTCCAAGAAATAGCACTTTTCTAATAAATCCTTTATAGTTAACTTTATCAAATAATCCATCCATGAGAGCAGTGTGGCAAAGCAACCTCAGGTCCTAGTCACTTGGGAAGTATATGGTGTACAAATTTCTCCTGCTTTACCCCAAAACCTAGAAACTGGAAAGATGACACAATTCAAAATCTTTTATTTCCTTTTATGGTAAAGATGGTCAGTTGCTAATAACACCCTGGATCCAATTCCCTAGACCATGGATCCCTTGAGCAACGACAAAGCCACAGAAGATGCTGATGAAGGCTTCAGAGCAGGGTGGTCCTCTCCCTGCTATGGTCTGACAGTGACCACTGCCAGCTAGGACAGTGTTAGCCCTGTGTGCAGTGGGTCCCTTCATCAGTCCAAGGACCCAATTTCACTACCAACAGATCCAGTGACCTGACACCACTACAAGGATCCTTTAGTTAACCAGCTGCTGTTCTTTATAGAAGAGTGTCCTTGTGTCTCATGTGTGAAAACTTCAGCAACAACCTTGTCCCTTCCTGTGGTATTCCCTGACACTTGCTCTCTATCACCTCCCTCCAGGATTCCTCAGGCTCTCAGTCAGAATGCAGCAGATGGTGGAATGGAGCAGCAGCCCAACCTGTCAGTACAGACTGCACAGGTCTATCCACATCAGGCCAGGCTGAAGAAGGCCACCACTCCTGGGGTAAGCCTCATTTGCCATGATGAGTGTGCTAAAGTGTGTCTACAAACATCAGGGCCAAGAGACTGGGCCCTCTGTCACCACCACAGCTGGCTCTTTTGGGTAGCAGCCCTGTACACACCTCCTCCTTAAGTTCATTGCTGAGGTAGCAGCCATTTACCTCAGAGCAGATGAGAATGAACTACCAGGTCAGTTGAACTACCAGTTGGTCAATGAACTACCAGGTATGCCAGTTCCAGTAGCACAGGAGTTACAAAACCTTTTGGTAGCTGGCCATGGTGCCACACCTGCAGGGTTAAGAACATACCAGGTGGCTCAAGTTAGGAAGCTTGGTGGGGCCAGAGCCAGGGCCCCAGTGGCTAAAGGTAGGCATCTGGGTTGCTGAGCCAGCAGGACAAATGCATGTGGTTTTCCAATTGAGGAAACAAATAGCATCTTTGGCGTTTTAGGGGCATATGCTAGTCCTTTGTATGTTAGTGCCACATGTCATCTTCTTGTTCAGAAGGGGGACACTGTGCAACAATGCTGTCTCTCCACAAGTTTGAAGATATTGGGAGCCATGTGGCCTCCAGCTGGCTCTGGCCTCTCACCTGTGAAAACTGTGCCCAGGTCAGAGGGGTTCACTTCAATGAACTTCTGCTACAGGTGGGCTGTGTCCACCTCCAGGCTCTCCTGCTCTGGGTTTGGTTCCTCTCACTCCTCAATATGCAACCATCTCAGATAGCAGGGAGCCTGTGGAGCCCAATGAAGCTGGTCATAGCTAAGGGACACCCAACTCAGGCTCAAGCTCAGAAACCCATTTTCAGAACAAGCAAGAGAGGTAAGGGAGAGTCAAATTCAAGAATTGGGGGCTACTGAGGGTGTGGCTCAGTGGTAGAGCATGTCCTTAGCACACACACAGCCCTGGGTTTGATTCCAGTGTGAAATAAACAAAGCAAACAAACAAATGGTAGCACTGCACAAATTCTGGGCAACAACAGCAGGAACACTGTCCTCCTATGGAGTGAGCCAAAAGACATAGCTCAGACCCACAGATCAGTCAGGGAAAGGTGGAAAGACCCTGAATTGGTTTCCAAAGAGCATGATGACACCAGGCAAGGAAGAAGCCCTCTCAGAAACAGGATCTCCCAAAACCTCAGAGGGAAAGAAGGTGGGTACATCAGCCGCAGTAAGGAGTGTCCAGGAAGGTAAGGAGGCCTCCCCATGCAGAGCGGCTGTTACCCTGGGGTCTTCAGATTCATCCCCCAGGAACTACACTTCTCATGTGATTGTGCTGATGATTCCAAGCTCAGGGAACAGGAAAACCCCTAAGAGCTCTGAAATTTAGAAGCAGTTTAGGCAAAGCAGTGGACTCCACTCTGGTTGATCCTGGGCTTTTCCAGCTACAAAATCATGATGTAGCTTTGGACTGGGGGGACTGCAATGCAGGGCACCTTATTAAAACACCTGCCACCAAGAATGAGGCTATCAGGGCTCTGAAAAACACCTGGGAACCCACAGGTGCAAATGATGGTGGAGGGGGACCACACAGGTTCTCACTACCTTGGGACAGAAGACTGTGGCCCCTCCAGGAACCCCAGCCATCAGCACAGCTCCCACCCCCACCATGTGGAGTGTGGTGCTGGCCAACTTGGAAAAATATCATAATTATCATGCGAAGTTACAGAAGTTACACACAATGTATGCATGCTGTAGGCTTTCATTTAGGTAAAGCACTAAAAAATACAAAATAATGTATGGCAACTGAGAAGAGACCAGTGGTTGCTTTGGGGTGGGTGGCTGGGGAGTGGGGGCTTAGCAAGGCATTAGGAAAGGGCTAGAGAAATGTTTGGGATAATAAGAGAGGGGTTCACTATGATTGTGGCAAAATAAATCATGGGTATATACATATATCAAATTTACCAAACTGCACACTCCTAAATATGTGAAGTCTATTACAGGACAATTGTATTTCAACAAACACATCTTTAGAAAATACAGGGGGAAGAAAAGTTTCCTGCCCTCTGGAACCTGTGTCTGTCCAGCAGAGTGAATACCTCACATCCATGGACTCCCCAGCCCACATAGGGCCAAAAGCCTCACCTGTAGAGGTCCCCTCAGGGGCCACTGCCAACCATGGGGAGGAGCTTGAAATCTGCCCCAGAGTCTGCCTCAGGAGTTCAGAAGAAGGCTGAGGAGGGGCCTCCCTCTCAGCTCTGGGCCCGTCCCACCTGCCCAGCCTGAGTGCCCTGACTCCTGCTACCAAGCATGAAGGGTGCCACTTCCCAGCAAGGAGCCTCAGCCTGAAGCTCTGCCTGCAGGAGGAACAAGGGAAAGCCAGGTGGGCCTCACCGGCTCCAACCAGCAGCAACTGAGCACTTTCCTGTCCCTCCTGCAGGAGGTGAGGAACATGGGCCAGGAAGGCTCCGAGCGCCCTGCAGCCTCTTTTGTACTGTGGCTACTATGGCTCCCCTGACACTTGCTGCTGCCACCCCCAGCCTGCCATCCTCAGGCCCAGGGACAGCACAGTACCTGAGAGGATGGCCCATCTTGGTTGACTGCCTTCCAGGCCCTAATTCCTCTGCAGCGCCCTGGGACCTGGGTGTCTGGGTGAAGGGGGGAGCTCCCCCCTGCACCCAGGGGAGAGGGCACTCTCCCCTCCAGGGGAGGCCCTTGGGACTTGGGTGTCGCGGTGGCAGCGAGAACTCCACCACCCCTCGCACCCAGGGGAGAGAGTACTCCCCCCTCCCGAGGGAGGCCCCTCGGACCTGGGTGTTGGGGTGGGGGGGAGCTCCACCACCCCTGCACCCAAGAGAGAGGGCACTCCCCCTTTCCGGGGAGAGGCCCCTGGGACCTGGGTGTCGGGGTGAGGAGCGGGAAGCTACCCCCTGCACCCAGGGGAGAAGGCACTATCACCTCCCGGGGGGAGGCCCCTCAGACCTGGTTGTGGGGATGGGTGGGGAGCTCCACCCCCGACCCCATACCCAAAGGAGAGGGCACTCCCACTTCCACGGGGAGGCCCCTGGGACCTGGATTTCGGGGAGGGGGGAGCACCCTCCTCATCCTCCCCAAACCTAGCGGAGAGGGCAATCCCCCCTACAGGGGGGAGGCCCCTCTAACCTGGGTGTCAGGTGGGTGGAAGCTCTCCCCTCCGCACCCAGAGGAGAGGGCACTACCCCCTCCACGGGGGAGGCCCCTCTTAACTGGGTTTGTGGAGGGAGCTCACACCTGCACCCAGGGGAGAGGGCACTCTTGACTCCAAGGTGGAGGCCCCTCTAACCTGGGTGTGTGTGTGTGGGGGGAGCTCCCCCCCTATGCACCCAGAGGAGAGGGCACTCCCCCCTTCAGGGGGGAGGCCCCTCTAACCTGGGTGACAGGGGGGAAGAGCTCCCTGGCTCTGCACCCAGGGGAGAGGGTACTCCCCCTTCCAGGGGGGAGACCCTTCTAACCTGGGTGTTGTGGGGGAGCTCGCCCTCTCCACACCCAGGGGAGAGGGCACTCCGTGGTCCAGGCGGGAGGCCCCTCTAACCTGGCTGTCAGGGGTAGCTCCCCAGCGCACCCAGGGCAGAGGGGCCCTCCCCAATCCAGGGGGGAGGCCCCACTTACCTAGGTGTCCAGGGAGCTCCCCAGCACACCCAGGGCAGAGGGGCACCCCTTCTCCAGGGGGGAGGCCCCTCTAAGCTGGAGGTCCAGGGGAGCTTCCCAGTGTACACAGGGCAGAGGGGCACTCCCCCCTCTAACCCTAACCGTAACCCTCCTGGGGGAGGCCCCTGGAAACTGGATGTTAGAGTGGGGAGGTGAGCTCCCCCTCAAAACGCACCCAGGGCAGAGGGCACTCACCCATCTACCGGGGAGGCCCCACCAACCTGGATGCCAGGGTGCGGGAGGGGAGCTACCGCCCTCCCACCCTGCACCTAGGGGAGAGGGCACTCCCCCCCCTAGGGGGGGACCCTCCGACCTGGGTGAGTGGGGGGGTGGGAGCTCCACCTCCGCCCCTAGGGGAGAGGGCATTCCCACATCAGGGGGATGCCCCACTAACCTGGGTGTGTGGGGGGAAGCTCCCCCCTCTGCACCCAGGGGAGAGGGCACTACCCCCTCCAGAGGTGAGGCCCCTCTAACCTGGGTGTGGGGGAGGGAGATCCACCCCTCTGCACCCAGAGGAGAGGGCACTCCCCCCTGGGGGGGGAGGTAGGCCCCCTCCATCCTGGGTGTTGGGGTGGGGGGCGGAGCTCCCGCCCCTCACCCCTCACCTAGGGGAGAGGGCACTCCCTAGTCTGGGGAGGAGGGCACTCAGACCTGAGTGTTGCCGGGGTGGAAGCTCCACCTCCACACGCAGGTAGAGGGCATTCCCCCCTCTGGGAAGGATGCCCCACTAACCTGGGTGTGTTGGGGGTGAGCTCCCACTCCGCACCCAGGGGAGAGGGCTCTCCCAAATCCAGGGGAAGGCCCCAATTACCTGGGTGTTGGGGGGGTGCTCCCCCGACTCCACACCCAGGGGAGAGGGCACTCCCCACTCCAGGGGCTAGGCCCCTCTAACCTGGGTGTCCAGGGGATCTCCCCAGCGCACCCAGCATAGAGAGCACTGCTCCCTCCAGGGATGTCGCCTCTCCAACCTGGGATTCAGGAAGAGTTCTCCAGCATACCCAGGTTGAGAGGCACACCCACCTCCAGTGGAGAGGCCCCTCTAACCTGGGTGCCGGGGGGTGTTCCCCAGCGCACCCAGGGCGCAGGGGCACTCCCCCCTCCAGGGGGGAGGCGCCTCTAACCTGGGTGTCAAAGGGAGCTCCCTTGCGCACTCAGGGCAGAGGGGCACTCCGCACTCTAACCCTAACCTTTCCCCTCGGGGAAGAGGCCCCTGGAATCTGGGTGTGAGAGTTGGGGAGGTGAGCTCCCCACACCACCCGGCACCCAGGGGAGAGGGCTCTGCCCCCTCCAGAGGGGAGGCTCCTCCAACCTGGCTGTCCAGTGGGGGGAAGCTCCCCCTCCACCCCTCACCCAGGGCAGAGGGCACTCCCCCCTCCGTGGGGGAGGCTTCACCAACCTGGGTGTCTGGGTTGGACAGTGGGAGGGAGCTCCCGCCCCCACTCCGCAGCTAGGGGAGAGGGCACTCCCCCCTGGGGGAGGAGGCCCCTCCGACCTTGGTGTGAGGGGGGTGGGAGCTCCACCTCAGCACCCAGGAGAGAGGGCATTCCCTCCTGGGGGGGAGGCCCCTCTAACCTAGGTTTTCGGGGGGAGCTCTGCCCACACCCAGGGGAGAGGGCACTCCCCCCTTGGGGGGGGATTCACCACAAACCTGGGTGTGTGTGTGGGGGAGCTCCCCTGCACATCCAGGGAAGAGGGCTCTCCGGACTCAAGGGGGGAGGCCCCTCTAACTTGGGTGTGTGGGGGTGAGCTTCCCCCCCTCTGCACCCAGGGGAGAGGGCTCTCCCCCCTCCAGGGGGAAGGCCGCTCTAACCTTGGTGTGTGTGGGGGAATCTCATCCCTCTGCACCCAGGGGAGAGGGCACTCCACCCTCCAGGGTCAAGGGCCCTCTAACCTGAATGTGTGTGGGAGGGAGATCCCCTCTCTGCACCCGGGATATATGGCACTGCCCCCTCCAGGGGTGAGGCCCCTCCAACCTCGGTGTCGGGAAGCTCTCCAATACATCCAGTGCAGAGGGGCACTGCCTCCTCCAAGGGGGAGGCCCCTCTAACCTGAGTGTTGGGGGGAGCTCCCCAGTGCACCCAGGGCAGAGGGGCACTCCCCCCTCCAGGGCAGCGGCCTCTCTAACATGGGTGTCAGGGGGAGCTCCCCAGAGCACCCAGGGCATTTCCAAACTCAGGAGAGTAGCATTACCTTGATATTAAAGAGGCAATAGCAAAATGTAAATTATAGAGCTCTCTCTCCTTATCAAATGAGACTTATTCCAGATACACAACATGGCCTAATATTTGGAAATCATTCAATGTAATATAATTCAATGTTTTATATATTTATATATATATTTTAGTTTCAAATAAAAGAGAAAATCTTTTTTAGTTTTTTTTTAATTTTTTTTTTATTATTAGTTGTTCAAAACATTACAAAGCTCTTGACATATCATATTTCATACATTTGATTCAAGCATCAACAAATTTCCACAAACCATATTTTCTACAAACATAACTGAATCAGGTGGACATATAAAATTAAAATATATCAATTTTTAAGAATTTTTTTGTAGGTGGACACAGTGCCTTTATTTTATTTATTTACTTATGTGATGCTAAGCATCAAACCCAGTGCCTCACATGGGAAGGTGAGCACTGTACCACTGAGCCACAACCTCAGCCCTTAAATAGATCAATTTTAGGCAAGGAAATAGAAGATGCCATCAAAAGCCTATCAACCAAGAAAAGCCCAAAAGCAGATAGATTCTCAGCTGAATTCCACCAGACCTTGCAAGAAGAACTAATACCAATATTCCTCAAATTATTCTATGAAATAGAAAAGGAAGGAACCCTTCTGAACTCATTCTATGAGGCTGTTATCACTCTGATACCAACTGCAGACAAAGACACATCAAGGAAAAAGCTTAAGACCAATACCCCTGATGATCATAGACACAAAAATTCTCAATAAGTTCCTGACAAATTGAATACAAAAAACACACCAAAATACAGTGCACCATGACCACGTGGGGTTCATCCCAGGGATGAAAGTTTGGTTCAACATATGGAAATCAATAAATCTAATACATCACATCAATAGACTTAAAGACAAGAATCATACAATTTTCTCTATAGATGCTGAAAAATATAGAATCATTTCATGTTCAAAACAATAGAAGAACTAGGAATAGTAGGATCATACTTCAACATTGTAAAAGCTGTCTACACTAAGCCCAATGCCAGCATCACTATAAATGGAGAAAAATTGGAAGCATTCCTCTAAAAACTGGAACTAGTCAGGAATGCCCTCTTTCACCACTTCTATTCAACATAATCATTGAAATTGTAGCCAGAGAAATCAGGTAAGCAAAAGAAATTAAATGGACACACATAGGAAAAGAAGAATTCAAACTATCACTATTTGCTGATGACATTTATAAGACCCTAAAAAATTCCATCAGAAAACTTCTATAACTAATAAATGAATTCAGCAAAGTATCAGGATACAAAATCAACACCCATAAATCAAATGCATTCCTATATATCAGCAATGAATCCACTGAAAAAGAAATTATGTAAATGATTCCATTCACAATAGCCTCAAAAATTAAATATCTGGAAAAAATCTATCAAAAAAGGTAAAAAAAGCTCTACAATAAAAAGTAGAGAACCTAAATAAAGATATTGAGGAAAACCTCTGAAGATGGAAAGATGTTCCTCAATAGGCAGAATTAATATTGTTTAAATGGCCATACTACCAAAAACATCATACAGAAATAATGCAATTTCTATTAAAATCCTTACAAAAGTCTGCATAGAAATAGAAAAGGCAATTATGATATATTTTTTGGTAAAATAAGAGACCCAGAATAGTGAAAGCAATCTTTAGTGAGAAAACTGAAACAGGAGGCATCATAATACCAGAACTTAAACCATACTACAGAGCTATAGTAACAAAAATGGCATGGTATTGGCACCAAAATAGACATGTAGATCAATGGTATAAAATAGAGGACACAGAGACAAACCCACATAATTTAAATATGGTTATCTCATACTAGACAAAACATTCACTGGAAAAAAAAAAGATACCCTATTCTTTCAACAGATGGTGCTGGCAAAACTGGAAATCCACATGTAGCCAAATGAAATTAAACCTCCATCTCTCACCCTGCATAAAAATCAAATCAAAGAGTATCAAAGTTTTAGGCACTAGAAAAAAATAACCCCAAATCTTCACCACTTCAGCCTAGGATCTGACTTCCTTAACAAGACTCATAAAGTGCAAGAAGTAAAATCAAGAATAAATAAATAGGATGGGTTCCAATTAAAAAGCTTCTTCTCAGCAAAGGAAACAGTAAAGTGAGGAGAGCACCTGCAGACTGGGAGAAAATCTTTACCACATGCACCTCCAATAAAGCCCTCATCTCTAAGATATATTAAGAACTCAATAAACTTAGAACCATAAAAACAAATAAACCAACGAATAAATGGGCTAAGGAACTGAACAGATACTTTATGGAAAAAGAAAGACAATTGATCAACAAATACATGAAAAAGTGTTCCAATACCTCTAGCAATTAGAGAAATACAAATGAAAACTACTCTTAAGATTTCCTCTCACTCCTGTCAGAATTGCAATCATCAAGAATACAGGCAACAACTAATGTTTGTGAGGATGTGGTGAAAAAGCCACACTCATACATTGCTGGTGAAACTGAAAATTGGTGCAACCACTATGTAAAGCAGTATGGAGAGTCCTTGGAAAACTGGGAATGGAACCAGCATTTGACCCAGACATTCCACTCCTTGGTTTATATCCAAAGAACTTAAAATCAGCATACTATAGTTCCTGAATAGATGAATGGATAAATAAAATGTTATATATATATATATATATATATATATATATATATATATGTGTGTGTGTGTGTGTGTGTGTGTGTGTGTGTGTGTGTGTGTTTCAATGGAATATTACTTAGATTGAAAGAAGAGTGAGATTATGGCATTTAGTAGTAATGACTGAAGTTGGAGAATATCATGCTAAGCGAAATAAGACAAACCCACATAACAAAAGGCTGAATGTTTTCTCTAATATTGCATGTTATTTCACAATAAAGTGGTGGCACTAGGGAAGAATTATATTACCTTAGATTAGATAGAGAAAAGTGATGGGAGGGGAGGGAAGGGGAGGGCATGTGAGGCTAGGAAAGACAGTAGAATGAAACAGACATTATTACTGTAGGTATATACGTGATTACATGACCAATATAACTCTGCAACATGTACGCTCAGAAAAATGAGAAGTTATATCACATCTCTGTATGACATAGCAAAGTACATAACTACATTCTAATGCTATATATAATTAAAATAAATAAAAACTCATTAAAATTGAAATAGATAAATATAAGTCAAATAGTAAAAAAACTCAACTGAAAAATGATAATGCATCAAAAATCACATGAATGGAATCATAAGAGTTTACAGTAACAGAAGACAGAATAGCTTGAATGATAAAATGTATATAAATAGTGAATTATAATTCACAGAATGGAAAAAATGAGTATAAACTGATAAGTAAACTGCTATAGGAGAGTTCTTCCTTACAGAATTCACATTAATGAATGAAATAATGCAATTTGTTTAAAAATCACCATTAGAATACTGTAATAATTGTTGCAGGAAATGACCACAATGGGTGCTAAAAATAGTGGACAAAAGATTAAGGAAAATCAATATATTTGCATGGACTAAAATGAACATCAACCAAGACAATTATTAATTAAAAAAGAAAATTATTAACTTTAAAGTGGAGAATAAACCAGGCAAGGTGGTGCACACTTATAACTTGAGAGTTTGAAGCAGGAGGATCACAAGTATGAGCCTGGCTTTAGTAAATTAGTGAGAATCTCAGCAGTTAAGCAAGACCCAGCCTCAAATAATTACCATGACTGAGGATGTAGCTCAGTGGTAAAGTGCTCCTGATTTCAATCTCAGTACCCAAAAGAAGTCATAAGTATATGACTTATCAACATTATACATCCTCTGATATAATTCATTGAGAAGGGCACCATAATCACTATTATGTTATTTTCAGCAGAAACAAATATACTCAAAGTAGTCACAAAAATACCATAGAAATAAAAAATGAGTGACACAGTCCAAAATATCTGAGCAGGACTTTTTAACATAGCAAGGTCATAAAAGAAAAGGAAAGGAGCCGTGGTTGTGGCTCAGTTGTAGAATGCTTGACTAGTATGCATGAGGCACTGGGTTCGATCCCTGGCACCTCATAAAAAATATAAACAAACAAAATAAGAATATTGTGTCCATCTACAACTAAAAAATCTTTTAAAAAAGGAAAGAATTTTAGTCCTTCAACTAAAAGACTTTCATTGTTTCAAATTTTCACAGATTGGAGGAGGTTACAGACACATGTCTATTAAATGTAATGTGGAATTTTGAAACATAAATTGGACATTAGATAAAAAACAAGTGCAATAAAACAAATGATTAAGTTAAAATGATTGTAACAATATTAATTTCTTGATTTTTACAATTATTTGTTAATATTAGGGCAAGTTCAGTGCAGGATATATGAGAACCTTCTACTGGTTTTACAGTTTTGCTGTAAATCTAAAATTCACTCAAAATGAAAAACAAATTGAAGATATTAGTGATACATTAGAATTCCTTTTGACATGATTACAAATGCATGGGGTATGATTTGCTCCAGTTCCGTACTAAATTCTTACCCTCATCCTCTCCTCCTGCTCCTTTTCTTGTAATGATTTTTCTGCTAGTTATTTACATTTATTTTCTTAATTACTTTCTTGTGGATACACATATGGAGATATATATATATATATATATATATATATATATATATATATATACTTTAAAAACAAATGACAACTTAAAATTAGTCAAACATTTTCAAATTCATTTTCTCCAATGAAAATCAGAGCAGATTCAGTTTGTGATAAATGTCTAATTACATCTACTTTCTATCTTATTTTAAGCCTATAAAATAATCTTAAGAAATGTAGCATTAAGTAAATCACAGGGAAAATAGAACTTATAAAAAAGTATAAAGAATTTTTTTAAGGTTTTTTTACACCATAACTTTAATTAATTAATTTATTTATATATGGCACTGAGTATTGAACCCAGGGCCTCATGTATACTAGGCAAACATTCTATCACTGAGCCATAACCCCAACCCATATTAGGAATTTTCTGATATGGAAAAGCACTCAAAAATTATTAATCATAACACATACTAAAATCAAAAGAAATAATTCAAATCCTCTTACCAATTTCAGCAGGTCTGATTTTGTTCCCTCAAAGGCTAAGTTTTCTGAGTCTTGACAGGTTTCTTATCTCTTTTTCTACATTAGTTATACTATTAAAGCGAAGGTAGTGAGTGGTGAGAGAATCTAACCTATACACCACTGAAGGAATTTCTCTCAGTTTATTATGCTGTAAATCAAGCAACTGCAGTTTCTTCATGTTATCAAGAGAGTCAGGCAGACTGGTTAATTAATTTTTACTTAGATACAGTATCATGAGATTTACTAGACAGCCCACTGCTGCTGGGAGGGACTGCAGTTTGTTACTGTATATGTAAAGTCCTGTTAATTGAGTCAAGTGTTTGATTGATGCTGGCAATATGTGCATAGACCTCTTGGATAAGTCCAAACACACTGAATTATCTTCCAGGCATATATTGCTCTTTAGTCACTTCTGCATTACTGGATTTTTTTCCTAGTCCCATGTGCAGGACTTGGCCACTTGATCGTATTGTCAAGTGAAAAAGCCATCCCTAGTTGGGCAACACTGGAGACTTTTTGTCTGTCTTTGTCATCTTTCCCTTTGGTTTTAGATTCGTTTTCATGGCTTTCTGTCCCCAAATCTCCAAAAGCCTTTGCCACCTTTTTTCTTTCCTTGACTGATGGTACTTTGGGCTCTTTCTTTTTAGAGTGTTTTATTTCCCTAGACTACTAACTCATGGTGACTTAAACTTGGAAAAAAAACACAAACTTTTACATTATTCATTATTTGCTAGCAATCAAATTCAAAGATGAACAGACACCTTACACAACACCTGTCTGTCACATGTTGGATCTAAAAGCACTATTACCATTTCTGACAACTCATTCCAACTGGTAAAATGTGCTGGTCAATCAATGATTTATTAGAATTTCTGAAATATAATAGAGAATATTAAATTACCTTCTGTTAAAATTTACATTAAATAAATAGCCTAAGAAAAACAATCTTAAAGTGAAGGTTGCTGTAGAGAGCAGTGACAGAGAATAGGAGAGCTGTGTCTGAGATTGGGGTCTCTGATGACCTCATGGCTGTGGCATACCTGTTACCTAGGAATGTTTCTGTGCAAAGGTGCCAGAGTCCCAGCCTCAATCTTGATCTCAGACACACAGCTACTGGGAACAGAGGAACTCTCTTGCTAAAAACCCACAATTGTTCACCAGTCTGCTGCACCTGAACCTGTGCACCTAACAGTAACTTCACACAATGGACTTTCTTGAGAACCACACAAAGCTCCTAATATTGCACACTGAAATTGTGGAATGCAACTGTGAATAGTTACATGATGTTGCTAGCCATATAAAGATATGAATACAAAGAAAGATGCTGATGAGGCATATATAAATAAAGATTGCTGGAAGATTTCTTTAGACCTGCTTCTCCATCAGAGAGGAGCATTCCACCTGACCCCAGCTTTATCTTAAAAAACATTTGTCTGTGTGTGAGTTTTTATTTTTCTTATCCTTCTTTGCCCCTTGCCAAAACCTGCTACTTTGGACACAATGGTCACGGAATTTTGCCACCATCCTATTACTTGATACACTATATACCGGAACCCTTTATTATGTAAAATCCATTAAAAATTAATAAATCAGGCCCTCCTTTCAAGAAATTTGTAATCTAATAGAGGATTTGTAAATTAATATGCATATTAATTTTATATGGATATATATATAAAACAGCACTATGAGATATATATACATACACACACATAAACACATTATATATATATATATATATATATATATATATATATATATATATATATATAGCATTACTATGACAATGAAGCATAGAAGTATTTTTAGGTAACTAGTTTTTTTATCTTGTAAAAGAAAAAAAAACATTTAAAAAATTTTAAAATGAACAGCATATATCCACAGCCTATATTCCTAACCAGCACCCTAAAATTGCTCTATCTGCAACTAACTATAGCTTTAGAAAACAGGAAGGAGAGGTTAATTATAATACAAAGTACTTGTATGAAGATGTGAATTTGGTGTTAACATACCTTATATACAAACAGAGATATGATAAATGGTGGTATAAAGGTGAATTAAGAATTGCATGCAAAAATTAAGGGAAAATAGAAAGGGTTTCAAAGTTGATAAAAGAATGGAGCAGCAGTGTGACAAAAGAACAAAAGGAATAAAATGATATGAATGGAAAAAAGTAAATAGTTCAGGTAAAAGAGTATTAAAGTATGCACTTTAATAAGCACTCTAATTGATTCTCATACAGGTATATTGGAGGGCTCACTCCTGACCAACCATGACAGTGCAAGATCCAACAATGTCTGTATTCTAGGAAACAGGAGAAAGGTCAGTAACAGGAAAATTACAAAAAGTTCACTGGTGAAGAAAAGGTAAGTAAAACCTTTGTGAAGGGCATCAGTCCCCCCTAAGCATTTTTAAATTTAAAATAAATTATTCTTATTTTTAACTCTTGTTAACTCTAACTGATAAAACCGCTTGGTTGGCATGCATCATTCCTGTTTGATCACAGGAATGGGGAAAAAATATTGTAGGCTATGGCCCCTCTCCCACACAAGACTGCAGGTTAGACTGTCAGAACAATCATGACAACTAACTAGGTAACATAGTATATTAATTCCTCTTAGGGTGAAACAAGCTATAGAAATTTTGATACAATCATTATCAGTGAAAACAGCTGAGAGGATCTTAGGCTAAATGGTGCTTTATTAATGGGGTAGAGTTCAAACAAGGAAAAGTAGGTGGTACACCATGAAGGGGAACACTAAGGGACTACAGACCATATGAGGTCTGGGAAGGAACACCAAGGCACTACAGACCATATGATGACATCTGTGGATATATGCTGTTCATTTTAAATTTTTTAAATGTTTTTTTTCTTTTACAACATTAAAAAACTAGTTATCTAAAAATATTTCTGTGCTTCATTGTCATAGTATTGTTTATATATATATATATGTGTGTGTGTGTGTGTGTGTGTGTGTGTGTGTGTATGTGTGTGTATATATCATAGTGCTGTATATATATATATATATATATATATAATATATATATATATATATCTCCATATAAAATTAATATGCATATTAATTTACAAATCCTCTATTAGATTACAAATTTCTTGAAGGGAAGTCCTGCACTATTAATTTTTAATGGATTTTACATAATAAAGGGTTTAGTAAATAGTGTAACCCTCTCTGTGTTACCTTCTACCACTGTCTAGACAGCATCTACATAGACTGCATGTGGATGGGCAGCCACACAACAGCACAGCCATCCTTAATACTAGCAGTGAGGTCACAGGGGCAGTGTGCAGGATGACTCCCAGGTTTACAGTCTAACATCTGACATGTACATTAAGAGCAAAGTTCTGTGTGGCTTTAGCCTCAACTTCTTTCTCTCTTTCACCTTCCCATGGATCAGAGCAGCAGGACTCCTGGCTACTGGAGTGAGGATCTGACCTCAATGCAGGAGCATTATGCAGGAGCAACCCACAGGGGCTGGGGTGGTGTAGATGAAGACTGTTTTGGAACATTATAGCACTCTGTCTTTCTCCATTATGAGTGCAGATCCTTTAGAAAACCACTGTTATCTCCAAAACAAAGTGGTTAAGTGATCTGCACCACAGCTGTCAGTTTCCATGATCCACAGAGAATGTCCCCAGCAGGATCATGTACATTTATGAAGCCTCAGTACAGGAACACAAGACCTGGGTGATATCAAAGGAAGCTGCTGGTCCTGAGAGGCCAGGGACCCCACAGCTCCCATCCCAAACACAACGCTAGAAGTGGGAAGAATCCCAAAGACAAGACCCATTTCCAGACTTCAAATACAAAACACTGTTCTGGTCCCAAAAACAACACCAAATGCTACATGGCCTCATGCCTGGACTAGAGTGGGAAGGCCTCCCCTCCTGATTTCCCAAGGGGGAGTAACAGGAGCATTGTCCCTGAACTTCACATCCTAGTCCTGAGTACACTAGCACAAAGGACACGAACAATTCCAACGTATTTAACAAGTAGTAAAAAGTCAATTGTTTATCTACATATTAACCCCCTTCTACCACTTGTAAAAGCACTAATTTGGAAAAAAAATGAAGACCTTCAAGAAAGAAAAATTGATTACCAAGTTTTATTCTTTGTCACCTAGTCTAGTCATTCCAACTTTTCTGGAGGGGCAAGAGGTGGGCATCTCACTGGATGGCAGGAGTCTGGGGTGCTGCAGCCCCTGTGCTGGCAGGAGGTGGCAGGGAGGAAGAGCCAGCTCCTGGCTTTGGGGTAAAGAGACCCAGCAGGGGTGGGCAAATGGTGGGAGCCTACAGTCCCACACACTGGGCATGGGAGGATAATTAGCAATGGGAGTCCACAGACCTGCTGGCTGAAGATATTTTCTACATGGAGGACCTACTAGCTGGGAGACGGGTAGCAGACATTCTGAGGTGGGGATGCAAGAGTCCAGGTTGCACTCAGTAGCTGAGTGTGGAGCTTTCCCATTTCAGTTGCTGATGCTGGTTGGAGTTCTGGCTGTCCCCAGGGCCAACCTCCTTCTCCTCACAGGTCTCCCACTGGTCAATAGTGATGTCTTCATCCTCCTCCTCCTCTTGGAACTCACGCTGCTCTTCCTCTTTATGTATCTACTTTATGATGTAAATATTTTTAAGCAAAATTCATAGAAGGAATCTATGGCCTCAAAAAGGTTAAGAAACTTGATAGAGAACAAATACTAAATGGCACAAATACTAAATCTGGCACTGACAAAGACTGAGCAGAGATATTTAGTTTGATTCCGAGTACTGAAAGGAGAATAGCAATAAGGATGGTCAGAATCGAGAAGGATATGGATAAGTTTATATAACTTCCTATTTTATGCTAAAGTGCATACTTCAAGTGAAATTCTCAAGTACATTTAGTTTGAAATATATGTTAGAACTTCATACATGTTCATTGATAAATGAAATTCATAACTGAATTATAACAGAATGAAAGGTTCAGAAAAAAATGAAAAAAAATTAGCAAAAATAAGTATTCAGACCATTCTTTTAGATATTTTCCTGACATCAAATTTCTTTGTATATCATGAAGTTTTGATATGATTATGATAAAGTTATGATATGATTCAATCTGTTATACTAACCAAGATATATTTGATTGCAATGATTTTATGACCTATATAAAAATGAATTAAATTTTAATCATTTATTTCATCATGACAACAATCTTTATTGTAACTTATAAAAATAGAATAATGATACTTTTGGTTCATAAGTGTGATGATTATTGAGTGTTCATGTGGCTGGTGTGGGAGATGTGCCTTGCTTTACACCTTGTCACTACCTTTGCACATTACTTATCTGTTGTCAAAAAAGGCTAAGGAAGGTATTTTATTAGGTACATTTAAACTCCTTCCTTCTCTCTTGAGTTCTTATTTCTTTTTAATAAATGATATAATTCCACCTTACTCTGATCTCTCCTCCTGGGGCCAATGAGACACCCTAGAAATTTTCTAAAAAGAACAAAAAGAATTATCTTTCTTATTACCTTCCAATACATATCACATACTGTCCTGTTTAATTTTCAATTTAACATACTGTCTTGTTCAATTTTCAATTTTTTATCTTTTATTTTTTTTTACAATTCTATACCAACTAAAGGTTAAAGTCTAACTCTAAATAATGACAGATCTAAACTTTCTTGATCTCTTTACCCTCTACACATAATTTCAGTATATAATATTTTCACTTCCCTGAACACAGTTGCTTCAAAATATGTTCAGGCCTCATCTCCTGGATGAAAATTTACAGAAAAGCCCTGAAAACTACCCTAAATTGTTTAATTATTGTATTTTGCACATAAAAGTGAACACAAAATTTTTCATTATGTGGATTCACCATTTTCAGAATGTTAATAGTATTTGTATGAGTGTCAATGTTAATTTTTTCTTACAAGCATAAATACCAAAAGAAATTGATAAAAAATTCTTTAAAATTATTAAGGTACCAACTAATTATAACAAAACTAATGTTTCATTTACATTATTTTTATTAAACAGATGGAAGTCTGATGGCTTTGACAAATAGATAACATAGAAATCAAGGTTCAGTGAGGGAAGGAGAGAAAGAGAGAAGCACACAGGCAACTTCACATAAAAAGTAGCTTTGAGGGGTGGGATTTGCTCACCTAGCGTGGGTGGGACCTGGGTTTGATCCTCAGCACCACATAAAAATAAAGGCATTGTGTTCTGTCAATGTACACCTAAAAAGTATATATTAAAAAGAGTAGCTATGATTACTAAAAAGTTAATTTTTTAACCAATAAATCTCTTAAACAAGATGGATCTGAAAGTTTTTATAATTCTTACCCATTTTTTTAATTCTAAGTCAAGAACTTTCACACAAAAAGAATTCTGAGCTAGAACAACAACAACAAATAAAAAACTTTAAAAAAATGTTTAGGAAAACTGAGAGCTACCAAAGGTTTACATTGCACCAGAGCCAGTAGAAATGTGCTGAGGACAGCAAATATTTTAGTATATGAGAAGATAAATCTATACACAACATATAGAATGAACTTCAGTTTCACATAATTTACATATTGTTATTTTTTTGTTGTGAAGCTTTTAAGAAATACAAATATCTTAAAAGAAACAACTGAACCTTGCCAATATAGTAAGAATTCTTGCCAAAAATGAACGTATGTAGTTCTAACTCTTTAAATATATTCTTTCCAAAAAGAAAAGATGTATACTAAATAAGATTTATTTAAGATTTCTAAAGTCAAATAGCAAAACTGCAATTCAATAAGTGATATTCTAAAATTGTTGGCTCTTGAAATATGCATCCTTTTAACAAATTGAATTAGGAATGATGAGATTTTAGAAGAATCTTATCATTTTTAAGGAAGCTAGCTACTTTAATTTACTGTTTAACTCAAAAACTTGGCAACTCAGAGATGTCACATGACTCAATTATATGCATGTTTAAGAACTGTATCAATTCAACACACACTTATTCAAATGCACATTTTACTGAGCACTATACCAATATCAATGGAGGTCATAAAAGCATTAAAATACTGTCCCTATCATGGAGGATTTTATAGTCTAGTTGGAAATTCAAGACCCTAGAAATAACAACAAACAAAAGGAAGTGCATAAAAATGTAGCTTAAAAGAGAGTCACAATATTGGTGGGTGCTTAAACAACATTTTTGGCTATGAATTAGCTTGATTATGGCTTCATTGTTGCATTAGCATTCTTCAAATATAATATCATGCATACAAAGAGCATAATTTCATTTGGAAAAACAACAACAATAACAAAATAATGGAAAATAACTTTATTCCCAGAGAGTGTTATTAAGGTCAAAATACTGAATAAATAAATCTATACAAAGTATTCTTTTATGTGAATGTTAAAATTAATTAAAACAAAATAGTCATGTTTAGTAAGGGGAAAGACAGCAATAAGTTGTAAAAACATTAAAACTAACATAAATAGAGAAAATCATCAAAGAGCAGCATTTGTTTTCATAAAAAAACAGTTTCTCCAATTAATAATTATTTTGAGTTTTGGTTACTGGGAAAAAGTTCCCAATAACAGAGCTAAGGAGGAAGTTTTTGAAAGCATCATCATTAGAGAGAAATGAGGAAATCACAATATGCGACTTGGTCACGTACTGCTCTTTCGTTAGAAAGGCCTGGGGACTCATCCAACCTGAAGGCAATGGAGGAGCCTCTGCCCTGCTAAATGAAACTCTCACAGCATTCAGATCTCACAGATCTTCTCTTTTCATTTTCATCCATTTTGCATCTTCTTTTTCTTTCTAATCTCATTTCTATTAGAATTTTAGCTTTTCCAATAAATTGTTTTACTCTTTCCATCTTACATATATGGTTTGGTTTCTTCACTGGAATTTTGGTTTTGCTTTTATTCTAAGATGCATTTCACTCAAATTTATTTCTTAGCTCTAAATAGTACTCTCAGATTTTAAGCCCAGTTGAGCTAATTTTCTTTTTTTTTTTTTTGCTTTTGATTTCTATATCTCCTATCAAATATATTTCTTCTGAATTTAAAGTCAGAAAAGTTAGGGGGTAGCCTCCATTCTGCTTAGTCTGAAATATTGACATTTCCTCTTGCAAGCTTGTGTTTTGCTGGTGATCAATACAAAAGAGAAAAAAAAGCAGAAATAATAAATTGATAGCTCATTGCTATCAAATTTAAGTCTTAAAACCAGTTCCAAAATAAAAATATAGTGACATAAATATGTACAAAAGATTTGATTTTATTTTCATATTTTAACTGACTCATGTTTTCATCTAAAATATTTTGAGGAGTCTCAAAAAAATCAATCAAAATACACATTTATATTAACATCAAAAAACTCTTTCTCTCTATTTAACAAGATGTCATCCATTCAAACTCATTTCTACCTCTAGTGTGGTGCCTTAAGGCCATCATATTCGATAGTCCTAAGAATAAATTTGGGATGCTTTCTTGGGAACTTTTAAATACTAGAGATATATAGAAATAATTTTTGCTTTGAGCAAAGAAGCCTGTTCCTTATTTTACTATTTAGAGAGTACAATTAGTCTACATTGCTTTTCCCCTAGGATACTATAATTTTGGCATCTCTTCCATTCATTGTTCTTACCCAAGGTACACGTGGGCCACAGACTTTGAAATAGAAACACATGCTCCATTTGGAGGACAAAGGTTTGTCCTAGTCTAGCCTCAGAGAAACTTACAAATGTGGGGGCTGCATCAAGAAAATTGGACAAAAAATTTGAAAGAAAATAAAAACCATTCTCAGCTCACTAATGGAATGAAGAAATATATTTTTGTGTTTTATTTTTAAAATGGGGGACTATCTCATAATGTCTGAAAACCAGCACAATGTCAGAAAAAAAATTATTGCTTAATAAAACCACAGCAACAATCACAGCTTACCAACAATAAATCTGAGGTTTATTTTTGCCCTTCTCTAATCCAAAGAGTCTCTCTTATTTTTGGAGCATAATGCTGTCTCTGGCTAATACAAGTTTCCCTACCCAGTGCCTCCTACAGACAGGTAATCTAAGAATGGCAGAAGGCATGAAGACTGTCATGCTAGATTCTTTGCATGGTTTCCCATTACACAGGAAAGTACCTCTTATCTTCTCTGGGACTCATTTTTTCTCCTCTTAAATAACAATAATAATTAAACTTACTTTCTAGGGTTTCTTGGGGAATTAAAATAACTAATAGAAAGAGTGATTCATGCACTTGTTAAATTAGTTTTCTTACTTCCCTCTATTCTCTCTGCATTAGTCAAGGTTCATTAGAAAAACAGATTCAATAGATTGTTGTGTGTGTGTGTGTGTGTGTGTGTGTGTGTGTGTGTGTGAGAGAGAGAGAGAGAGAGAGAGAGAGAGAGAGAGAGAGAGAGAGAGGTGTGAAGCTGGGGCTGACTGCTGAGAGAGAGAGAGAGAGAGAGAGTGAGAGAGAGAGAGAGAGAGGTGTGAAGCTGGGGCTGACTGCTGAGGGACAGCGGGGAAGTATGGGTGGAGGTGGGGCTGACCGCTGAGGGACAGCGGGGAATTATGGGTGGAGGTGGGTGCTGCTCCCTGAGCGACAGCGGGGAACGATGGGTGGAGGTTGGGGCTGAGAGCCTAGGGACAGCGGGAAACTATGGGTAGAGGTGGGGCTGAACGCTGAGGGACAGCGGGGAACTATGGGTGGAGGTGAGGCTGACTGCTGAGGGACAGGGGGGAATATGGGTGGAGGTGGGGCTGGCCGCTGAGGGACAGCTGGGAACTATGGTTGGAGGTGGGGGTGATGGCTGAGGGACAGCGGGGAACTATGGGTGGAGGTGAGGCTTACCGCTGAGGGACAGCGGGGAACTATGGGTGGAGGTGAGGCTTACCGCCGAGGGACAGAGAGGAACTTTAGGTGGAGGTGGGGCTGAACGCTGAGGGACAGCGGGAACTATGGGTGGAGGTGGGGCTGATCGCTGAGGGACAGCGGGGAACTATGGGTGGAGGTGAGGCTTACCGCTGAGGGACAGCGGGGAACTATGGGTGGAGGTGAGGCTTACTGCCGAGGGACAGAGAGGAACTTAGGTGGAGGTGGGGCTGAACGCTGAGGGACAGCAGGGAACTATATGTGGAGGTGGTGGCTGGCCGCTGAGGGACAGTGGGAACTATGGGTGGAAGTGGGGGCTGAGCACCATGGGACACTGGGGAACTATGGGTGGAGGTGGGGCCTGAGCACCGAGCAATAGCATGGAACTATGGTTGAAGGTGGGGCTGACTGCTTTGGACAGCGGGGAACTATGGGTGGAGGTGAGGCTGAACACTGAGGGACAGCGGGGAACTATGGGTGGAGGTGGGGGCTGGCCGCTGAGGGACAGCAGGGAACTTTAGGTAGAGGTGGGGGTGATCGCTGAGGGACACCGAGGTACTGTATGTGGAGGTGGGGCTGACCGCTGAGAGACAGAGGGCAACTATGGGTGGAGGTGGGGTTTGGCCACTGGGGGACAGCGGGGAATTATTGTTGGAGGTGGGGCTGATCGCTGAGGTTCAGCGGGGAACTATGGGTGGATGTTGGGGCTGGCAGCTGAGGGACAGCGGGGATCTATGGGTGGAGGTGAGGCTGGCCACTGAGGGACAGCAGGGAATTATGGGTGGAGGAGGGCCTGACCGCTGAGGGACAGCGGGGAACTATGGGTGGATGTTGGGCCTGGCAGCTGAGGGACAGCGGGGAACTATGGGTGGAGGTGGTGGCTGGCAGCTTAGGGACAGCGGGGAACTATGTGTGAAGGTGGGGCTCACTGCTGAGGGACAGCGGGGAACTAAGGGTGGCGGTGAGGCTGACCACCGAGGGACAGCGGGGAACTATGGGTGGAGGTGAGGGCTGGCAGCTGAGGGACAGCGGGAAACTATGGGTGGAGGTGGGGGCTGGCTGCTGAGGGACAGTGGTGAACTATGGGTGGAGGTGGGGGCTGGCCGCTGAGGGACAGTGGGGAACTATGGGTGGAGGTGAGGCTGGCCGCTGAGGGACAGCGGGGATCTATGGGTGGAGGTGGGGTCTGGCCGCTGAGGGACAGCAGGGAACTTTAGGTAGAGGTGGGGGTGATCGCTGAGGGACAGCGAGGAACTGTATGTGGAGGTGGGGCTGACCGCTGTGAGACAGCGGGCAACTATGGGTGGAGGTGGGGGTTGGCCGCTGAGGGACAGCGGGGAACTATGGGTGGATGTTGGGGCTGGCAGCTGAGGGACAGCGGGGATCTACGGGTGGAGGTTAGGCTGGCCACTAAGGGACAGCAGGGAATTATGGGTGGAGGAGGGGCTGACCGCTGAGGGACAGCGGGGAACTATGGGTGGATGTTGGGTCTGGCCGCTGAGGGACAGCGGGGAACTATGGGTGGAGGTGGGGGCTGAGCACTGAGGGACAGCGGGTAACTATGGGTGGAGGTGAGGCTGTCCGCTGAGGGACAGCAGGGAACTATGTGTGGAGGTGGGGGCTGGCCTCTGTTGGACACCGGGGAACTATGGGTGGAGGTGGGGGCTGGCCGCTGAGGTACAGCGGGGAACTTTAGTTGGAGGTGGGACTGACCGCTGAGGGACAGCGGGGACATTTAGATGGAGGTGGGGCTGACCGCTGAGGGACAGCGGGGAACTATGGGTGGAGGTGGGGGGTGTGCACCGAGGGGACAGCAGGGTACTATGAATGGAGGTGGGGGCTGGCCGCTGAGGGATAGCAAGGAACTTTAGGTGGAGGTGGGGCTGATTGCTGAGGGACAACAGGGAACTATATGTGGAGGTTGGGGCTGAGCACCGAGGGACAGTGGGGAACTATTGGTGGAGGTGGGGCTGAGCACCAAGGGACAGCGGGGAACTATGGGTGGAGGTGGGGGCTGAGCACCAAGGGACAGCGGGGAACTATGGGTGGAGGTGAGGCTGGCCGCTGAGGGACAGTTGGGAACTATGGGTGGAAGTGAGGCTGGCCACTGAGGGACAGCGGGGATCTATGGGTGGAGGTGGGGCTGGCCACTCAAGGAAAGTGGGGAACTATGGGTGGATGTGAGGCTGGCCGCTGAGGGACAGCAGGGGACTATGGGTGGAGATTGGGGCTGAGTACCATGGGACAGCAGGGAACAATGTGTGGAGGTGGGGCTGACCACTGAGGGACAGTGGGGAACTATGGGTGGAGGTGCGGCTGACCGCTGAGGGACAGAGGAAAACTATGGGTGGAGGTGATGCTGGCCACCTAGGTACAGTGGGGAACTACGGGTGGAGGTGGGTGCTTGAAGCTGACGGACAGCATGGAACTATGGGTGGAGGTGGGGGCTGACCACCGCGGGACAGCGGGAACTATATGTGGAGGTGGAGGCTGGCAGCTGATGGAGAGCGGGGAACTATGGGTGGAGGTGGGGGCTGGCCGCTGAGGGACAGTGGGGAACTATGGGTGGAAGTGGGGATCCTGGATGAGGTACAGCGGGGAACTATGTGTGGAAGTGGGGGCTGGCCACTGAGGGACAGCGGGGAACTTTAGGTGGATGTGGTGCTGATCGCTCAGCGGGGAACTGTGCGTGTAGGTGGTTCTGACCGCTGAGCGACAGCGGGGAACTATGGGTGGAGTTGGGGCTGACCGCTGAGGGACAGCGGGGAGCTAGGGTGGAGTTGGGGGCTGTCTGCTGAGGGACAGCGGGGAACTTTGGGTGGAGGTGGGGCTGATTGCTGAGGGACAGCAGGGAACTATGGGTGGAATTGAGGCTGACCACTTAGGGACAGCGGGGAACTATGGGTGGAGGTGGGGGCTGAGTACCGAGAGACAGCAGGGAACTATGAATGGAGGTGGGGGCTGGCCGCTGAGGGATAGTGGGGAACTTTAGGTGGAGGTGGGGCTGATTGCTGAGGGACAGCAGGGAACTATGTGTGGAGGTTGGGGCTGTGCACCGAGGGACAGTGGGGAACTATGCGTGGAGGTGGGGGCTGAGCACCAAGGGACAGCGGGGAACTATGGGTGGAGGTGGGGCTGACTGCTGAGGGAGAGCAGGGAACTATGGGTGGAGGTGGGGGCTGGCTGCTGAGGGACAGCGGGGAACTATCGGTGGTGGTGGGGGCTGGCAGCTGCGGGACTGCGGGGAACTATGCGTGAAGGTGGGAGCTGAGTACTGAGGGACAGCGGGGAACTATGGGTGGAGGTGGGCCTGACCGCTCAGGGACAGCGGGGAATTATAGGTGGAGGTGGGGCCTGGCCGCTTAGGGACAGCGGGGAACTCTGGGTGGAGGTGGGGCTGATTGCTGAGGGACAGCGGGGAACTATGGGTGGAAGTGGGGCTGAACGCTGAGGGTCAGTGCGGAACTATCGGTGGAGGTGGGGGCTGAGCACCGAGGGACAGCGGCAAACTATGGGTGGAGGTGGGGCTGACTGCTGAGGGACAGTGGGGAACTATGGTTTGAGGTTGGGCTGACCGCAGAGGGACAGCGTGGAACTGTGGGTGGAGGTGAGGCTGACCACCGAGGGACAGTGGGGAACTATGGGTGGAGGTGATGGCTGGCAGCTGAGGGACAGCGGGGAACTATTGGTGGAGGTTGGGGCTGGCCACTGAGGGACAGCGAGGAACTTTAGGTGGAGGTGGGGCTGATCGCTGGGGGACAGTGGGGAACTATATGTGGAGGTCGGGGCTCTCCGCTAGGGACAGTGGGGAACTATGGGTGGAAGTGGGGCTCATGGCTGAGGGACCGCGGGGAATTATGGGTGAAGGTGTGGGCTGAGCACTGAGACACAGCTGGGAACTATGGGTGGAGGTGGAGGTGGAGCTGACCACTGAGCGACAGCGGGGAACTTTGTGTGGAGGTGAGGCTGATCGCTGAGGGACAGCGGGGAACTATGGGTGGAGTTGGGGGCTGACCGCTGAGGGACAGCGGGTAACTATGGGTGGAGGTGAGCCTGATCGCTGAGGGACATGGGGAACTATGGGTGGAGGTGGGGCTGACCACTGAGGTACAGCGGGGAACTATGGGTGGCGGTGGGGGCTGAGCACCAAAGGACAACGGGGAACTGTGGGTTGAGGTGAGGCTGACCACTGAGGGACAGTGCGGAACTATGGGTAGAGCTGAGGCTGATGGCGGAGGGTCAGCGGGGAACTATGGGTGGAGCTGGGGCTGACTGCTGAGGGACAGCGGGGAACTATGGGTGAAGGTGTTGCTGACCACTGAGGGACAGTGGGGAACTATGGGTGGAGGTGGGGGCTGAGCACCAAAGGACAGCGGGGAACTATGGGTGCAGGTGAGGCTGACCGCTGAGGGACAGTCTGGAACTATGGGTGGAGGTGAGGCTGACCGCTTTGGGACAGTGGAGAAGCATGCTTATTATTTTTCTAAGAGTGTCTGCAATCTCCAGTATCTTTCTAACTCAGGAAGTTTCTTGTTTCTTTTGAGTACCTCAGAGTTTGTTGTATTCTAAGTTGTGATAGGATAGGGTTTCTTAGAAAAAGACAAAAGAATGGTGTGCAGGTTGTGAGTTCATGATCATATAATTTTTTTAAATTTAAAATACCTTATAAGACTTAATTTTAATATATGTAATAAATTTTATAGGTCTATGAAGAGAGAAACATAACAATTAATAAATTGTTACCTAAAATATGAATATGATATTTTCACATGCAATTTCACTTGAACCACATAGCAAGCTTAAGGTTTTTATTTGAGAGAAAAAAATAGTCATTTGACTAGTTTTGCCCTCTGGGACTATGCAGTGTACAAACTGTACCATCATTCTTTTTTTTTCTTTTTTTTTTTTAAGAGAGAAGAGAGAGAAAGAATTTTTTAATATTTATTTTTCAGTTTTTGGTGGACACAACGTCTTTATTTTATTTTTTTGTGGTGCTGAGGATTGAACCCAGTGCCCTGCTCATGCCAGGCAAGCGTGTTACCGCTTGAGCCACATCCCCAGCCCTGTACCACCATTCTTGATGGCCTTGATGCAAGGGGTCTATACTTTAATATAGACAGTTCTCTCCTAGCACTCAGCTGGACCTCTCCTAGACCAGTAATTGAACTAAGCCTTGCTTTAAACCAGTTAAATAGACTCTGTGATTGGACACACATATCAGCTTTTCCAAATCTATTTGTCATTTTCTGTGGGCATAATGATTGTAGGAACATGATGCTCCTCAGTTCGCAGAACACACAGACCATATGCTTCCTACACTATATGGCCAGTACTGAAACAAAGACTCATCTTATGTCCTGCAGTATTATTTTATGTGCTGGATTTTTTCGTATTGCTAAAAAAAATTGTTTATAGCCATTATATCCTTGAACCTAATTATGTTTAACATAGAAATACAAAGTATTTTTGACATTTCTGTTGTTGTTGTTGTTGTTGTTGTTGTTGTTGTTGTTGTTTTTGAGTACCAGGGATTGAACTCGGGGGCACTCAGCCATTAGGCCACATCCCTAGTCCTATTTTATATTTTATTAGAGACAGTGTCTCACTGGGTTGCTTATCACCTCTCTTTTGCTAAGGCTGGCTTTGAACTCACAATCCTCATGCCTCAGCCTCCCCAACCACTGGGATTACAGGATTTGTAAAGTTTTAATATGGCATTTTTCAGGAATGCAAGTATCCAATAAATAGAAGACTACTCTTTTTTAAAATTCAGAATTATACAATGAGTTCTTGGAAGTAGGTGTTTTCCATTTTAGAAATGTGTGTGTATCACTTGAAGCAATGCTACTTAAGTCACCCTCATAACACACCTGCATTAATCTGCATTTGTAGCTGTTAAATTCATAGGAGATACTATGCATAGGTGCAAGCATATATCTACTGTATGCTACTTCTATGTCTAATGTAATTGTATCTAAGCACTTAAATATTGAAATACATAAAATTTTATAAGTGTTTTATTTTAATTATCCTTGTATTTTAGCTAGAGAATTGTATTAATTTTTTAAAATGTATTTATGTAGGTTAACTATGAAATATATCTAAAGAAAGTAAAGAAAGCTGTACAAAATATTTTTTCTTAATGAACTTCAGTCATCCAGTGATCTATTTTTCCATCACAATTTCTTCATTCATTGGTTCCTACGCTTAACCTCATCATCACCAATAACTATAGCTCCTCTATAATCTCAGTTTCAAGCATACTCTTCTCTGCTCATGTCTCTCTATTCTGACAGTTCACTGCTCTGAGTTTTCCTTTGCATCAGCAATTCATTAAGACTTCCAACACATTGACTTTTCCCCTTCCTCACTATGTCTGGCTCCCCTGTATTCTTCGTCATCCCTCTTCTTCTAAGCACCACCCAATGTCCTCCTGTCTCCTAGGCTTGTTCTCAGCCTAGTGCTTGGCATTAGCTGTTCCCTCTGCCAGAATTACTCTGACCTCATACTCAATGGCTCACTTCTGCTCATTCCTATTTCAGCTTAAAGATTACCTATTCAAAAAAATGCTCTCTCCTGACCCCTTCTAACATAGCCATTCAGTCTATCTGGGATGACCCTAACACTCTTCATTTTAATTCCATGTAAAGTATTTAGTACCAATAAGATTTTTTTCTTTGCTGATTTATGCTCCAATCATTTCAGTATAAGCTCTATAAAAGCAGAGGCCTTGTCTGCCTTGTTCATTGAGAAACTGTACCTGACACCAGACTGGTTACTCAATGGCTATCTGAAAAGATAGAATGGAAATGTTATATGTATAAACAATGGGGTTTTATTCAGTCTTTATGAATGAAATTATGTCATTTGCAGAAAAATGGATGGAACTTGAAAACATTTTGTTAAGTGACACAAGCCAAACTCAGAAAGCAAATGTTCCTGTGTTTTCTATCATATGTGGAAAGAGGAAAAGAAAATGAGGGGATCTCATGAAAATAGAAGAATTGAGGGATATCAGTATAGGAGTATACTAGGGGAAAGGAGGAAGGAGAATGATATTGACTGAAATATATTGAGAAATACTGGGGAATTATATTGGCCAAATTATGTTGTTATGTTGTCTGCATGTATGAGTTTGTAACATTGAATCTCACCATTATGTGTAATTCTAAAGCACCAATAAAAATATGGAACAAAAGGGTAGTGAGGCTGGAGTTGTAGCTCCATTGTAGGCAAGCACTCTATCCTTGCCTAGCATGTGTGAGGCACTGGGTTTGATTCTCAGCACCACATATAAATAAATAACAATAAAGACCCATCAACTCATCTCTCTCTCTCTCTCTCTCTCTCTCTCTCTCTCTCTCTCTCTCTCTCTCTCATCTATATAGACAGAGAGAGAGATAGAGAGATAAAAGGGTTGGTGTGGCTGGGGTTGTAGCTTAGTGATGGAGCGCTCACTTAGCGTGTGTAATACACTGTTTAGTTCTCAGCATCACATATAAACAAATAAATAAAATAAAGGCCCATCAAAAACTAAAAAAAGTATTTTTAAAAAAAAAGGGCTAGCAGGGTGTCATTCATTGGTGGATACTTGCCCAGCATATGAAAGACCTTGGGTTCAATTCCCAGTACTGAAAAAACAAAGAAAAAATAAAACAATAATCACAACAACACAAAGCTGGATACCAAATTAAATATGCAATATGAGTTCATTTCCTCATTTTTGTTTATATGAATATATATCCCATTAAAAATCTAAAGAATATTTTTTATTGTTGCTGATCTATGGCTTCTGATTCTTCCGTGATGAATATGTACTATCTATGTATTGAAAAAGCCATAAAATCATTATTTTAAAAACAAATTCTGAATATTATTGATCTTGGAATAAAACCATGTAGTCACTTTCTAAAATATTCATTATTCCCAAATAGATTTTATATGATATTTGGGATCTTAACGGAGTTATAAAATTAACCATCTTTTCAAAGCATTCGCAGATTCATGCACACGGACAAATCTGTCACATTTTTTTCGTCTTTATTCCAATCCCCACTTATCACTTCAGGCCAATTTGTATCATTTCCCTGGCCTTCTCAGCATTTGTGACATTTCCAATTCCATCTGCAGATTTAATTAACATGCTGTGTATTCACTCTTCCAAAGCACTAATAACTGGAGATATAAACTGGATGTAGTGCTCTCTGCTGCTCCACCTTGATACCTCCCACAACTGGACAGCTCCTTCTGCTTTACCTAGTTTTCAAGCCAGGCTGATTGAAACTGATTTTGCAAGTAAAATTCACTCAGACATTGCATCAAATGATTTATGAAGTCCATGCAGCCGTGTGGTGTCCCATTAATCACAGACACTACAATAATCTATTTGTGTGCAGCAGTCCTTATAAATCAAATAAAATAAATTCCACAAGCACATCTTCAGCTTTTGCAATAAGGTACATGGTATTATTCAGGGCACCATCCACATAATGCAATGTTAGCAGACTTGCAGATTCCTGAGCTTGGTCAAGCAACTAAAAATATGCTTTCATTTACTAATGCATGCCAAAGCTAAAGGAATTACTGCCTGTTCATACACTGAGTGAGTGAATTTCTTTAGGGCTCAGGTCTCAAATTTTTTAATGAAAACTGATGTAAATAAACAAAACAAATGAGGTACAAAAATAAGACCAGTATGAAGATTTTGTTAACAAACAGTCCAGAATTACATCTTCAAATATTGAGCACTTGAATGCCTTCACCATTTGGAGAGCTTCTTTCCATTATATTATAAAACAATTTTGTAAATTCTCATTTGAGACTGATCCACGTTTCACATAAAGAAAGCTTGTCTTCAGACATGGCAAGTCCACTTCATTTGTGAATATGTTTCATGTCTTAAAAACAGTTCAAAATTATTGCAGTCTGTGCCAATGTAGACCAAATGTGTGTGAACATTTTTTTCCAGAATTTTATTTATATATGATATCTTTTTGTATAGTGATAGGATATAAAGTTAAGTATAAATATAAATAAAATGAGATTCTACCATGATTATTATCATATCATTCCTTTTTAAAAAAATCAACAATGCATCATGAATATCTTTACAGATACAATAAAAATGTGTGATATCTGAGCTGGGTGTGGGGGCACACAGCTATAATCCCAGTGGCTCAGGAGGCTGAAGAAGGAGGATCGTGAGTCCAAAGCCAGCATCAGTAAAGGTGAGGCATGAAGCAACTCAGTGAGATTCTGTATCTAATTAAAATACAAACAACAAACAAAAAATAGGGCTAAGGATGTGGCTCAGTGGTCAAGTGCCCCTGAGTTCAATCTCCAGAACCATCCACCCCACAAAATTGTGATATCTGGATCAGGAATATATCCAGCTAAAACTTCATATATGTTGCCAAACTTCTTTCCAGAAAAAAAGGAACTGTGTTGTAGTACTATCGATAATTCACGAAAGTCCTTGTTGCCTCCAGCCTTGCCAGTCCTGGATATTGCCAGTCATTAAGGTTTTTGTGAATCTAATAGATGAAAATTGTTTTCTCACTATAATTTGCATGTCTTTGACTATATTTGCTTAAACTATTTTTGTATGTTTATTTGTCATTTTTATTTCTTCTTTGGGGAATTAATTGATTTTGTATATTTCCATGAGGGACAATATTCATCAATTGTTTTGATTGAAGGAATTATTTTTATACTAAGCTAATGGTGTTTTAAAATCAAAACCAGGCTAGGAACCTAACAAGTCTAATTTTCTAGTATATTTATAATTGGATCAAAGGGCAGTTCCAAAAATATTTTGGGGAAATGTCAATATTCTTAGGAAATGGGTATATATATTGTCTCAAGGTAACAGCATTATTACTTTGAAAAACAACACTATCTATAATTTTCTGTTTGTTTAAATAAAACATTATAATTCTTTATGTTTGATGGAAAGCTTGTGCTCTCAAATCAGATACCCTATCTCCAAATCCTGACTCTCCGATCGATAACCTATAACCTGATCTAAGACAAGATGCTTAACTGATTTGTGCCTAGTTTTCCTCATCTATAAAACCAAGATAATGGTCCCTGTTATGTAGAATTGTTTGGGGATTAAACAAGAGAATGTACATAAAGTCTGGGAACAATATACATAATCAACAAATAATAGTTACCATTAATTTCATTAACTGTAATAATATTTGTATTCATGGCCTGCTGAAACCTAAACCACCAATTTTATTTTTACACACACACGCACACACACACACACACGCACACACACACACACACACACACACACACACACACATATATATATATATATATATATATATATATATATATATATAGTAGATGGACACAATACTTTTACTTATTTATCTTTTTTTCATATAATGCTGACAATCGAACCCAGAGCCTCATGCGTGCTAGGTGAGTGATCTACCACTGAGCCACAACCCTAGCCCCAAGTTTTACTTCCTGAAAGCATTTTTTAATGTGTGTTTCACTGCATCATTGGCAAATAAACTGCTCTGATGATATGCTTAGAGTCTCAAACTTTATTTTAGTAACTAAAAAAAAAAAACAATAAAGTTCAGAATGAGAAACAAGGAACTCTCCCTTTAATCCTTTGGTGGCTTCAGAATGTAACAATGTCAGAATAAAGATGTAAAATCTTCACACAGATCTGGACACTGACATGTACAGTTTCTGCCTCATCTAAGCAGGATTTAGCCTAGTAGTAAGATCAGGATGAGCTGGATGTTGGGGAGTTAAGAAAGACCTGTAAGCCCAGTTAGCCAGTAAGACTTGGGCGTACTCCTAGTTCTAAACAGGTAAATGGCCACCACCCTGATCAGCAACTAGGGACGTGGAAACACAGTGATACCTAGCAGAGACATTTTGATGTGGAATATGATAAGCATGCCAGACTCCACGACCAACAAGCTGCTCCTGGATGGAAAGCAACATAGTGTCAACATGAAGTCACCAGAACCTTGACCTGAATCTTGACTCAGGCACATAGCCTACGGCCCTTTGGAATAATTAAATCATTTCTCTGAGCCAGTTTCTCTTCTGTAAAAAACTATGTCTGATCATAACTTATGATGAGATTACTTTGAGGATTAAAAGAGACATCAAAAACATTTAACATATACTCAGGCTCATGTGTTCAATTAATGATTTCTAGAAAGCAGAGGAGACACTATGTTTAAGAACTAAACTGCATGGGTGCTGATCAAGCATTACAGATGCATGACCAAAGAGGACAATTAAAAGTGACCCCCCAATGAACAGGAAAGTTGGACCAACCAATAAGAAGAGATGCAGCCCTGAACACCCTATTGGTACATATTGCTTCTTAAAGATGAGAAAGGAGTTTCTCATATTGAATAAAGATCCCAGAGTTGGGAGTTTGGAGCAAATATTCAACAGAGCTCCATCTAGCAAGCCACATACAATCTGAAATCAGACAGAGGGAAAGAACTCAAAACTGCCTGGCACTGGTGTAGCCTTCTGGCCCCGGGTGCTCCTAGGCTAGCTGCGGTGGCCACTGTGCTAGCGGGCGCTCTGAAAGCGGCGATTCTCCCATTTCTCTGGGTGCGCCCCAAACCAAGGCAAGCCCAGAAGCAGCGCCGAGCAGTAGCGCGGCCGCGGGGCAGGCTCCTTGCGTCTGGCTGCTGGAGGAAGAGGAGAAGGAGGGAAAAGATGAGGAGGAGGCGTGCAAGGGAGGAAGGGCCTGGCCGCCCAGGTGGGAGGAGGAGGAGGGGGAGGGGGCCAGCCGGGCAGAGAGGGGTGGGGGGCAGTCAATGAGTGGAGCGCTGCTGGGGGGGGGGCGAGGTCTGGGGGATGGGGTAGGATGGGGGATGGCGCAGCCGGAGCAGCTGAGGCTCCAGCCATAAACAAGCACCTGGAGGAGCCCTGGAGGAGCCCTACTCTGGGCGCACAGAATAGACCAGTGGACCTTCTGCAGCGCCACCCCGCCCACTCCGTGGCTAAGGAGGCAGGACAGGCCCCGAGGCTGCGCAGCCGCTGCTGGCGGGCCAACTAGGAAGAGGAGACGGAGGAGACGCCGCCACCCCGCCTGGAGCATAGCGCGGCCACCGCAGCCGCCAGAAGTTTGGGTTGAACCAGAGCTGCCGGGAGGACACTCCCCCCCCCATAAGATAAGAGAGAAATTTCAAGAAAGGCAGATGAGGCCAGGAGTGGTGGCTAATGCCTGTCATCCCAGTGACTCTGAAGGCTGAGGTAGGAGGATCACAAGTTCAAAACCAGCCTCAGAAATTAAGTGAGGCCCTACACATCTTAGTAAGACCCTTTCTCAAAATGAAAACAAAACAAAAAGGAGGCTGGGGATGTGGTTCCGTGGTTAAGCACCCCTGAGTTCAATCCCCAGTACCAAAAAAAAAAAAAATGCAGATTATAACATCTAAAGAAACAGTACATAAATGAGGAAAGCAAAGGGTCCAGAGGAGGTTATTAGAGACCTTCTTCAGAGGATTTTCTTGGGTTAGTAAAAGCCAGATTGTAGAAGATCAGGGGGGTGAATGAGAAAGTAAATGAAGTGGAAACATCTAGGCTGGGAAAGGAAGGAGTAAGACAGAGGAGGCATGTGGGTAGATAAAAGGGTCTAAGAGACTTTGGAAGCTTTAGATAAGAAAGAATTGAACATTTTTTCTTATACTGAGGAGAATAGTCTAACTAGACAGGGAGGTTGAAGACATATGAGATATGATTGAAATCTTTGAAGAATCCCTGGAAGTCAACGGTGGGATCACATGAAGAAAGATGAATCAACTTGGGAAAGAAGCTGGGCATTAGATAAAGAGGAAACATTAAGGGAAGAGGTAAAGGTACTTTATTTGTGATTGAGCTTTCTCTGACTTTGAAATTTGAGGCAGACTCATTGGGCAGACTACCTGTGAAAGCTGAAAGTTTGTAATCCTTGCTGAGGTGAATAGAGGAGGGACTCGCCAAAAATCCCTGTTTTCTGTAGCACACAACTCTCAGGTACTCAGCTTAGATTTGGTTTAAGGGCACTAAACTCTAACAATGTTGTTTAATTCAAGTATTTTTTAACTGTGGGAGAATAATTCAACTTAAATATTTAAGACATCTGTTGCTTAAATATCTGTTAGAATGAAATGTGCCATTTCCCAAGATTGTTAATATTCTTATTTGTTACACAGCCCTCTATGTTAATATTAATTGCAAAATACTTTGTTTTCATATGTATGTTTTCTCAGCTTTTAATAATATATGTTTATCCTTTAAAATTAAAATTAATTCAACTTATTTGATTCAATTTATAATAGCTGATTGGTGTTGAGTTGCTGAGTGTTTTGCATCATCTCCTTTTGACCTGGAACCCACCATCCATCCAGCTGTTGGTTACTGGAGTTTTACAACAGATAGTAAGAGCTGCTCAGGATTATTTGCAGGAAAAAAGAAATACTCGAAGTAAGCACTTTAAATCACACTAACTTAAAGTAAACCTTATTTGCACTCTAATTTTTAAAGTAGTAAGGCCAGGAGGTTTATGATTTAAAAAATGATCATACATTTAGAAAATTTGAAACTGATTTTGTTTTCATTAGGACCAAATGAAATTGCTGATAGCTGATCATTTTTCCCCTCCAAAAATGTCAACTTCACATAGTTTAACCTAGCATATGTGTTATCTTTATTAGGAAATAAATACCTAATATTTTCCAAGTAAAAAATAACTATCCATCAGTTTAGAGAAGTTAATACACAAAATTCTAGTAAGGCATAGAATTATACTAAGAAAGACATTTGGCATTATTTAGGCATTTACATGTCAATACTTTTGAAGGAATTTCTTAAAGGTATTTATTGTGATATTTTATATGCCATTTTCAATTTTCTGCTGAAAATTTCACCAAAATTATTTTTTATCTAAGATTAAGATCAAATGGAAAAAGAGTCCTGTCCAGTATTAGGAGAAGGAGTTTACAGTTGTGGCCTCATTCCTGGAAAAACTCTTATGTTTGCAACTATGGAACTATAGATGTTCATTTTAGTTCAGCATATGCCACATCTGAGTACCAAGATGTCAGACTCTCCAAGTCACATAGCCACTAAAACCTGGCTGTCAGAAGAAAGTGCTCCTCTGGTGGCAGCCACAGTCACCATTTTCTCTGATTTACCGTCCCTTTGTTCACCTGCTGGTACAGTATTGATCAGTATTTCAAAATGCGTTGTAAGCAGTAGTGAAAGTGATCTTGCCTTGAATTTTAAACACTTATAATTTATTTTTCTCTTAAATCTCAAGTGTGAAATGAGAGGTCAGTCTTTTAAAAAGATTTATGTACTTTTAAGATCCTATAAAGATTAAAGATTCAAAAAATGAAAGACCTAAGCTGTCTTTTTAGATATGTTTCAAACAAGACAGAACTGCAGACTGGGAAGATAGTAAGGTAGAATTACAAAGCTCATTATTTTCTAATCTGATTGACATTCATGAGCAACATTTAAAAGCTAAAGAATTTCAGAGGAGAGTGACAGCCATCTCTAAGGAGTATCTATAAAATCATGACTAGTAAATATAATAGATATTTAAGAAGTGTTGTATGGAAGCAATCTTTCCTTGTTTTGCTGGAAAGTAAAAATAATTATTAGTAAACATACTGGTAAATTTCAGTATAACCAAGGGACAATTTTTTGATTCTTACAGTTACCCTACATGTGTAAAAAGAATGACTTTCTCTCCTTGGAGTTTTGTAGGAAGCTACCTATAAGAATAGTGAAGGGATTCTTTTGTTAAGTGTGTTGTTGATTTTTTGTTTAGTTGTAGTTGGACACAATATCAGCACCTCGAACATGCTCAACCACTGAGCCACAACCCCAGGCCCCCCCACCCCCGCCACCATGGTTGAATTTTTATCCACAAATTCTGGGATTCTATAATTTCTTCTTTGCTTACCTCAGTAGTCTTCTCATTTTCCTGGCTTGATTAGGCTGCCTTTAGTACACTGAAGTTTAATTATATATTTTAGAATTACTAATAAGATTCACCAGGTAACTTAGATGCTTCTTAAAGTATATGGTAGTATTCTCCTTCTGTTTTTCTATCTTCTTTTTCATTTTAATTGTGAAGGGCATGGACTACTAAATAGGTGAAATATTAGCAGTAACAAAATGGCTGGGTTGGAAAAAGAAAATATCAGTTCTCTCTTCTCTAAAATAAATGGCAATTTCTTATGTTCTTTTTCAAACATTGAATTATAGTAAAAGTAATGTAGCAAATTTTATATAAAAACAAAGAAAATAAATAATATGAAACCATAGTCAGCCAGGCATGGTGGCATGCACTCTAGTCCCAGCTATTCCAAAGGCTGAGGCAGAAGGATCACTTTAGCCTAGGGATGTGGGGCCAGCCAGAGAAACAAAGTGAGACCCTGTCTAAAGGAAGAGGGGAAAAAAAGACAAACATAATTAATTGTAAAAACCAAATAAGGAATGGAAACTTCTACAGTGTCATTGAGTAATTATGAGGTAATCTGATTTGTTTTTATTTTAGGATGTATGACAACCCTGCCCACAATTCTGTTCTTAATTGCAAGAATATTAAAAGACACAGCAATAAAGTCTGCAGACAATCAGGTTCCTCTACCAGTCAGTGCAGCTCTTCAAGGGATTAAAAGTATCGTGACACTTTCAATGGCCAAAACTGAGGAAACTCAAAAACAGTGGACAGCTCTAATTCATAGCACTCTTGCATGTATCCTGGAATATTCACGACCAGGTAACCTGTCAGAGTTTTTTTAAACTTTTGATCTGTTCAGATATCTATCTGTTCCCTAATTAATTAATTATTTAAGTACTCTAATCAGAAAATTGCTGTATAACATTGAATTAACTCAGAGAGGTGCATTAGTCACATTTTTTGGATTTGAAGTTTCAATAACTCTGTCTGAATCATTGACTTTAAATATCTTTGTCTTAGAACTTTCATACATACTGGAAAGTTTAAAAAAAGATATGATATATACCCAGAATTGACATGTGTTAGTATAATTAATATAAAATTGTAAAGAAGTTCAAGTATCTGTCACTATTGCAGTGTACACTAAAGGGAACCATAAACTTGGTATTGATATATTTTATTCCAGAAATTTCCCTATTATAAATTATATTTTCTATGTTAATATGTATCAATTATTTTAACAAATATACTTAGTTTATATATATGTATGTATGCATTATATAGAAAGTGAGATAAGTAACCATGAATGATATATATTTTTGTACTATTTAATTTACATAAGTAATGTTATAATATCCCATTCTACTTTTTTTCCCTCTGTAATTAATTTTTGGTTCTATTAATGTAGATAAATAAAACCTTCATTCATTCTTAACTCCTATGTAGCTTTATATCACATTTATTTGTTCAATTATTCATTCCTGTCAATGGATATTTTTGCTGTTTTTAGTTTCTCCCAATTAAAAAAGTTGCTTTAGCAAACATGGTTTGATTTTGCATGTGTGCTGTGAGAAATTTTCTAGGGTATATATCTATAAGTGGAATTGATGGCATATATTAACTTCCATTTTATCAGACATCGCCAAATTGTTCTCCAAAGTAGCCAAGTGAATTTTCACTCATATCAGTAGCATAAGATGATCTTTGTTTCCCCATATCCTGACCAATACTTGGTATTATTTGGTTTCCAAATTTTGTTATATGATGGCTAATATGTCCTATCATGTTGCTTTAATTGTTACTTCTCATTTTCCTAATGAATATAAGTATTTTTCATGTTTGTGTTTCATTTGGAGGGAAATCCTTAGTCATGTTTTTGTCCATTTTCTTCTGTGTTTTGTCTCTCAAGTTTTTCTTTTTTGGCTATAAAGAAAATGTAGAAGAACTAAAAAAAAAAAAGAATAATAAAGAAAGATTTGTCCTGTTGCCTAATACAAAAATTCCACATAATTTAAAAATGTTTAGTAGCCCAGGAATCAGTGGATGGGACAGTAGAACAGAAGAGATTTCTATAGAAGACACATGTATTTTAAGCAAATAAACAATAAATATCATTTATTCATGATTCTTCAAATGAATGTACCAATTAACTGTTTGAGAAATAAATTCTCATTATCCCTTCATCTTATATCATGATTTAAAATAAACATGAGATAAATTTAAATGGTAATATAAAATGTTTAAAATAAGAAAACAAAGAAAATACAGATGAGCTTTTTTGGCAGAATGGCAAAAGACTAACTATAAGTCGGTGAGAGATACTGCAGAGGAAATATACATATACATAGACTGATATATTGGCCTATGTAGACATCAAAGCATCTTACATTGAAAAGTATCTGAAAAACTAATAATAATATCTATGTCACTGTTTATTCTATTAACAAATAAAGAGGTCTTATAAGAGAATTAATAACCAATGAAGAAAGAACAAAGGAAAGAAGGCACATTAGGTAAAAGTGGTGGTGCACACCTGTAATCCCAATGACTAGACAGGCTAACACAGGATTGCCAGTTTGAGACCAGCTTCAGTGACTTAATGAGGCCCCGAGCAGCTTAGTGAGACCCTGTCTCAGATTTTAAAATAAAAAGGACTGGGGATGTGGCTCAGTGATAAAGTAGGTTAAATTCCCAATACCAATTAAAAAAAGAAAGAAGAAAGAAAATGCATACTTGGGGCTATATGTAGCTCAGTGGTAGAACAATTGATTAGCATGCATGAGGCACTAAATTTAATCCATAGTACCACACACACAGAATTAATTAAAAAAAAATTAAATTCAAAATTATTTATCATCAATACATTTATTTTATAATAATAAAATGTGTAATAAATATATTTGTCAGTGGGAAAAATTATTCATGACAATATATTAGTTTGAATTATATGTCCATTTTATCTGTTATATATCATATTTTTAAGCAAACATATATATATATATATATATATATATATATATATATATAATTAACTTAGACCAGAAGAAATTAAGTCAAAACCTAGAAATTAAATCTAAACTGTCACTGGATGGTAGAATTACAAGTTTTGTTTTCTTATTTTCTTTTCCATATGCTTTTTATATTTTGAATAATGTACAGATATTTAGAATGTGATTTTTTAAAAAAATCATGTATAAGGGAAAAACTTTAGTTATATTAATGTAACTGAAATTATTTTAGCTTTATAAAGTGTTAATATTTTGCTTCTTAACATAGATTTTAACAAACTTAAAAAGATTAAATGCCTCATATATGAATGTATGTGCAGATTGATAGAAAAATAGAAATATCAGGAAGAAGAAATGGATAAGAATTTGTTATAAGTAGTTTAGTTTTAATTTTGTTGAGCATATCTAGAATACACACACACACACACACACACACACACACACACACACACATATATATATATATATATATATATATATTATGTAGTTGGACAAAATACCCTTATTTTATTTTATTTTTAAGTGGTGCTGAGGATCAAATCCATTGCCTCGAATGTGGTAGACACTCTATCACTAAGCTCCAGCCCTAGCCCTACAATATCATTATTTTTTATTTTATTTTTTCTATGTTGTGCTGAGGATTGAATCCAGTACCTCACACATGTGAGGCAGGCACTCTACCACTGAGCTGCAGCCCAAACCCTAAATTGTCAATTTAAAAAAAAAAATTAGTTGTAGAGGGATACAATGCCTTTATTTATTTATTTTTTTAAGTTTAATTTTATACAGTGCTGAGGGTCAAACCCAGTGCCTCACATGTGCTAGGCAAACACTGTACCACTGAACCACAACCCCAGACCTAACTTGTCAACATTAACAGAAAATGTTTGCTATTTTATCAAGCTGGTTCATTATATGACATGAATTTGAATGTCTGATAATACAATTAACTTGCCTAAGATATTCTGTCCAGAGCTGAACTCAAGGAGTTATACTTATGAATGAAGGATCAAAGCCATGGGAATATTAATATAGTATAAGGCTAGCAATTCCCTTAATTCTTTTTTTAAAGATAGAGAAAGGAGAGAGAGAGAGAGAGAGAGAGAGAGAGAGAGAGAGACAGAGAGAGAGAGAGAGAGAGAGAGAAAGAGATAATTTTTTAATATTTATTTTTGGTTTTCGGCAGACACAGCACCTTGGTTTTTATGTGGTGCTGAGGATGGAACCCGGGCCGTAAGCATGCCAGGTGAGCGCACTACCACTTGAGCCACATCCTCAGCCCCCCTTAATTCTTGATTAAGAAAAGAATTATAATGAAGAATTTCCATTTGGAAACCCTACTTCTTTACTCTAAGAGTTGAGATATTTTATTTTAAAATATGTGTATGTGTATTTATGTGGACATACATACACATGTACATAAATCCCATCAAGAATGCTGCAAAACTTTTTTTTCACTTTTAATCCTTTGATTTTTGAAATAAATTTCAAACTGATTTTTTTAGAGAGAGAGAGAGAGAATTTTAATATATATATATTTTTAAATTTTAGGTGGACCCAACATCTTTGTTTGTATGTGGTGCTGAGGATCAAACCCGGGCTGCACACATGCCAGGCGAGCGTGCTACCACTTGGGCCACATCCCCAGCCCGTCAAACTTAATTTCAAGTGTAGAAAACACCAATATACCCTCCTCCTAGATTCACCAGTTAACATTTTGCCTCAAGGATTTATTATTATCCACATAACCCTTATACCTTTATTTTTTTTAAAAAAAATTAGTTATACACGGATACAATATCTTTATTTTATTTATTTATTTTTATGCAGTGCTAAGGATAAAACTCAGTGACTTACATGTGGGAGGCCAGTGTTCTGCCACTAAGCAACAACCTCAGCCCCTGTACCTTTATTATTAATTTTGCTGAACCATTTGAGAATATGTTGAAGTCATCATGACTCTTTAAATACTTCACAGATTTCCTAAGAACAAGAACATTCCTTACATGATAATAGAAGAATTATAAAATTTAGGCAATTTAACATTGATAAAATGCTGTTATTATTCATATGCATATTTTAAATGTCCTAATCATGACTTTTATAGAACTTTTTCTTTTCCTTAGTTGTCATATTTCTTTAGTTTTCTTTAATCTGGGATAGTTCCTCAGGCTTAATCTTTTGTGACATTAATGTTTTTTTGTTTGTTTTTAAGTTGTAGTTGGACACAATACCTTAGTTTTTATTTATTTATCCACTTGTTTTTTATGTGGTGCTGAGGATCCACGTGGTAGGTGAGCACTCTACTGCTGAGCCACAATCCCAGCCCCATGACATTAATATTTTTGAAGAGTGCAGGCCATCTACTTTTGTAGAATGTTTCATAATTTTGAGTTATCTATTTTTTCTTTACTTTTATGCATTTTTGGAAAAATACTATATAAATATTGTTATGTCTTCTCAGAGCATTATAAAAGAAAGCATATAATGTTGCTTTGTCTCATTATTGGGAATCTTAACTTTAATGACTTCGTTAAGATCGTATCTGCCTTGTTTCTCCACTATACAGTTGTCATTTCTCCCTTTTATAACTAACAAGGAATCAATGGGGAGATATTTTGAAACTACCTTAATTGTTTGCTGTCTATCTAACTTGCACACAGTGGTTTTAGTATCCATTTTGCCTGAATTATTTATAATTACATGTTTCAAAATGGCAACATTTTAATTTATTTTCTTGATAAACTGTGATTAATGTTAGGAGCAGGAGAGAGCTGTTGAAGATTAAATTTACAAAAGTTTTGGAAATGGCACTTTTTTTCCATTTTTCATTTTCAGAAGTTTCTGTGCCCACACCTGATGAAGTTAGCATGCTGACAGCAATTGCACTATTCCTGTGGTCTGCTGTAGTGAAATAATAGGAGTTCAGTCATTACAGAATGCCTGCATGAACACATTTAAAAATGCATTAAATTCATGTGACCCATGGGTAAGTTACACCTAAGCAAACATTCCACTTTATCAGGAGAATATCTGGTTGATTCATTAAAATGTGTTATATATAAGGAAAACCTAAGTATTTACAGTAAGAGTTTTAAATGGAAAAACTAGAAAATATCATTGGGTTTAACCAAGAGGAGTGGAGGAGTAAGGAGGATAGGAAAGGTAGCAGAATAGATTTGACAATATGATTGATGTATGAATATTCCATGTATGTATTTTATGTCAAAATTCATTCTGCTGTCATGCATGACTAAAAATAAATAAATGAATAATAAAGAATTTTTTAAAAAAGGAAGAGGCCTTAATGGTGCTCATTACTCATTAGCTTCCAGGTAGGAGAGAACCATTATAGTTATTGGCATTGGAAATGACCAAACTTCAGGGGCCCTGTGGCCCGGCCTCCACAGCTGCAGCATCCTCGGGCAGTCCCATGGTGGGGGGGTCGGGGAAGAGCCGCCAGCTGGAAAGTCCCTGCTGTGCCCACAACTGGCTCACGCCCACAGCAGCCAACATGCTTCATGCACCCTCCGTTGATGAAAAGAGATTCATAGGAGCCTCCTGTTGTAATTCCTTCCCTGATAAATCTTCCTCCTCTGAACTTTCTTTCTTCCTCTGACTAGAGTTCCTGGGCTTTTATCAACATATGTTCTAACTGTTCTTGATTCCACTGGGTGCCTCCTTCCCTCAGCAATTTACCTAAAACCCCTTCCATATTTCCATAACAAAGACAAAGACAAAACAAGATACAAACATATTGTATCAATCTTCTCCATTTTTTAAAAATGGCCATACTTTATCTCGCCCTGTCTGCTAGGGATGAGCAGATTTGCTCCTGTCCTATCTATCTTTAGGGACGAGCAGCTTTTCCCTGTCACTCACCCCTGAGTATCCCGGGGCTCCCCGTACAGGCCACTATCTGCCACAGTCTGGCTGGCTGGGCAAAATAGCCGGGAGGAGTGACAGGCAACTTGTGAAGGTTGATACAGCAGGAGCCGCTTTATTGTAGGAGAGTAGAGGTATATATACACTTAAGTAATTATACACAGCTTGTTTCAATTAACATCATCCAGATACAGCAATCCTCATCGTTTTGACAATTATACACAGCTTAACTCAATCAACATCATTTTAGAGACTTGCTGGCATTACCTCAAACCACTCCTCTTGGCAAATTGCCAGGTGCCATCTTGACTTGTTTGTGGCTCTCTACACTTTTGTAGCTCTACATTCTATTTTTCAGAAGCATGCCTATTGCAGAGAGATGTATTCATGTTACCCAGATCAAGTTCAAACTGGTAACTGAATTGTAATTCACATTATACTTTTCTACATACTAAAGGACTTTTAAGTTATATTCAGCCCTCCCCCCTTCCCATTAAGCAATACCATAGTGAAGAGACATATAGTTGCCATGATGAACATATTGCTAATGTTTCATGGTAGTTTTTTTTCCAAACACCAGTTAATAAAATAAATTAAGTAGTATGCAATCTACATTTGAAAAGAGAAGAAAATGTAGTAAAAGGTGTCAGAGTAAATGTTATTTAATTTTCATGAATATATATTACTAGGCTCTAATAGGTGAATATTCACTATACTTTTTATGGTAAAACTCAGTCAAAAAGTTTATGGGGTATTAAAAAACATATTTTGTATTGTACACTTCAATATGCTCTGGGTTTTGGATTCAGAAGTGGTATTCTGGATCATAGGCACCATCATATTTTGTTAGACACAGACAACAAGTGCAATGCCTATTTATACTCCCTACATGATAATCATTATTTAGTATTCTAGCCAGAGTTTTACATGTTGTATAATGTGGAGGGTGAAAAGTTCTATACTATTTTAATTTTAAAAAGTGAGGTTAAGTATAACTTCTTAAAGAGTATTAAATCCTATACTTTTGAAAGATTCCTATTCTTAAAAATAATATGAAAGTTAGAGAAACGTTCATCTCCTTAAAATTTTCTAACATTTCCCTTTTTTAAAGTACCAAGCCTAGAACCATGTGGTCTTGGTAATTACTAAAAACAATGATTCAGAGTCTTCTACTTCACAAACTGTAAACAGGATCCTTTTACCAAATATCAGTACTCTGGTGTCCACAGCATTTTTGAGGAATGTTGATATCCCTCACTATATGAATCTATTGTATTTCAGTCAAATTCTATTGTTCCCAAGTCCTCTATTGTGGAATTGCAGATTCTAGCAAGCACTAGAATATATTTCAGGCCTTTGTGAAGACCACTATAGAATGAAAGAATCCCCATAATGAATAGAACATTTAGAAATAATTTAGGTCTAATTGTTGTTGGTTATCCATGTTTTTCTTTGAGAATGGAGATATACTCATTTCCTTTTTTTGGTGATTGTTAGTGGTTATTTCAACTTACTGGTATACCTACTAGTTTCATTCATTGGTGCTATATGTGTCTTCATAAATAATGAAGGAAATAGTATACTTTACTTATGACAGCTCAAATGTCAGAACAAAGATTGTCCTTTGGTTGTGGGAATTTTGATTTTTACACTACCAGGCAGCCATCTATCATTTAGGTAATTGCCTATAAGTACATACTGTATATTCTAATTTCATTTTTGGACTCAATATTTTTAATGCCTTAATGCAATTCTGAATTTCATGAAAATGGGCATAAAATATAAAAAAAAACAGGGACTGGGGTGTTGGGTCAGTGGCACAGCACTCACTTAGAACATGCAAGATATTGAGTAGGATCCTCAGAATCACATAAAAATTAATTAATTAATTGAGTGATTAATTTATTAAAGGTAGAAGAAGAACTCAAAGATGAAGAACATGAAGAAGAATAGGAAGAAGAAGAACAAGAAGATGATGAAGAAGAAGAAGAAGAAGAAGAAGAAGAAGAAGAAGAAGAAGAAGAGGAGGAGGAGGAGGAGGAGGAGGAGGAGGAGGAGGAGGAGGAGGAAGATGTCATCAACAATGACTCAGCAAAAATGGCAATAGAGTGAGTTCAAATTTTGGTTTCCAATTCCAAAATGTTTCTTGAGAACTGCAACCTTTTTGTATTTGAGATCTCCTACTTCCATGACATGTTTAGTAGTGTTTTCTGGTTTACTCTTAATATGCTGTAGTTATTCTTTTAAGGAAAAACCAGCTGACATGCCCCACAAGACTGTAAATCAATGGAAATCTTTCATTAAGCATAAAGTTCCTTTCACATTTGCTACAATCATAGTAAATACACTTCTTTGTATAAAGGGACTGTCTTTGTTGGGCATTTAAAATATCCCCCAAAACTAGATGTCATAACTGATAATCCCATTGTTGTTTATGGAATCATGGATTAATCAAATTCAATGCTGTACTCTTTAGAGTACAATAGAAGAAAAATAATTTACTCATAAGATTCATATTTAAACCATCTTTATTTCCAAAATACTATCCTAAGAATTTTAGATTAAGTTAGCTTCAATCAGAGCAAAAGTATAATCACTTACTTAAGTAAAAGCAGTTACTTAAAAACTAAAAATGAGAGGTAAGTCAAATTACTTTTGAAGAGAGATCAAAAACATCAGGTTTCTTGTTGATGTTCAGTAGCAGGCTCATTTGAAGGTGGAATGAAGCCTGAAGGGCACTCACTTCTACATTCAGAATTCAGGGGTAGGGGGAGGAAATCTAGTTCTTGGGGGAAGGTCATGAGGAAAATACCTCCATTCATAGACATCTGGCATTGGAAAAAATGGAGAGGGTGGTGGGCCCGGTGGAAAATAATCTTGAGGTGCTCCATACCTGTTTACTATAGAAGGTGGAGGGAAAAATTGTCCTCTTCTCATGAACTGACTCCTCGGGTGCACAGGAAACAATTCACCTCAGACTGGAGGAAAAGGTGCCAACAATGAGCCGGAGCCAGTTGCTTGGTTTTCAGCAGGGAGAGATGAATCGGGCACATTGGAATCACCAACATCGGTTTTGGTCTCCTTTCTACTTTCTGAAGACATAGGCCTATCCTCTTTATCCAAAGAAGGCATATTAGAACCTCTGAGTTCTGCTGGTCGCGATGATCTACCATAATTCGAATAACATCCACCTTACCAAGGAGGACCCAATGGTGAGGGACCATTGCAGGAATGCTTTCTGCCCAATGCTGCATTTGAAACACCAAGTGCACAGGGATCTTCCTCTACAAGTTCAAATTGAAGCTCCCTTTCAGTTAACTTTTGTCTGTTGCGAGCGTTTTGTTTCATGAAATAATGGAGGTTTCTTTCAGCAATCCAAGCTGCCAACTCACTCTCATGTGCTTTTTTCTCACAGTAAATAATGTTCCCCTGACAGGACTGAATGGTTCTCTCCAATTCTTCTTTAAGATATTTGGCTCACTTTCTGTAGGTCTCCAGCTCTTCTCTTGTATGGCCCATCTCTTCTTTGACCTTGGAAAGTTTCTCCTCTTGATCCACCCGGTAATTTTACTCTACTCTGAGTTTCCCATGGAGTTTCATCATATTTTCTTGATAGCATTCCATCATGACTTTAAATTTCTGTTGAAGTTTCTCATTATCACCTTCAAGCCATGCATTTTCTGACAGCAAGGTTGCCTGTTCAGTCTTCAGACTTCTAATCTGTTCTCTAAGGTCTTCCTTTGTTTTCTCTACTTCAGATAAGAAAGCACACGTTTGATATCTTTGTCCTTCTAAGGTTTCTAAGGAAGCCTTTAGCTTTGCACCATCAACCAGTTTCTTCAAAGCTCCTTTGGGCTCATCATCCAACTGAGCACCAATTCCTGATTCACTCGTCATTCCCCATTCCAAGTTCCCAATGTCTGTTTGGGCTCCCTTGGTTGGAGAAGACCTATCTTTCATCTTCAGCAAGCCTTCAGTCAGAGACTCCATGTGATTTTCTTTATCAGTTTGAACTTGTTTTGCATGGAATTGAGAGTCTTCCAATGTGGTGCTCTCTTTACTTTGGAGACGTCCTTGTTCCCTCCATGCTTCAGCGTCTCCTTGTAAGATCGGTTTCTGACTTTGCTGAAGCTGGGAACGTTCATCCAAGGCTTCCTTCATTGCCAGCTGAAGTCTTTCCTCACTCATTTGATGCATTCTCAAGTTTGTTTTAGTTTCAGCTATTTGTGATCTGATTGATTCTGATTCACCTTCAAGGGACTTTATCCTTCTCGATATATCTGCCATGATTTCATCCTGTTTACAATATTTGGCCTTTTGTTCTTCTAGCTCTTTTTCTAGAAAGAGTCTTTCATCCCCACGGCTAGGTTTGGACCTATGCAGCTTTTCATAGGTTGCCTCCAAATCTGGGACATCTCTTGGACCCTTCTCAGAACTGCTGCCCTTTAAAGTTGACTCTAAGCCTTCAAGCTCTTTTTGAACAAGGCTAACTTTTTCAAGTAGTTCACATTTTTCTTCAATTCTTCTAGAAAGTTTTAAAGCCAGCTGTTTTTCTCTTTCCACATAAAGCCTGCTTCTAACAAACTGAAAACTTCTCCACAAAAACAAGAGAAGTACAAAACATCCAATAGCTCTACATATCACCAACTCCCAAGGAACACCATAAGGATTAGGGCCTGGCTTCTTGTCTTCAGACAATGCTTCCAAAACCCTGCCTACTTCTTCCAGGACCACCCGCTAATATGGCTATAGGGCAGTCCTTGGTGCCTCCATCAAGCTAAGTTGGCTTTGGCTCTTGCCACCACAACCACAGCCTGCCCAGGCAGGCCAACGTAGGCTGTGAACACTCAGGTGTTTGGTGAGGAACTCAAACCTGCACCAGGCAACGGAACAGACCACTGAGAACCCCTGCAAGGGGGGTTTGTGATGGTGGGGAGCCAGGGTGAAGGACTCCCAGGAGCCTTGTGGTGCTCAAGTGCCCATCAGGGGAGTCTTGGCCCCTTCCTTCCCTAACCAGTGCATCCTGAAGTGCCACAGGTTCAGCTGCCTTCCACTACAGCCAGACAGGAGTCCTCTCTATGCCTCCTACACCTGAGTTTGGTTTAGGCCAGGCCAAGGTGGAGATTCTTATGTTTCTATACAGTAATAATATCACTCAGTTTGATGTCATGTGAATTCTAAAGCTTTCTAAACTGTCTCAACAGATTTTATGTCATATATTTATATTTGTACTGCTTGCCCTTTTGCTTTAATGACCCATTGCTTTCCCTGCTTTTATTCTCTACCTTTTTTCTTCCTTCCTTCCTTCCTTCCTCCCTCCCTTTCTTAATTTTTTCATTTTTTCTTCCTTCTTTACTTCCTCCCTTCCTCCCTCCCTTTCTTCTTTTTTCTCCCTAACCTCCCTTTTCTTTTCTTGCAGTATTGGGCTTTAAACTGCAAGGCCTTCTGCATGCTAGGCCAGCCCACTACCACTCAACTATATCCCCAGACCTGCTGACTCTTTCTAGGAAGGTCATTTGAATTATTTCTAAAGGAGAAAACTCTCATGATACACTACTTTCTTTCTTTCTTTCTTTCTAAAGCTGGGTTAATGACTTATTTTTCTTTTTTTTAAGTTTATCCATAACATTGTTTTTATTAAATTTTATTTTTTTATAGAGCAAGCAACCATAAAAATTAAACAACTACTTAAATAAGAACTGTTATTTTTGATCATTGTACTGTCTTTTTTTTACTTTATTTTTATATTTTTTTAGTCACACATGACAGCAGAATGTATTTTTACATATAATACATACATGGATTGTACATACATCAATCGTATTGTCTATTCTATTCTGCTGCCCTTCCTATCCTCCTTAATCCTCCCCTCCTCTCCCATCCTTTCTGTCTATCCAATCTAATGTGACACTTTTTTTCTTTTTCTCATTAGAACATCATATATGTATTCTGTATAACAATGTGCTTCTCCTTCCATCTTCTGTGCAACTTTCCTTCTCCCTCTTTTTACCTCCCACCTTTCTTCCATATTTAGTGGTAGTCTTCTTCTCATGCTCTTCCTCCCTATCTCATTTTGAGTCACCCCCTTATATCAGAGAAGACATTTGGCATTTATTTTTCAGGGATTGGCTCACTTCACTTAGCATAGTCTGCTCTAATGCCATCCATTTGCCTGCAAGTTCCATGATCTTGTTATTTTTTAGTGCTGAGTAATATTCCATTGTGTATAAATGCCATATTTTTTAATCCATTTGTCTATTGAAGGGCATCTAGGTTGGTTCCACATTCTAGCTATTGTGAATTGTGCTGCTATAAACATTGATGTGGCTGTGTCCTGTAGTATGCTCTTCTTAGGTATTTTGGCTCTAGCCCAAGAAGGGGAATAGCTGGGTCAAATGGTGGTTCCATTCCCAACTTTCTAAGGAATCTCCATTCTTCTTTCCAAATTGGCTGCACCAATTTGCAGTCCCACCAGCAAGGTATGAGTGTACTTTTTTTCCCCCCGCAACCTCACCAGCACTTATTGTTGTTTGACTTCAAAATGGCTGCCATTCTTATTGGAGTGAGATGGTATCTTAGAGTAGTTTTAATTTGCATTTCTCTAATTGCTAAAGATGGTGAGCATTTTTTCATGTATTTGTTGATTGATTGCATATCCTCTTCTGAGAAGTTTCTGTTCAAGTCCTTGGCCCATTTGTTGATTGGGTTATTTTGTTGTTGTTGTTTAACTTTTTGAGTTCTTTGTATACTCTAGAGATTGAGCTCTATCTGATGTTTGAGGGGTAAAAATTTGTTCCCAAGATGTAGGCTCCCTATTCACCTCAGATATTATTTCTCTTGCTGAGAAAAACCTTTTTAGTTTGAATTTGTCCCATTTGTTGATTCTTGGTTTTAACTCTTGTGCTATAGGTGTCTTATTAAGAAATTTGGGGCCTGCCCCCACATGATGATGATTAGGACCAATTTTATCTTCTTTTACATGCAGAGTCTCTGGTCTGATTCCTAGCTCCTTGATCCATTTTGAGTTGACTTTTGTGCATGGTGAGAGAAAGGGATTCAATTTCATTTTGTTGCATATGGAATTCCAGTTCCCCCAGCACCATTGTTGAAGATGCTATTCTTTCTCCATTGCATGGTTTTAGCACCTTTGTCTAATATAAGGTAGTTGTAATTTTGTGGATTTGTCTCTGTGTCCTCTATTTTGTACCCTTGGTCTACCAGCCTGTTTTGATGCCAGTACCATGCAGTTTTTGTTACTATTGCTCTATAGTATAGTTTAAAATCTGGAATCCTGATACCACCAATTTCACTCTTCCTGCTTAGTATTACTGTAGCTATTCTGGGTCTCTTGTTTTTCCAGATGAATTTCATGATTGCTTTTTCCATTTCTGCAAGAATGTCATTGGGATTTTGATGGGAATTGCATTGAATCTGTAAAGTGCTTTTGGTAATATGGCCATCTTAATAATATTAATTCTACCAATCCATGAACAAGGTAAATCCTTCCATCTTCTAAGATCTTCTTCTATTTCTTTCTTCAGGGTTCTGTAGTTTTCATTGTATAGCTCTTTCACCTCTTTTGTTAAGTTGATTCCCAGGTATTTTTTTTTTTTGAGGATATTGTGAATGGAGTAGTTGTCCTCATTTCCATTTCAGAGAATTTGCCACTGATATACAGGAATGCCTTTGATTTATTGGTATTGATTTTATTTCCTGCACTTTGCTGGATTCATTTCATTTACTACTTCTAGAAGTTTCTTGGTTGAATTTTTTGGGTCTGCTAGTTATAGGATCATGTCATCAGCAAATAGTGCTAATTTAAGTTCTTCTTTTCCTATATTTATGCCTTTAATGTCTTTCATCTGTCTAATTGCTCTGGCTAGTGTTTCAAGAACTATGTTGAATAGAAGTGGTGAGAGAGGGCATCTCTGTCTTGTTCCAGATTTTAAAGGGAATGTCTTCAATTTTTCTCCATTGAGAAAGATGCTGGCCTGAGGCTTAGTGTATATAGCTGTTATCATTTTGAGGTAATTTCCTGTTATCCCTAATTTTTCTAGTGTTTTGAACATAAAGGGATGCTGTATTTTGTCAAATGCTTTTTCAGCATCTATTGAGTTGATTATATGGTTTTTATGTTTAAGTCTATTGATGTGGTGAATTACATTTATTGATTTCCGTATACTGAACCAGCCTTGTATCCCAGTGATGAATCCCACTTGGTCATGGTGCACGATCTTTTTGATATGTTTTTGTATCCGATTTGCCAGAAGTTTATTGAGGATTTTTGCATCTAAATTCATTAGGGATATTGGTCTGAAGTTTTCTTTCTTTGAGGTGTCTTTATCTGGTTTGGGAATCAGTGTGATGTTGGCCTCATAGAATGAATTTGGAAGTACTCCCTTTTTTTCTATCTCCTGAAATAGATTGTAGAGTATTGGTATTAGTTCTTCTTTAAAGTTCTTGTAAAACTCTGCTGTGTATCCGTCTGGTCCTGGGCTTTTCTTGGTTGATAGTCTTTTGATGGCTTCTTCTATTTCCTCACTTGATATTGGTCTGTTTAGGTTGTTTATATCATCCTGAGTCAATCTGGGCAGCTCATATGCCTTAAGGAATTTATGGATGCCTTCACTATCTTCTATTTTATTAGAGTATAGGGTTTAAAAATAATTTCTAATTATCTTCTGTATTTCTGAAGTGTCTGTTGTGATATTGCCTTTTTCATCCCATAAGCTAGTAATTTGGGTTCTCTCTCTTCTTCTCTTTGTTAGCATGGCTAGTGGTCTATTAATCTTTTTAAACTTTCTGTAATATTTTATCTTCTCCTGATATAGTTTTCTTTTGTAAATGCTGTGTTGAACATAAATAAATGAAAATTATTTTGTCCTTTGTCTGGCTATTTGCTTTAAATTACTTAATTTGTACAATATTGATTTCATATTTTTCCTATATGAGGGTTAATTGCTCTTGACAAATATTATACATTTCTAATTAAAAACAGAAAAACATATGCTTACAGGCTGCTTGCAATATTATACACATAGCATTGATTTCAGTGCCTGGTAAATGCTTCTCAGAGTGAATGACTGAAGCAACAATGACTATTATTATCACCAGTGCTACTGTTATTATGTTATACCTGCAAATAGCTTTTTTATTTCTTGACCTTTAGCTGACTGTGAGTTACAATATATTACATAACCCTAAGAAGAAAAAGGAACTTTATTCATTGAAATATTTGCCAACTCCAAATGAATGACGTCATCATAGTTACTATTCATTGAAAGATTTTAAGTTTGTAACTCCGCTTTTGGGACAAGTGATTTCTTTTTTCATTTGTTTGTTTTTCTTTTAGACTTCCAAATGACTTACAAAGATAAAGATTTGATCTTACAACATGTATATGTCTGTTAGTGTATGTAAAGCTAGATATAAAATTGGTAAAATGTAATACAATGGCTTTTTAAATTAAATTTATTAAAATGCCTAATTTTCAAGTTATCTCTCTTATTTTAGAGCAGCCCTCATGTTTTCTGTTGATTCCACGTGAGTGTAACTTTCATTAACAGAACTCTAAACCTACGGAGTGACTGTACCCAGAACAGACCCCTTGTACATCTAAGCCTGAGGCAATTGGAGCTGTCTTCTCCACCAGGCACTGTAGGCAGTAGGTCCAGGGTGTGTGATATTAGGGACCCTTAAAGCTGTTTGTATTTCTTTTAAGTCAGTAGGAAAAACAATGTGCATGTTCTGCTATATTGAATCTGGCCTGGATTATATGATAGCCCAGATTATGTTATATTAATGCAAGTCATAAGATATAATTTTGAATGTGATTTTCCTGGAGGAAAACCTACAATAGTCAAACAGCAGCCCTGGATGTAACCATTGTAGCTACCTTTTCCCTCACTTCTCCAAAAATATTTTGGTTTTCATTATAAAATGGTATGGTATTCCTGAATATGAGAAAGAAAATAGAAGTGAGGAGAGGTGGGGAGACAGAAAAGCTAAACTTAAACTAAACTGAAGATGAAGGCCTGTTTCAGACCAGGAGTCATGGTCAAATGCAGGGCTGCTTTTGGATACTCTGAGTTTGTCCAACTCTAGAAAGGTTATTCTAAGAGAAGCCTGTTGACCAGCCAGGATACCATAAGGATAAATGAGAGAAAGGACAGGGAGTTTGTGACTCTATCTATTGCATAAAGCCCCACCCAGGAACCCCTGACCACTGACATCTGCTTTTTTGTTTGTTTGTTTGTTTTAATGTCTTGGGTTTCTCTTTTTTTCTTTCACTTTTTTTCCTTTCTTCCTTTACTCTCTCTCACTTTCTCTCTGTCTCCTAGGCTGCCAAGTTTTGTTAGAGATATTTTTGAAAACATGCTGATTGTCTCTGCCACAAATGCGTGTTCTCTAACCTCTCACTGTGGCTCAGCATTCCTTCTTTCATCTCCTGTTAAGTCTGTTTACTTCTCCTCTATGGCTTGGCATCCAGTAGAATGAGAAACAGGTTGGTGTTTCAATCACTCAGCAAGGCTTGGTTGAGAACCTACAGCGATGCTCAGGACATCAGTTCCTGTCAGAGATCTGACCTCAGCCAATTAGCAAGGCAGTGAGAAAAAGAATTTCATCCTTTGATTTTTTTCTTTACATGCCTACTGTGTGCTAGGCATCACAGTGAGTACTAGGGATTGAAAAGAAGAATTTGACGTGGGTTATGCTTCCCCCAGAAGAGTTAGCTTTTCAAATATATGTAAATAGATGACTATAATCCAAATATCCTCTCTCTTTAATTGGGGGGGTGTGGGTGGGTAGGTAGCTGAATGTGCTACACTCTTCTCAGGGAAGCCCATAGCTCTCTGCAAACATTGGCCCAGCTTCCAGAATAGATACCCTTTGCTCTTAATTTGGCCCTCCTCCCATCTGCAGACATTTCTACATTAAAACCAAAGTGAATGAGATAATTTTTAAATCATTAAACCCCTTGGCCCAAACAGCTAGCTGGAGCATGTTGTTCCTTAGTTAGGAGCTGTCAGAGTCACTTAAAAATAAAGCTGAACAAAGTGTTAAACAAATGAACAAGCAGAGCTGAAGGGGCAGTTCAAATATCACCAGGTAATCCAAATCCACTGTGGATTTCAGGAGTGCACATCTGCAGACTCAAAGAGACCACAGCACTGATTAGCTTTTTAATCTTACCCGAGTAAGGATGGAAATTTTTCCTGATACTGAGAGACACGAGGAAACCATTATTTCTTTGTAAAGACAAATATCCATTTCAGTAAGTAATTTAAAGCACACACTGAAGAGAACATGTGTAGGTATTTGGCATAGAGCAGAAAGTACTAATGAAATAACTTTTCTTTAGCTGGTCTTTTCTAGACTAAAAGACAGAATTAATGATGTCTCTTTTCTGGTATTTACCATATTACAGATGCTTACAGTTGATCTACTGTTAGAAATAAAGAAGTCTTGTGCACATAAAAATAAGGAAAGGAGGAACAGGGAAATCTATCAATATTTTCTGTCCTTACTTAGATGTCATGAGGATTTAACTAACACACCTGAAGTCAGCTTGGCTAATGACTCTGTCTTTCATTATTTAGATATGTCTGTACCAGAATAGCCCTGGGATTGTCTCCATTGTACATATTTGACTTTGACGCTGTTTGCTCCTTAAGGATTTGATGACTATTTATCCAAGAAAAAAAAATGCATTTACATTTTTAAATGAATATTATGACATGACATGTTTGGGAATCTGAGAGACATTGGGAGTTCATGATGTTTTGAGGTAGTAAGAATAAATTTTTTCTAGAACTCAAACATCTTGCCACTTGTCCCTCTTCTTGGCATCATGTTGGACATATATTTAGTAGTCATACATAAAGCAGGGGCTGGCTGCTGTGCTGGAGAAGCCCTGTCTGTCTTTATCATTACCCTCATGAAGCTTGCTGTTACTTTTTGATATTAGATAAATATGACAAAAGATTTAATTAGTGGAAACATAGGAAATGGTAGAGAAATTAGAGTTGCTGTATTTCATGATATAAGTGAAGTGCTTAGCACTCTACATGGATCCTACTAGGTGCTTAGCAAACATTGGTTAAATGACTGAATAAATATTTTCTAGAGCCGAGAAGATGATGGCTCTCAGCTATCATATATTTGGGTCTCCATTCATGAGTATGAGGCTTGAGGATTCTCAAACATTTTTTTACTGGAAAACTGACTTCTTATTTCATATGTAGGTTTACAAGTGATCATAAGAATGATCAAGTCCAGGGGTGTGGATGTTGCTCTGTAGTAGGGAAATTGCCTAGTATATGCCAGGCCCTGGGGTTGATCTCTGGCAATGCAAAAGGAAGCCAGGAACGAAACCAAATCCATTGACCTTTACATCCAGTGAAGTTTCTGAGACCAGAGAGTTCTTTCTTGCAATAGGTATGGGAACCTGTAGCTGAAGATTTTTTAATGGATCATATGTCAATTCTCTGCAGACACTTTTCCCCTATCCAAATCTTTGGAGTCCTTTAGAAATTCTTCACACTAATTATCTAATTACCAAAAATCATTTCCTCAAATTTTCTTTTCTCTCATTTTTACATCATCTTGTGGATCAAATTAAATAACTCTTCTCCTTCCTTTGCTTTTTTAACTTTGAAATTTTTTGTGGATTATAATTACTCTCCATCTTGGCAATGGTTTCAATGAATTATCCATTTTCTCTAATCTCTCCAGATACCTGGATTGCTCTGTGGGCTTTATCATCTTGCTGCTCTTGCCTAGCGTTCCTCTCACTGCTGTTCTGTGCATTTGTTCTGAAAGGAGATGCCTTAAACTGTGCCCTCATGCTGGTGAGCATCTTTAAGAAACAGATGTTTACTTGGTATCGTCATGATGCAATTTTATTGCTCTGTAGCTTTTTATGGCATTACCAACAATTTGTCTTTTCTCACAACCTGTGCCTAAAGCTTTGAAAAGCTTTACATGCACTTATCGGGCTTTATTTTTATATGAGTTTTTTGAAGAAGAAGAAGAGGAAAAGGCCGAGGAGGGGCCAAATGCATTTGAATCTTTTATTTAGAGAAATACTTTCTTCTAACCCAACCCATTAGAGTTTGAAATTCTTACAACTTTATAAAGTATTTCTTTATTAACAGACTAATGGTTTCTACATATAGATATGTAATATCTCATCCTGCGGGACAGAATTATTCCCATTCTGCAGATGATGTAACTGACCACCAAGGAGTCTAATGGCTGCATCACAAAGCTAGGGCAGATCCAGGACTCAGCCTTGGACCCCCTGATTCCTAGTCCAGAGTCATTTTTTTGCTTCAAAACAGCTGCCTCTTCCATCACAGCTGTTGTTTAGAGAAGCCAATTTCAGTTTCAGATACTGCATATACAGTAAAGAATTATGGTAAACTTTATCCCCAGCCTCCAACACTTACTGTATACTTTGTTTTATCTTATTGTTTTGCAACTGTCAAAGGGTCAAAAAGAAAATGGAAAAAAAAGAAACAGGGATGGTGGAGTACAGCACATGCTTTTCTTTGCAGAGACCCCTGCTCAAAACTGGCCAAGGACAAGCCCATGGTTCTGAGGTTTCCCTGTTGCAGTGAGAGAGACTAAACATCACGGTGCTCTGGTGATAATAAAACAGAACACACAATACAAGGCTTCAATGACGATGTCCTGGAATGAGGACCCCCAAATTATGAACAGGTTGTCTTCCAAATGTTCTCTAGAAGGAAGTTGCTCAGAATAATGAATCCATGTTCTCACAGGGGGAAGAAAGCCTCGTCAAAGAGATTAAGAGTTTAAGTGCACCTACATGATATTATTTATGTGGTCATGGGAATCGAACTTAGGGGTGTTCTATCACTAAGCTACAGTCTCAGCCCTTATGTATTTATTGTTTGCTTTGAGATGGGGTCTTGCTAAGTTTCTGAAGCTGACATCCACCTTGTGATCCTCCTGCCTCAGCCTCCCAAGTACCTGGCATATACTACTATACCTGGCTAATATCCTTATTTTTAAAATTTATCTATTTTTAAAAAAATATTTTTATGTTTTCTAATTAGTTGTACTTGATATAGAATGTATGTTGATATATATATATATATATATATATATATATATATAGAGAGAGAGAGAGAGAGAGAGAGAGAGACTTCTTTTTATTGTACATAATGTAGAATTACATTAGTGGTGTAATCATATATGCATATAGGATAGTAATGCCCAATTCATTCTACTGTCTTTCCTATTCACCCCTTCTTTTCCTTCACACCCCTTTGTCTCATCTAAAATACTTCTATTCTTCCCTAACCCCTCCTGCCTTATTGTGAATTAGCATCAGCATATCAGAGAAAATATTTGGCCTTTATTGGGGGGGGTTAGTGTATTTCACTTAGGATGATATTCTCCAGTTCCATCCATTTACCAGCAAATGCCATAATTTCATTCTTCTTTATAGCTGAGTAATATTCTATTGTGTATAAATACCACATTTTCTTTATCCATTCATGTGTTGAAGGGCACATAGGTTGGTTCCATAGTTTAGCTATTGGTATTGAGCTGCCATAAACATTGATGTGGAAAGTCATTATGGTATCCTTTATGTTTAAACTGAAGAGTGTGATAACTAAGTCAAATGATGGTTCCATTCCAAGTTTTCTGAGGAATCTCCATACTGTACCAATTTGTTGTCCCACCAGAGATGTATGAGTGTGCCTTTCCCCCCCCACATCCTCGGCAACATTTACTGTTGCTTGAATTCTTGATGATAGCCATTCTGAGTAGAGTGAAATAAAATCTCAGTGTAGTTTTAATTTAATTTCTTTAACTGCTAGAGATGTTGAGCGTTTTTTCAAATACTTGTTTACTGATCATATTTATTCTTTTGTTAAGTGTCTGTTCAGTTCCTTAGCCCATTTATTGATTGGGTTATTTGTTTTTTTTATTGTTAAGTTTTTTTGAGTTCTTTATGTATCCTGGAGATATTTCCAGTGCATATCATCAAGATTTTCCCCATATAATTGCAGCAATGATGGGCCCTAGAATAAGACTCTGTTTTGCAAGTTCTCTGGCCTGTCTTTGATTATTTGTCCAATGATAGTAACAATAACACCTATCTCAAAGCATTGTTGAGAGAAATAAATGGCTTGGTCCTGGTAATGGATTTATTCTAGTAATGACCACAGAGTAAGCACCGTGTGTCCCCTGTGTTACCATTGCTGCTTTCCTCTTGTTATACTTCAGAGCTACATAATGGCTTTCCTATGCAATTTTATCAAAGGCATTGGAGATTGGACAGTGTGAAGAGATGGCTGGCATGTATGGATCTATGAAAAATATCGATCTCTAACAAGTGAGAATACATAACCCTTCCCAGTGGAAGATCCGAGAGTGGGAAAGAGTGGTGGTCCTTCTTGTCTCCCATTATCACAGTGGTTGTTTAGCCCACAACCAACAACCAACTTCAGAATAAAGGCCAAGTGGAGATGGCCATGAGAAGTGGGAAGGAAGGAGAAAGCAGATTGTTCTGGTGCCAAGATGTTCTCTGGGGGACAACCATCTGGGACTGAGCACCAAGTGTGCCCCATGGTACAATGAACAATCTGGGGCCACTTACATAGACTCTCAAGGTCCCAGTCTCCCTATGTGTGAAAAGATGACAACGATACTGTCTACTCATAGGGTCGTTACGAGGATTAAATGAGAAAACATGTATAAATGATGTAGAAGAGTACCAACATATCATCAGTACTTTAGAAGGGATTGACGGGGTGGGGTGGGGGTGGATATTTCAGATATATTAAATGACAAGCAGCCATTGGTTTTGCTTGAATTCTGTTTGTACCCAAGATATGTACTATCAGAGGTTTTTTCTAAAGTCACACTCTGAATTGTCTCTCTTTTTTTTTGCACATGTTTGCACTTTTTTTTCCTACCATGGTTTCTCAATGTCAACTTAATGTTTTTATCATCTTTAGAAAGGCAAAACCAGTTGAACGAATTTCAACCCTCCCTTGCATCAATCTAGACTATATCCAGAGCTTCCCTTTTTAGATCTAGATTGAGAAGTGAAAAGGAATCAAATCCATATCTTTCTCTGCAAGAGGTGTGACCCAGCCATTTTCTCCTGTACAATTCCTGCTCTCAAGTAATGCTGCACTCTTCTTTGATCAATCTCCTTGTAAAGCTAAAATGGTTTGAAATGATGAGACACAGTGGTCAGAGAAAAGGAGCATGTGGCGCTAACAATTATGGAGGTATTTACCCCTCAGTAAATTGTGACTTAGCCTCTTGGTGCTTCAGTTTCTTCCCCTGGAATTGGACATAATACCATCTACCATTTTGAACAGAGTTAGTGAGATTATGAATTATTAATTACTACAGTGTTTCAATTTACCATCTTATTTGTGTTTTCTCTCTTGATGTCATCAAAATCTGCACTTATTCATGGTAGTATATTGTGTGCATGAAGGACATCTTTCATAAGTGGTAAAAAAGAAAAGTTTCAGAGAACTTGTTCTTAAAGAATGGATGAATTCTAGTCCTTTGGGAATTTCTCCACTGATGTTTTTCTTCTGATATATCTAGAGAGGCAAAGAACTCACATTTGGACACCCCAACAGGGTGCAGTGTGTCACTCTTCCTTGCTTCATATTCATGAAGAAACATAAGACCCAGCAGCTTCTCAAGCTGACACATATTCTATAAGCATTAAAAGGGTCTGGCAAGGATGCTTGACTGAATTGAAGACCATCTTTCCTTCCTTTGGAAGAAGGTTTCAGGAACCACCAACAAGGACAAACTCCTCTTGAAGTAGTTTGGCCTCACTTCTGACTCACAGAAAAAAATAGCCCAATAAGACCTTGATGTCCTTGATGTTGGGCCATAATAATATAGTTTAGAAAATTCTTGAAGCACAAAAGCTGTTGATTCTGCTTTTCACACAAATAGATGCACACAACCAAATATATACTGATGACAGATCTTAAAAGCAACACAATCCTTAAATCAGCAAAATATGTCTGAAACAAAAATTTGTGGGAAGCATGCAATCTAGAATTGTTTATAAGCAAATGCATTCCATCTTAAAAAAAAAGGAAAAAAAAAAGAAAATTCTTAAAGCAGATATAATCAAATGCTCACCTCAGTAATAATACAATAAATCAATAAGAATCACAAAAAGGAAAGCACCCATAGAATACAACATTACAAACTTATTGTGTACTCTCCAATGGACATCCAATGAATATCCGTGTTGGATGTATTTGTTTGCTATGTCTGTTCACCCACGGGAGTCTGTGAAAAGTGAGTGAGATCCCTATGGCAGGTTTTTAGTTTGAACATCTTATGTTTTCAATGAAAATTTTCAGATCGATTGCAATGTTTAAAATACAAAAGGAGTGAACACATTCTGAACCATCAAGAAAGCCATCCTATGCCTGGGAACGGCCACATGATTTCACTGCTGAGGATTATATGTGAGTTTACACATTGGTACCAAATGATCACATCCAGCCAGAAATTCGTTAGGTGATCATGTCCTACTGTTAATGAGACAGCGATCATCATGTGTCTGCTATTGTACTCTTGTTGGATTCTTTTACTAATTATGAAGACAAAACTTCTCTTTTACAGTGATCAGCTATAATTGAAAGATATTTTCACAGACTAGAATTTTAGCTTCATAATTTATTTAATAAATCCAGAATGTTTTGACATCATGAAAATGACAGTGTGGTGGAATAATGTTCCACATTAATTGTCACAGGCTAATGAGAAAAGAACAGAGCAGACTTAATATATAAATGGGGTTTTTGTATCAAATGAACAGTAAGTGACATCACAGAACATGGTAAAAAAATATTACCCAGGTTTTATAGTTCAAGTAAAGAATTATGATTGAATAATTAAATGATCACAGGTCACATCACACAGTGGTATAATCATACCTAATGCCAGGAAATCCAAGGAAAGCAGCAAATCCCATGTTGTTCGTGGGTGTCTGTGAAAAATCTATCTTTTTACACACAATTTACAGAGGTTTGTGAGGATTACACATAAATAGACAATGAACATTTTTTCATTAAATCATGCTTCAAAGTCACTTTTAGTTCATTTTGGGGGGGAGGCTGGACAGCTACACAAATGAGTCCATGAAAACCATGAGTTGTTGCTTAAACTAATTATTTTTTAAAAAGGAAAATTATTACAGTGATGGCTATGATTCAAGGAATGATCCATCGGGCTCGACATTACAAATACACAAGTTGACAGGAAGTGAAATAAATGACTGTATGTTCTTTTTTATACAATTAAATTCACATAGATCATTTAGTTTTAGCAAAATAACAAAACATCATTTGTCACATTACATTTTTTTGAAGAGTTTTGGCTACATATTTTTATTTGTATATAATGTGAAGCTTTGTTTAGATACCTCACAATATAAGAATTATAATCACATTTTCACATACTTAGGTAAAATGTAATACAAAAAAATTTTGAGACCACAATGAAATCTTATGGTAATGTTTATTTTCCAATGCAAGTTTTCTTCATTTTGCTCCAGTACTATATAAGATTTTCTTTTCCATGAATAAAAGTTTTAGAAGTGAAATTTAACATAGAATACTTGCTACACATACATCATTAGGTACTATTATTCTCACTTTAAAAACAAAAATATATCTTCTTGCGGGCATGGTGCTACATGCTTGTAATCCTAGCATCTCGGGAGGCTGAGTCAGGAGAATTAAAAATTCAAAGCCAGCCTCAGCAATTTAGTGAGGCCCAAAGCAAGTTAGTGAGACCCTGTATCAAAATAAAAAGTAAAATGGATGAGGATGTGACTCAGCAGTTAAGTGCCCGTGTATTCAATCTCTGATACACCAAAATAAAATACTATCAAATAAAAAATAAAACTAAATAAAAGTACAGCTTCTGACAGAATAAATGACTTGTCCACAGTCATAAAATTATAGAATAACAGAATAACTATGGGAAGTAGAATATACATGGTTGCAATTTCTGTTTTTTCAAACAACAAAATACAGAGGGGCAGTTAACAAAAATAATGAGTTTCAGTTGTGGAAAGTTGACCTGGAATCCCTATTCTTTGACAGTAATTGTACAATAAGAAGGAGGAATCTAATTAAGTTACAGTTAATCATAATGATAAAAGGTCACTTGAATAAGAATAGAAAGCATTCTATACTAGCTCAGAAGGACTCATCAAAATGGAAAATATTTTAGCAATTGATGCATAAATATAACTCATCCTTTACTTTTAATGAAATATTAATGTTCATTATCAAGAGATGTAATTTATAATAAAAATGTTTGTTTTTCTTCGGTGTGCTCTTCTTTCTTAACTTCTCTGTCTCTTCTACCTTCTCTGTCATTTTTAGGTTCTGTTCCTTTCTCCCATGTCACATGTCTCCTGAAGTCTTTGTCCATATCTAGAGACATTTTTCCTATTTTGATCTTCCAAGCAAAAAGTTTTGTCTTCATAGTATGACATAGAGTGATATCAGTTCCACCACTAGGGTAGGAGAAGAATTTTCCAATCATTCATGGTGAATATAACACTCCAGCCCCAGAGAATCCAAAGTTGTTTAATACTGAATTTACAGTATTTTCTGGAAGGCAAGAGTACATCAGGAAGAGATAAGACCTTTTTCAATGAAAGCAAATAAAATATTTACTGAGCACCTACCACATGCAAGGGCTAGATTTATAGGTAGGGAATAAAAATGAGAATAGGGCAGGCATTGTCTTCAGATTGGACACAGAAAACTTCAAATTATAATGAAGCTAAATAATTGTTTGAGGTGATTATAATAAAAGGTAATATAAGACTAATTTGTAAATATAGTGAAGACAAATGCAGAGTTGTAATGACATAGATGGAATTGCAGGTCTATTCTGAAAAATTTATAAGGAATTTTATCATTGGAGAACTGAAAATGCAGAATTATTGTTGGGTTAAAGTTTTAAATCATTCTGATCAATTGCATGTTATTCAAGTCAAAAACAAAATGTCCTAATAAAACTCCAAAGCACTAATGAAGATTTCCATCTGGAGAAATCAGATATCATTATCAAGAGTAGTAAGGAAAATAGTGAAGGCTAGTAATAGTTAAAGAAATAGTTATGGTTGTAGTTACCACTTACATGGAAAACCTACTGTACTTACATGCCAAAAACTTCATATAGTATTCCAGACTCAGAATGAATATTAAAGATTAAATGTGGCAGGTCATGAGTGGCAATTATAAAATTTATTTTTTTCCATAACTATGGGTTTCCATCTTTTACATTGGAATCTGGCTTAATTTAAATCTCAGAAACTTTCTGAGATGTGATTGGTATAAAAAGAGAAACTATTATTTCAGGACAAAGCAAAGTGAAAAAAGCTCTTTCTTGCACACATGTTTCCAGTTTTGCTGCTTAATTTTGGAAAGAGGTAATTCCATGTCAAAATTAGACCAAGTGAAAAATGCACACACAGTAATCTTCATCTTCATTATCTGGAGTAGTTCAAAATGCTCAAAAAATGGAACTCTTCTCAAAGAAAGGAATGCATGTTCAGGTAATTACAAATAACAGATGCATCTGGTTATCTTAATTGTTTGGGAATGTCTCAATTAGCTGAGGATGTTTTCATGATGACTTGGAGACAGTGAAAATTTTTCACAGCAGATTGAATTCAGTGGTGAGAGGAAATATAGGCAGCTCACCCTGAAGTCTATTAATGACTATAGAATCTCTTCAGAGATCCATATCTTTTGAATTTTATTTGCCTGTAAAGATAATATAATTTTTTTTTCTTTTTAATCTCTGCAGTTTCATGGTTGGTCTGAAGAGGAGGCAGAACGGTCCATCCTTTAGGTACCCAAGCTAAGGTAGGTCACATCCAGCCTCAAGACTTCCATCGTGATCACAGCTCTATCTTTTTAAAAAAATTGTTTCTCCCTGAGATTTGCTTCTCTGGCTTCCTCATCACTTTGGGTTGGCTCTTTGAGAAGCTTAGAATGATCCAGAATGACAGGTACATCTTCAATCTGTTTTAGGACTGATGGTTTAGGGACACCTTGAAAATATCCATACCATCATACTTGGTTTGGATATGTGTGACTCATTGGCCAAAGTTTCACGTACTGGAGCTGAGTCCCCAGTGTGGTGATTTGCAAGTGGTGAGTCCTAAGTGGAGCCTAGTGGGAGGTAATTAGGTCGTATGGGCTCTATCTTCATGAATGGATTGGTGGGTCATGTCTCAGGGGACTGGATTCTTTCTTTTGAGAATGGGCTGTTAGCAGCAAACCTAGAGACTCCCTATGTCACTCTTCCACAGGTGCTGCTGACTGCTCCATTCATGGTGCCACCTCCGTGATGCCATCATCCATGAGGCCCTCACTGGAGCCAAGCAGGTACTGGTGCCATGCTCTGAAACCTCTAGAACTGTGAGCTCAGTAAAGCTCTTTCCTAATAAAGCAACCAGCCCCTTGTATTTTGGAATAGCAACACAAGATGGGCATAGACAGGTATGCAGCAAGATTGTTTGTCTAGATCCGCCACCATAGAATTGCCACTGCACAGCCCTTTATGCTTCCATAGGTAAAATTCCGTATAGATCCTGTCCTTTTCCAATGTTTATTTCTTTATATTTTTTAGAAGAAACATAGTCGTCAACCACAGGAACGTACATAAGCAATTACTATGATGTCCGACTAATCCATGTGTCGTACTTCCAAACTTTTTTCCTGGGTGAAACTTCTGTGCTCTTGGCTTCTACTCAACTTTCGTGCTTTTGGCTTATTAACATAGCTTAAAAGAGAAAGCTTGGTCTGTTCCAAGGGAAATTTCCAATGAGATTGTTTAGAAACCCTTCAATACTGATTTTTTTTCAATCCTGACAAAAAACACTCTCAAGCCAGAGGAAACTTTTTATAATTCCTAGTGAAGAGGTTATGAGCCATTAGAAGTCACTAATTCTTGGCTTAATAACCACCTTTACATAGAAAACATGAGTCGGGTTAAATCCTATAGACAGAAGGAATACACACCTGGGGTTAATCTAACCAGCAAGTGGGTGCCCCATTGCCACAAACAAGTTCGGATCAATAGTATTTATCTGGCTGTCCTTGATATAGAACATGAGCTCCTCCTCTAAATCTTTCCTGCCTATAGTGATCAGCAGGGAAAACCTAATGTTCTGTAATAATTAACTGCTCCTGAAAAAGAAGTCAGTCTCTCTTAATTTTTCATTGCAGTTCCACACACACAGCATCTATACTTAGAGAGTACTTACTGCAGAGCAGGGTACAAATGGGAGAGGGTAGAGAAAGAGGGAGATGTCTGGGAAGTAAATATATGCTTAATTAGAATGCAAAGCCCCAGAGTTCTATCTTTCAACTTTTTTTCTGTAGATTCACCTTTTCCAAAGTAGAATACTCCTTGCTATTTAACAGAGATTTGCAGCATCAGAAGACTCCCTCATTAATTGGGCAAGTAATCAACAGTATTTCATTATGAAATTCTGGTTCCTTAGAAGCAAAAACATTGGTTTACTATGTCATAAATTAATACATAAAGACAGAGTTTCCAAGTGCTCAGCTATTAAGGCTTCTCTTTGTCATTAATTCTTTTACCTGATCCTTGCTTGCTCACTGTGTAGATGTTGGACAACTCATTGTTGGGTTCCAAACAAACCCTTCTGGCTTTGGCTGATAACTAACAATACCTTTTCATACATTGGCTGAAAAGTTTTTATTCTTGAATTTAATGCTTACTGTGTTAGTCAGCTTTACTGACTTGTGTTAGTTATTATTATTATTATAATAAATTACCTGAGATAATCAACTTATAAATAAAGAGGGTTATTCTGGCTTATGATTTTGAAAGTTTCAGTCCATGATCAGTTGGCCCCATTGTTTGTGTCTGTTACTATTTTAGATTCGAATCACTTTCCATGTCAGAAAAGTAATAGCATGTAGTTTGTTGGCAAGCCATTTGCATATTCAGTCAAACCCAGTTCTGCTTGCCTTGCTGTTCATCTAGTGAGATCTATAAGCTCTTTGAGGGCAGGAGTCTGCTTCATGTATTTAGCACTGTGCTTGACTAGTAGTAGGTTTTTAGGATAGGCAGAGGAGAGACACATCTGTGAGGCTGAAATCATAGATAAATTCCTCCAGCAGTGATTCTGGATGGATTCTTCAGACTTTATGGAAGTGAAAATTAAATATTACTGTTATTTGGGTAAGTGGCTGGTTTCATTAACAAAAGAAAATCAATCGAGAAAAGTTTACAATGTGAGAAATGACCTACAGATTTTGGAGACCAATATTCATGTATTACAAAATAGGAAACAAAGGTGAGACATTGTTCCAAATTCAGCCGGTGACACATTTTGTCAAGTTTAATAAGTGCAGGTAGACTGACACCACAGGCACACACACACACACACACACACACACACACACACACACACATTGGTGAAGAGAATACCAGAGATGCAAGACAAGTGACTCAGAACTCTACAAAAAAAAAATGATCCAAAGGAGAAGGAGCAGGACTCTGGCCCCACAGGACAGTTAAGAGTGTTCAGCCTTCACAGTCACAGGGCAATGGCCTCAGATATCCACCATGTGGCTTGGGAACGTTGCCTTGCCTCTATGAGCCTCCATTTCTTCACCAGAGAAGTGAAGGTAGTGATGGAATTTGTTGGATGATATTGAAACTCTAGTGACACAAGACCCTCAAAGTTGAAGAGCTATCAAACAAATGCAGACTCATTAACGCAAATACTCAAATCTTGTTCCCCAATAGTGACCTGATTTCTTTAGACATATTACACTGACAGAGTTCTTTCTCTCAAATCGTTCCAAGTCCGGGTGGTTTTCCTCTTTCTGCTGATCTGTCCTTATTTTTCAACTCTGCCACAATTAGCTCAGCTGAGTGGTCAAAGACTTATACTCAGAAGATGCCCCAAGAGGTCATATTGCAAGAGAAAACCCTGCTCTCTCCATTCACATGAGAGAGGAGGTACTGACTAAGGCACTCACCCCACTGTCTCACCAATGGAGGAAGAGCCAGGGCCAAAGGGAGGGGCCAGTTTCCCCATCATGGAACGTTCTTGCCACTGAAGTCATTGGAACTTGAGGGGTCTGTGAACTGCATCTTTTTATTTAAAGTCAGGAGCACCCTGGCCCCTCTTTGTAGGAGTGTCTGAGTTGGAGGAGCAGGGGTGGGTTGCCATGACAATATTGGAGTCTCAAGTCTGATATCTTTCACTGTTAGAGTCTTAGGTCACCAGAGTAGCTGCAACAGAGTAATCCTAGCAACCACCACCATGTTGTGTCAAGAACTGTAGCTTCTGGCCAAGCTCTATTATTGGGCCTGCTTGGGGCTAGACTTTATCTTCACTTATAATACAGTATTACAGAGATCTAGTCTCCAACAGTATGCATGTGTGTCTTCTTCTCTCTTTCTTCTCCTTCATTCCACGTATCTACTCCTGTGAGGTCAGTGAACACAAGTCATATGGATTATTCCTAACTCTACTATTTTTCTTTTTTTATTTTGTATGAGGGATTGTACCTAGAGCCACATCCTCAGCCCTTCTTATTTTTTATTTGGAACTTATGATCCTCCGGTCTTGGCTTCCCAACTTGCTGGGATTACAGGTGTGTACAACCACACCCGACACTTATTCTATTCTTGAACTATAGAACTCTTAATCTTCTGGCCTTGTACATGAATGTCAAAGCACTCAATAAATATTTGACAGTTACCACACATAAGAAAAGAAACTCAAGAAAGAGCAACAGGTTAGGTAGAGTTTTGAAAAGGGAAGCTATATGAGCACCTCTCCAGAAAAATCAAGCTGAAATTAAAGAGTTTAATTGAGTCAAAATAAACTGAATGTTGGCTGAACTTCACCGATGAGTATGAAACAGATATATGGGATTACATGTTAATTGGATAATTGGTACACTGCTGTCAGTTCAAATATACAGTTGCAGATTTAGCCAGATTGCAATAGTTCACAGCTCACTTTAAAGTTGGTTGTTTATTTTTATGTACACAATATTCCTAATCAGTGCCACTCTACATATTCCATGGAGGAGGAAGAATGGTGGGCAAAGTTAGAAAGGCCTGGAAAAAATCCAGAAGAGGACTGCTAATCGAGAAGTGTCTCAACTTTCACAGGAAAATGATGGAATCTTAGTATAAGAAGGCTTAATGCCTTGAAATCACACTGTCAAGGGTAAGAAAAAGATTCTGGTGATGACTCAATATATGGGTTGGATGTTGTTTTGAAAACAATAATATTTGCCATTGTAGATGGTTTATAGAGATGTGAGGACAAACATTTCACATTGTTATTTAATTTAGAAGGGACAGAGCTAAGGACGTTAGAGTAACAGCAAGTAGACAAGAGCATTCATTCTGTTTCCCATTCTGTCTGAGCTGCAGAGAGGGATTGGCTGTCTCTGAGTTCTTATATTCAATAACTTGACTTTACAGAACTTTTATCACAAAGTGGTATCCACTTGCCTATCTCTTTCATCTAGGCTAGTGTGGGGGAATTGCCCAGTGGAATATGGCAGGAAAGATAACATGCCACTTCAGAGGCTGAACCTCAGGATCCCTGTTCTCTGTCTTTTTCACTATCAGAACAAGTCTATTCTAGTGGGCTACAAGAAGAGAGAGCATGAGGAGCAAACCAAATTAGCTCAGGTTTCCCACCCAAGACCCCAGACATGCAAAAGAACCAGCGAAGTATGTGAAGCCACCCAACTGACCTGAAGATGATGTCAGAGGCATGAGTGAGCCTAACAGCCCAGAGCTGCCTGATAGACCCATTGCCTCGTGAGTGATACATAACTATTGTATTAAGCCAGACCAGTGCAGAATGGTGGTGATTATTGCCCCTTATTGCAACAATAGACAACTGATATGGAGACATTGGTGTCTGATGGAATTTGTCTCCCTCTGTAATATTAATGTGGCTGTGACTTCTGGTGGACTAGATGAGATATCCATAATTTGACTAGAGATAAAAATATGAATATGAGAAGATGAATACAAAGAAACACACACTTATGTTGATCTATATAATGTATACACACAGAGTGGTAGATGTGATTACATATATGTGTGCATATAACCACAGGTCTGTTGGTACAACCACATTTAAACATATATATTTACCTGTCTCTAGATCAATGAGCACAAATTGTAAACTCAGACAAGATGCTTTACACAGAGCTCCTCCACCTGAGATATTCATCTTCATATTAAGAGAAGTTACTCATTTCTGTCATCTGGGATTTATTCACAGTGTTCTCAATGGCAGATCCTGTGCACTGATGTAGCCTGGGCCAGAGCAGATTTATTCAGTAGGTTGGGTAACTAACATATCTTGCAATTTAGCCAAATACAGGTTTTATTTGCTCACCCATCTTTCCTTTCCTCTTATGGTACAGGTGGCCCTGCACAAGATTTGCTCACATCAGTGATTAGTCCCTGTATCATTTTTATAGGTCTATTTTTAAAAGGTGCTTATTTAAGTGACTGGTAACTAATCATAGTTGTACAATTGACTGAAAAGTTGACTCAGTGTAAAATCCAAATTAAATTGAAAAGAAGCCCAAACCCTCATTATAAATTATTCTTCCCAGCTCCACAAACACTCATTTTACAAACATGGAAAGCATGAAGAGACAAAGTTTGCCTTCCTGCAAAAAATATGTTCAACAATTAAAGACCAAAATTTATAGCAAAGGAAGAATGTTCCTCTTTCTTTGCAGTGACACTAATAAAAGGAAAGAAATATAATTACTGCTTAGTGTAGGCTGGGAAATGCCTAAATTTTAAAATTAGAATAGTAGCATTTTATTTCTGGACAAGTTTGACTGTTCTTTTTACACAGAGCGTCAGACAGGCTTAGGGGGGCATGACCTCATCGCAAAGATTTGGGCTTCAAAGGCCGCTCCTCAAACCTCTTGCTGATCACCTGCCCTTCTACCACCCCAAATTAAACAGTTAAAAGTTTTGAAGCCTTCTTGCTTTACATGAAACATTTTTCTACCATCCTTCAGTCAATTACCCGGAGGCCAAAAATATCTCTTCCTCCATTCAGCTCATGGCACCTCCACTGCGAAGTGCTCTAAATCCATTAGCGTGGCCCTCTATGCATGCTACATCATCAGAGGAACAAAGCCGTGATGATGTAGAAGAACCCATGTCCATGTATATCGCCAGAGTTCTAGCCTCTTGATCAGCCGGCGGGTTTCATAAACATTCCAGATGGCTTGCTCTGCCTGAAGGAAGAATGGATAATCACACTGCACTCCCCTCTACACAATAATAAAATAAGGCCATGAAGCAAGAAGCCTGAGCCTGAGAAAAACACTGAGAGGACTGCTTAGAACAATAGAACCAAGTGATTGGGAGGCACGTCAGTGCCCTCACCCTTTATGAGGGAAGGTGGCCTGCTTTCCCAGGAAGCATGCAAAACCAATTGTATTATGCAACAGCTCTGCTGAAAAATAAAGCCCAAACAACAGCAGCAACCACAACAAAAACTGTGCCTAAATAATTTCTTTTAGAAGAACTGGGTGAAAAGGGAATTTAAATTAAAGCTCTGAAATAAAATGACCTTTGCCAGCCAGAATTCTGAGCTATGTATACATAGCTAGAGATACACTTAAAGTTTGTATAGCCAGAAAGGAAGGGTCTGATGAGGCTTATATTCATTCCGAGGAATACTGAGTGGCACTCCATGGAGTAGATGGAGGTATATAGTCGGGACGGTGTTATCTAGAGGTTTTCTTGAAGAAACTGAGGTGACTGCCACCCACACCCAACTCTGAGAGCCATCCTTACAGCATTTGTCTCCTTTCTCTTTCCAACTGCTTTGAATTCCCACCCCACCCCCCAGCCCCACCGCGCGCACCTTTGCTCCTTGGACAGTATCCTTTGCTCTGTGGATAGTCGCCCCGTTTGTTTTAGTAAACATTCTCCTGATTGAAGACTTATATCCCCTCTCAAAGTATTTGATTTTCTTGCTGTATGATTAGAGCATGTCAGATTTGTAACTTAAAATCTGCTCAATATTTATCAGAAAACAGTCTGTGCAGAGCACAGAGGATTTTCAAGGAAGTACAAGTATTCTATAAAATATTGCAATGTAGGATACATGTCATTCTAAATTTAACCAAATCCATAGAAATGCAACATCAAGAGTTGCATATTCTCTAAGTGATAGCTACATGTGGATGTAGGTTCACTGAGTGTAACAAATGTACCCCTCTGCTGGGGGAGGCTGACCTAGGGGAGGCTGACCTAGGGGAGGCTATGTGAGGACAAAGGATGTATAGGAAATAGCTGCACCTTCTACTTGATTTTTCTGTTAACTTAAGACTGCTGTACAAATAAAGTCTACATTTAAGAAAGAAAGAATAAAAAGGAAGGAAGGAAGGAAGGAAAGAAAGAAGGAAGGAAGGAAGAAAGAAAAAAGAAAGAAAGAAAGAAAGAAAGAAAGAGAGAAAGAAAGGGCTATGTGTCCTTATCCATTTATTGGTAACCAATTAGAGTGTACACCTGAAAGTCTGAGCAAACATACTTGATGTACAAGTTCAAATCAACCCATGCTCCAAATGGAACTACAAGTTCCGACCAACTGGATCTGCTGCATATTGCAGTACACCAGGATCCCTTACATGTAAGCCAAGTCAAAAGGTTACTGTCCTGAGGAATAGCACCTGCACAGAGAGGTCCCATGGTGCCAACTCCATCTCTGGATATGCTGCTTATTCTGAGTTGTTGGTTGTAATGATGATAGGAAGAGAGATGAGACAATGCAGGCTTGGAATGACATTGCCATCTGAAGAGGCGTGAACCTACAAGGTGAATCTCTCAGGTTGATCCATGTGATTGTATCTAATCATTGTGAAAAATTAGTCTTTCCAACTGAGCTTGATATTTGGCCTCTTCTCCACTCTCCATGATGTCAACTTGTTTTATGATGTTAATAAGTTAAGAATTCAATAAGCCAAACAATTCTCTGTCTTCAATAAATTATTTAATACACCAAAATGAAAAAAGCTAGCAATAAGAGCATGGGAACATACAATATATAAATAGAATTGTGTTATATAATCAACTCAGTACTCTAGTTTGCTTTTATATATGTATATATGTATGTGTGTGTATATAGTTTGAATCAAGTTTAAATTAGTAAATTTTAAAAAAGTTCTTCTGGACTAAGTACAGATAAGAGGCAAAATTATTTTGAAAAAGAATAATAATACTGGTGAACAAAGATCAAATTATACTGTTCTTGTATGCCTGTACAAACATGTAACAATATACCCCACCATCATGTATAATTAAAATGCACCAATTAAAAATTAAAGGAAGAATATTAAAAGATATTCTAAAACTATAATAATGAAAACAGTGTGTTACTGGATTTGTGAAAAGAGAAAGAAAACAGGTTTCCTGTCAACATTTTAGCATTTTTCTTTTAAAACTTATGGATGCTCTAAGATCAGTCATAGGGGTTCAAAAACCAGCTTAGGCATGAAAGAGACCCAAAGAAATAACACAAAATACAGAAAAAAAACATAAGAAAAACAAAGATAATATAGATATTAGAGGAAAATACAAAAACAGCTATGATTAACATCCTCTGAGACATAGGAGAAGATACTGAATCTATGAAATAATAAACTGCTAGAAGAACAAACATCCTAAGAAGAAAGTACTGTTGGAGACTGAAATATGTTAGCTGAAATTTATTAAAAAATCAGAAAAAGTGGAGAAAAAAATAAACTGCTTAGAAGAAATTAAATGCAGGAAGAAGGTTAAGACATGGGGGGAAAAGGTAGAAAAATCTGGAAGCTCAGTAACCACGTGATAGTACTCTCAAAGAGAAAAGAAATGTTGAAGAGAAAATATTTCCAGACTGAGGATAGCGATGCATCACATAGTATGCAAAATTTTAGTAATAAGAACACCATCACACAAGGGTCTATCTTCAATGATGTTATTGATCCATAAAGATAAATAGAAAAATCCTAAATGTTTCCAGAAAGAATAATGGATGGCATAATAAGATCAGGAATTAGAGTGACACGGTCCTCTTAAAAGCAAATCTGGAAGCTGGAAAATCAGAAAAAAAAATATTTAAAAGAAAAGAAAAACCAGATTTCATGCCTATAATTCTATATTCCAAAAGAGCTATGGTGGTAAAATAAAGGCATTTCCAGTCACCTGGAAGGCCACCCTTCCCAACTACAAGCTTGCAAGCACAGGCATGCATGCATGCGTGCACACACACACCACACCCAAATCATAAACATCCTTTATGGGATGTATTTCATTAAATCAAAGAAATAAATCAAAACAAAAGGAGCATATGCAATATAGGAAAGAAGGGATTCAAAGCAAGAGGAAAACATAAGATGACAGTGAGGTTCAGCACATCCATAAAACAAAGGTCCAGGCTGGAACTGGGGAACCCACCTTCTGCCTAACATGCAGGAATATGACAGGCATGAGACAACTCCAGCTCAGAATAACTAGAGTTTATGAAGGAAAAACCGATTTAAATACATCAGAGAACTGCAAATACAGAGACCAGGACTTGGGGAACCAATATTCCAAAAAGAAGGGAATCACTGTGAGAGGAACCCAGATATTCTGCACATATGCAGGTAGTTGATTCTAGGTGGGAGACTGCAAGGTCTGCCTGAGACGGGGGCTAGATGACAGAGAACCAGTTTAGACTTTGGCAATTTTACAACAATATGAAGACAAAAGTTGAAAGTCAAGGCTGTCAAAGTATTCAGGACTTCAGTGGTCAGATCCCATAAATATAAGAAGGTTGAGAAAAGAGAGCTCCAGCTTGATCCCAGATTCACTATTAAGGTTATTATTCAGCTATTCATAAATTGCTTTAGTCAGTAGACTAAGGAGCCAAATAGAAAATAGCTTAAAGGAAGAATGGAGATTTCAGTAGTCACTCTATTATGGTGAGACTAAAATCATATTCAGATATTGAGGAGCCAGGCTAGGGAGTATCTGCCACCATTTATAAAAGGTTCTCCAGAGAAACAGAAATATGTATATGAAGAGATTTGTAGCAGAAATTTACTCATGTGATCAAGGAGCCATGTAGCTCCCATGCTCTGCTCTATGTAAGTTTGAGAACCAGGGAATGCCAATGTTATGCTACCTGTCTGGGTCTGAAGGCCTGAAAACCAGTCATCAAGTCCTAGCTTTAGGGCATGAGAGAACTGGTGTCCTAGCTATCACCCGCAGTAAGATTGAATTCACCCTTATCTGGCCTTTTGTTGTATTCAGCCCTCCAATGGATTGGATGGACCATCTGTTTAATCAGTTTACTGATTCAAATTTTAATCTTATCTGGAAACACCCTCACATATACACCCAGAATAATGTTTAACCAAATACCTGGGTACTCTGTGTTCCAGTTAAGTTGACATAAAATAAACCAATACAAGCTTTTTCCCACAGACCTTCCCAGAAGGCAAGGGAATTGTACGTCCACTGTAAGATCAATGAGGTAAATCCCCACTGAGGTGCATGGGCCATTGTCCTAATGCAAAGCACCCTCTTGTGGAAGACTGATACTGGGGGAGACCAGCCCAATGCGCTGCACAACCTTGGTCTGCAGATGCTCTCAAAAGCTCAAGATGAGGCAGGGGAGTAGTGAGAAGTCAGAGAGGCACATGGGGCTTTCACAGATTGCACCATTTTTTTTGTTTTGTTTTGTTTATGGTACTGGAGATTGAACTCTGGGGCACTGGACCACTGAGTCGCATTCCCAGCCCTATTTTGTATTTTATTTAGAGACAGGGTCTCTCTGAGTTCTTAGTGCCTTGCTTTTGCTGAGGCTGGCTTTGAACTCCTGATCTTCCTGCCTCAGCCTCCCAAGCTGCTGGGATTACAGGTGTGCGCCAACCTGCCCCACTCACTGTGTTGGTTTCTGAAGAAGGAGGGCAGATAGACAAAACTTGATCTCCTAAAGACCAGAAAAAAATGGAGTGGAGGGAATGGAAAGCAGAGAAAACTCAAAAATCTGAAGTGATGACATCCAAAAGTAAAAGAGAAAACGCCCATGAAATGAGAAGCTGGGAGCCCAGTTATAAAGCATAATCAGATCTCCACAGTCTTACAGGTACCTAGATTTCAAGCCCTGTTGGGGGAAATAGCCTTTTTCTTCCCCCAAGTCATGAGGAATCACTAATGCACTGCATCTAACTAAGATTGTAAGAAAACCAGATCCAGATGAACTAAAGTGGGTGTAACCTTCTATACTAGTGGCCTCAGAGAAAAAGAGGGGTGTCTTTCTTTGAGGGCAAATACTATTCTTTTCCATCTCCATTATTCTGCTATACAAAAGGTTTTACAGTATGATCAATACTTAAGAAACCCATGAGGAAGCTGGGCTCAGTGGCTGGAATCCCTGCAGGGCAGGAGGCTGAGGCAGGAGGATCACAAGATTGAAGCCAAACTCAAGAATTTAGCAAGCCCCTAAACAGCTGTATCAAAATAAAATACAAAATAAAAAGGGTTGGGGATGTGGCTCAGAGGTTAAGCTCCCCTGGGTTCAATCCTGGTACTTAAGAAAACAAAACAAAAAATAAGAGGAGGAAGAGGAGGAGGAGGAAGAGGAGGTGGAGGAAGAGGAGGAGGAAGAGGAGGTGGAGGAAGAGGAGGAGGAGGAGGAGGAGGAGGAGGAGGAGGAGGAGGAGGAGGAGGAGGAAAAGAAAAAAGAAAGAAAACCCCATGAAGAAACTTAGTCATAAGACTCTGGTCATTACAATCAAACTTACAAGTTGGAGCAGTTTGGAAACAGCCTTTGAAATAGTGATGTTAAATAAGTGAAAGGATTCAGTACAAAAAGTGAATAACTATTTAAACAGATGAGGCATCTTTAGCATAAAAGTCGAAACTACAAAACAAACCAAACTGAAATTCTAGAAATAACAAAATCCACATGTGATATTGTAAATTCATTTCATAAGTAACTGAAGTCTAGCCAGATCAGAGCGTACATAACAGGACATGTAAAATAAAATATCAGTCAACTTGAAGACAGGCTGCTAGAAATTATACAAAAGGATGAAACTGATTGAAAAGAGCATCTCAGATGTGTGGGACAATATCAATCAGTCAAATATACATGTACCTGGAGCTCCAGAAATAGAACAGGACAGAAGACATATCTACAGAGGAAACAGCACTGAATTTTTACAAAACTGATGAGAAACAATCTTCAGAACCAAGAATGGTAAGTCCTCTGATAATATTCATCTGATTTATAGCCTGACACCATAGCAGTTGGTTCAACACTTAGCTTCATTCCAACAAGCTGACAACCAGAATCAAGAATCACTGTCTCCTTCCTCCCTCTGATCGCTCAATAGTGCTTCAAATGTTATGAACCCAACTGGAAACACAAACATGAGAGTCTTTGATGTTTCCCACATCAATCAGCTTCTGAGAGCAAAAGGGAAGGTGAAAAGGAATGGGGAGGGGACCTAAGAGGCAAATGGCAGGTAGAAATACATAGAAAACTCAACAAATAAAAATGAGGCCTAATTATCAATTGAGGGGCTTACATAAGAAGGAAAGTCATAAGTAATTCTTTACCAGACACCATGACTGTGAATAATGACATTACATCAATACTAAATATTGAGGTAACTTAAGAATTGGAATGGGTGTGCTTGGTAGGGTGGAGGTAGTAGTCTAAAAACACTAGATTCTCACTTTGCATTTTGGGAATTCAATAGATTCTCTCAAAAACTAAATGAAAATAAATAAGTAGGCAAGGATGTTATTCAGAAAAATGAGGATTGAAAAGCAGAAAGAACATCGAGTTTATCATATACTGTTGAATGAAGGAATGAAGGAAATCAGTTTGTGACTTTACCAAAATCAAGCAGCCTAGTTCAAAAGACAGATCAAGATACTCTGCATCCTACATTTATTCAGAAATATAATAGCAAGTATGATGACAACTATTAAGTTTTCTCATTTGTATGATAAATAAATAGCTAAACAATATGGCAAAATTGTAAAGGATCATTGAAAACGGATGAATATGAGAATAAAACTTAAGAATCATAAGGGCTTCATCAGTATGACTGATTAAAAGAAATATTTGCTATATCATCTATAAAGGTCTATCATCTGTATAAAAAGGCTTGTATAGAAATTCAGATAATTCCAGAATAAAAATATAAAAAATAAACATTGGCAAAACTGCACATTAATTAGAATAAAAAGGAATGCTATGTAATGAAAAAAGAAACAAGTAAGTAAAACTAAATAATAATCATAACCTGCTGTGTGTACCAAAATATACCCCCCTCTCTCTCTATCTCTCTGTATGTATATGTATGTATACACACACACACACATATATATATATGTGTGTGTGTGTGTGTGTATTTTAACAAGAAGATATTTATCCACCCACAAAGTGCAAGATTATAATAGAACTCAGATTTTAATTGACCACAGTGACAACAAAAGCTTTAATAATATTATCCAGTCATTTAAAACGATGTCATGTAACTTTATTTATTGGCATAGAACTATGTTCAAGATCTATGGTAACATAAAACAAGCAAGATTATAGAATAAGTTATATTCACGGTTAAGAATCAAAACCAATAAATATATATAACGGGTAATATGAGAAATTGTTGCATAAGAATTAAAGGAAAGTACAAGAGCATACTGTCCAGTGTCTCTATCAGTCCTGTCATGTTAGAAAGACAAACTTCACAGACTGACAAGACTGTTAGTATTTGCAAGATTTTTTGTCACTTAAATTATATACAATTAGGTTATATGCAATTAGGTTTCTTGGTCTGGAGAACTAAAAACTGTTTTCAGAGATTTATTCCTTGAGGCAGTCAGAAAATCTGGGTATTTTTTTTTTTTAATCTCCGGGAATTGAGGGTAATCTTTTCAAGATCTACTAGCAAACTCTTCGGGATGTTTGCTTCTGTGTGTTTCTGTACAGGTATTTGCATGACAGGATTGCAGAGCCGAGTTTGGCTGCAGGGTAATTGATGACTCTAAGTACAGATTCCTATTTACTTTGTTCATTGGCTAAACACTCCATATTGAACAAATCTGTTCCTCGAAAGCAGGAATGAGAGTTCATACATTCTTGGGTTCTGTAGAAAATGCGTTATGGTGTTAATAGGGCAACTGAGAGGAAGAGTGAATGAGCCAACTCTTATCGGAGCCTACAAACTCCTGATATTATATTTGACACATCCAAGAAAATGCTTTCAAAATCGAGATATGTGTGAACTGTTTGATTCTGGGAATCTAAATTCTCTCTGTGTACTTTGCAAGTCGAATCCAAAGAGGTCCTTTGAAATCTTAAAATTCGTCTGTTTCGTGTGGAATTTGGTTGGGGAATATCAGTGGGACAACAAAACCAGAAGATGCTGGAGGAGGGGTGGGCGGTGACAGCAGTCGGTGCCTCTGGGGCAGGTTGGGGAAAGCAAAATAGGGAAACTGGGGGTGGGTAGGAGAAAGGATTTTAGAAATTCTCAATACTCTTAATGGAAGACTTCATAGTTTATCTTTACTGTTTTCTCGCATGGTATCTGAACCTTTACTGCCATACTAAAAAGAATTTCAAAAAACAGAAACTGTGTGGTGGTTCATGAGTAGCCCCATTCCTTACATGACTACTAATAAATTGAGAAGGAATTGAAAGTATGCTACTTATTCAAAAAAGTTGTTATGAAACCCCAGGCAATTTCAATCATATCTTTCCAAAATTAGTAAGATTTTCCTTTGTGTCTCTTTTGACCAGTAGTTAAGTCCCCAAATTGATTGTTAGTCATCAAAAGGCAGTTAAAATCCGATAACAACATTAAAAATTCTCTCCAAACAAAGAGAAAAGGTGAGTAAAGCTATTGAGATGAAGAGATCTGACTTGAGGCAGCCCAGGAGTATGAATACTCTGTTTGAGGTCAGGGAAGTCACTGTTTTAATTTATTAAGAGTTCTTCTCTCAGTTGTCTCTTGCCTGCTCGTGGAATGAAGTGACTTATGTGGGTTATTCCTGTTATGGCTTATTTTTATAGACCCAAGTACACAAAATTTCTGCCTACTATATCTTTTAAGGTTTTAAAACTTATACCCAGTGGGGGCATCCTGTTGCTGGCAATGCCTGAAGATAAAGTAATAGCAAGCTGGGTGGAGAAGCAATCTGCAGTGGAAGCCAGAATATCTGGGCATTCACCAGAGCATTCAACTTCCTCCAGAGTCACCATTGCATGAGGTCTGGATCCTCACATAAGAGTGAAAAAGAAGACTTCTGAAACAACAAGGCTGTTTGCAGAGGACCAGAAGGGTACCTGTTCACGGAATATTGGCCCTCAAAGTGAAGGTCAGAAAGAATCAAGATGGGGTATTTCCAGAAGGACAAATGGAGCCTTAAATGTAGTCTGGTTTTGAAAGTTGCAAGGTTGAACCAATTACAGTAAGATGACAAATTAGGTTAACCTGATTACAAGAGTCTATCAAATTATCTTCTAGGAGCCCAGAATAAGAAAGACGTTCCACCAACAACTCCCAGTGACATGTTGGGCTGCTTGTTGGACTGATTCAGAAACCTTGTTGGAAAGAAGCTTCTGGATGGTTTTGCTTGTTCTGGGGGACTCTCATTAGTCTCTGACAAGGTTGAATATTGTTCATACGACATGAGTCTTCTTTTCCCTGTGATATTTCAGTCTGTGGGGATTTGTGCCTGAAATCTCTTTGAACCTTTAGCAGCTCTGGCAACTATAGGATGCCTAAAAAAGAAAACTGCACTGGATCTCAGAAGAAATAACACTCAATGGGGGAAGGCACACAGGTATGTGTCAGAATCCTAGGGAATCACAGAGATAGAGAGGCATGGGGCTAAAAAGGTTAAGTTCAGGTGAGAGGGCAAGTTCACCGTGCTGCCCCATGTGTGAGAGGCTGGTTGCCAACCATCAGAGGGTCCTCCTAACAGTGACCATTATGGTCAAGCATGTTGTGAAGAGCCAACCTCACTCTAAGAATATAAATCTTGAAATTCTTTTGTTTCTTTTTATCCCAGTTTGCATTTAGATAACTTTATTTTCTCCTTCAAAAACCCCACCATAATAGGACAACAGAAAAAATAAATTAATAAGAAGAGAAGGAAAAAAACACCTTTCCAATGCAATTACTTCAGAAATTCTTTTCTTATGGTGGCCTAAGATTTTATTTCTATTTTTTTTTTTAGTTTTTGTTTAATTAGGTTTTAAATCTTCCCTTTCTTCATTACTTTTTTTTGGTATTAACACCTAAATATACTTCTATTTGGAGCACAAACATACAGTGATAACAATTAGCAGAATAATTATACTCTTTCTGTCAGTGTAACCTCATGGCACAGAAAGTATTACAAATCCATTTTAAAACATATTAAATATTCATATTAATGAGGATAATAGAGAACAAGTACCAGCAAACTAAATATCGTTAATGATTTTGAGCTATTAAATTCATTACCATTTTCGTTCATAATAAAGTGGTTACTTGCTAATTAGATCTTTTTTAACTCATCATTATTGAATTCATTACATTGTGTGCAGTTCACCCTTGGAGGTCTGTGGGTGTATGCACACAATTAAAATCGTTTTAATACCATATTAAGGAGATATGGAGAGTTCTTATGGCTTTTCTAATGGTGGTTCCATATACTTTCCTTATGTACTTTTTCATGGCAGGATATGCCTCGCAGCTTCATGGCTGTCACCGTCTTTTCTCCAACACATAATACAGAAACAGCCTGAATTCATTAAGGTTATTACCTGCAGTATTTAGAAGAAAAGTGCATCCCCCTTGTTTCATTATAAGAATTAGACATGTACAAAAATACACTACCATAACTAGGCAACAATATAAAGTAGTTTTAGTACAGCCATCAGGAGTTACCTACCACTCTAAAGTCCAGTGAAAACTAATATTGACCTATGGGAGAATTAGAGCTTCAGACTTTGAAGATTTATTTTTCTACATGAAGATGATAATGCTGCTTTGTTGCCCAGACCACTGTCCTTGATCAGTCTGGTGTGTGTATTTACATTTAGATAAACACACACACATATACACATACATTACACATGCATTTGTGTGCATGCACATGATATACACACATGCATCTCCTATGGGCATGCACATATGTGCACAAACCCACAAATACTTGCACACACTGACATGCTACTTTCTTAGATATAATCATGTTGACCTAGCTGCCTGTGTTCTTTTTCCTTGTGATCACCCATGTACATTTTGTCATGACTTCTAGTATTAGGAAGGCAAGTATGAATAAGGAATCAGTTTTTTTGTCTATATGGGTCTTTGATGCTACAATCTATAGATAGGATTATCTTCTGTAGCGCTTAATTCAATCTTAAAAGTTCAGATGGAAGAATGATGTTCATTGGAAAACAATGAAGCTCAGTGTATGTGTGCATGTGTATGCACACACACATGCACATTCACAACCCTGATGAGCAAGGAGTAGTGATGTGTTTGGTTTTAGTGTGAGTAACAGATTGGGCATTGGCAAGGTGGTGACATACACACTTTGAGACGTTGATCAGCCAATGGATAGAGATGGGAGAGAGCTCATTGTGGTAGCTTGTCTCTAAGATAACCTCCCTCAACTCCTCCCTTCCCCATGCTATACTCCAGGCTCCCTGAGAAGTGGAATCTACTTCTCCCCTCCTCTTCAATAGAGGGGCATTTATCACTTGATTACGTAACTGAACACAGTGAAATGATATTCCAGGATTCCAAGTCTAGATCCTAGGAAGCTGCACAGTTTCCCCTTAGGCTTCTTGTAACTCCTATTCTAGGAGATGCCAGCCTCCATTCAAGAAATGGGAAGACATTGAGACTACAGTAATCTATAATAAAGTCCAGTTCCTCCATTTGGAAAGTCTGCACTGGAAGAGTAGTGACAAATTGGCCAAATCCTGTTCCAGTCACATTAGCACTGGTGCCGAGGAAACAGCCTTCAGATTACTCTGGTTGCAGCTGTTGTTCCACTAAAACCACATGAGGGGCCCCATGTGACAACCCAAGGTAGTCTGTCAGCCCCCACATCTGTGAGATAACAATAGTTGTTGTTTTAAGTTGCAGAAACAATAGACAACATAGCGATTCTTAAGACTTTGCACGTTGTGTAGATCTGGACTTTGGACAACTTATTCTTGCACATTTCCAAATCTTCATTTTCTTTTCTTGTAAATTCATACAACAGCAATTTGCAAAGCCACAGGAATCACGGGACTCCAGTTCAATACCATTGAAATATAACACCATGTGCTCACACCCCACAGCATTTCATTCTCTGAGAAGGGTGCCTTCTGAGGTTATGGAACACGGCAGACCTATGGTGCCTGATGTTTTTACAGAGATGTGCTGTCCTTACAACTCACATGTCCTTTCATGACAGGTTCTGGTAGAACTTGGGAAAAACAACAGAAGGTCAAAGTGGACCAGGGATTTTCTCAGATCACACAGCTGGTAAGTTTAAAGCCCAGACATGGACTGAGCATTTTTCACTCTTGGGTCCTGAGTACCTGCATGGAAGGAGAGTTAATAGTTTCGTGTGAGCCTTAGAGTTGAATCACCTTCCTCTCCCACCTCCACTACTCAAAAATGGCTGAGCAACCTACCATGGCCACTGACTCCTTTTTGCTTACTAATTCCTTATTATTTATATAGCATGTAAAGACTTCATTAAATTCAGTGAGATTAAAAATGTCAAAATAAAATGTAAACCTCAAAGCATCAAACAAAGATTTTGAATGGTCATACTATTCCTTCTTGTTCATATCGTTTTACCAGAAAAAATATTTAATCTTATTTTTAAAAGTAGAGTCTAAATGATGAGATGAATAAGAGAGAGAGACAGAGATAGACAGAGAGAGAGAGAGAGAGAGAGAGAGAGAGAGAGAGAGAGAGAGAAGGAATAAGCAGGGACAATTCTATATGGAAGCAGAAGAAATTAAATGTCCCCGTCTGCCAGGGATTGGAACCCAGGGGTGCTTAACCATTGAACCACATCCGTAACCCTTATTTTTTTTTTTTTTTGAAACGGGGTCTCACTAAGTTGTTCAGGGCCTTGCTAAGTTACTAGAGCTGACCTTGAACTTATGATCCTCCTGCATGAGCCCCCCAAGCTGCTGGGATTACAGGCATGGCCCTCTGTGCCTGCCTAGACAGGTCACTTTTAAAGAGAGCAAAAATCATTCAAGTAGGTTAATGGGAAAAGAGAAGAAAGAAAATTCAGGAACATGGAGCAGTCCTGGAAGGAATGTCTCAGAGGAAGCATTACTGTAGGATTTCTGAATACATGCTTAGTTCCAAAAGGCCACTGGGCACTGAGAAAAGTCATCAAGGAAGACTGCTTCAAAAGAAAGGCACACAGCATATAGGTCATGATACTTAGCACTGAATAACTAGAGTCCACTATCATAGATCCTTCTTTATTTCTCCCTGTCCTTCTGTCCTGTTCTCTTCCACCTCCAGAAGCCCTTAATCTTTTCTACAAGCCACCATCCCTCTACTCATGTGTCTTCACATTGGGTTTCAGTGAGAAAACATGTGATCAAGGCATTACTTAAGTTGAAGTCTTGTGTGGGAGCTAAACATACATATGCAAGAGCATGCACACATGCAAACACACACATGGCCACCCCTACTAACAATACTCAGACTAAAATGAGTGACAATTTTGTCTTGTGTTTTCATTTTTCAGAGTGGATACTGTGTCCCTTTTGTTGATTAGTTTACTTATTAAACAACTTTTTTTCTAGGACAATAAAACATGCTATATCTCATTTCAATGATATAACAATTCATAAAAATCCCTCGTGAGAGGAAAGTGTAAGTTCTCTGTTTTGTAGAACTAATAAATAAAAATATATACTCTCATAAGTAAAAATGGAGAGTTAAAAGTTGAAGCCATGAATAACTTATTTTCCCTATTTTTTTTTCTCTTAAAGAATTGAAGGACAGAAAATATGAAAGTAAAGAAAGACAGATTTTGCAAATCAATATACTGAAAGAATGTAGGTCAGGTTGCTAGTGTTCTGAACGTGCTAAATGTCTCTCACAATTGCTTTTTAAAGGATCTGGGGCAGGAGTTCTGTCCCTCTGTGCCTGCCCTGATAAAAGGTTATCAACTCTGAATCAAGATGGCTGACTGAACAAATGACTTTCTTCTCCTGCCTCCTCAAATCCCATCAAAATGACACCAGAAATATAAGACTAAATCTATATTAATTGTAGGAAGTCAGCCAGGGTCCTAGATGAGTGATCAGTTAGGAAATCTGGAAGATATTTACAGATGGAAACTGATAGACCACAAAAAGACTCCTAAATACAGGAAACAGCCCCCATGGACAAAAGAAAGAACCTCTTAGAAGGATTCCCACCCCCCCCCCAGTTTTATTCCCAATGAACTTTGGGATTAGAGACAGTTGAGTCTAGAAGAAGGAGCAAGCTTTATTATAGGGCAAACAGCTACTCTCAGAGCATCTGACCTCAGCTTTTGTCCCCAGCTTGAGTATCATCTTTTATGGCTGAATTCCTTTATGGGAAAAGGGTTGTCTGCAGGAGCCTCAGCTCTGTGAATTAATGGGCACTGATCTTAATGAGATGAAGACTTTGAATTCTGGGACCAATCCATTTGCATTAATTAATTAATTAATTAATCAATTATCTAGTTTGTTAGTTTCCATTCATTAAACAATTTGGCATTGCCGGATATTGTGCATAAACTACAGGAACCAAAATATAGTCTAGTCTGTAAGGATTTACCCAAATTTTGTTTCAAATTCCATCTGCCACGTTCCCTGAGTGACTTTCACCCTGTGAGTGAGAGTGATATGGTTCAGAGTAGAATAGGGGTACTTACCTGCTCTTGGAAGATCATAACATCATTTGTAGGTGTAGATGTTTAAAAATCTTAAAAGATTTCAGAAGCAATCTTAATGTTGAAGGGTAGGGTAGGACCAAAGGGCTTGCTGTCTAGCTAGCTAGTAAATATATAAGTCAAGAATAAATTTAGCAGAATACTTTAGGTACCCTGGAAAACAAACAGGTGTCTCAAACACCTAAAATGTGGTTTCCCTTCACACACAATATGGGAAATTCAGTTTAAATGTCATCAAAATAATAGGACTGAATTTATTAATAATAAAAATAAAGCCATTCCTATAAAAATTATTACATGAGGAAGTTTTACTCTTATTCCAGTAATAATAGTACCTTTCCCTTCCAAATTTCTGTATCTGTCTTCAGGTTTTCCTTTAAAGCCCGGGGCACAATCTATTTAAACACATTCAGCTGTGACACTTTTTTTTAGAGTAAATTTGATTCCTTGATGCAGCCAAAGATCATTTTGGCTAAAAGTCTGGTGAATAAGATGGTTGGTTAAGCTGGGAACAATATTTTTGGTTAAAAATGAGACTGATTTCATGTGTGGTTTGTAAGCCAATTAAAAAGTAAATGATTATTGCTTAATAGCCCCTTTCACTCGTGATTACCAATATTGTGGACCTTCCAATTGCCACTCACAGCTCACATGGAGAGAGGAAGAACAATCCTATGAATGAGGACACAGTAATGAAATCATCTTCATAATCCGGGGCTAGAATAACCATCTAACATTACTACTCAAGGACAGAATTACATGTATTCAAGAGTTTTGCTAATCTAATTTTAAAGCTGTGTGATATTTGAATAAAATCATGGAACTTCCACCATCCAAACCCTCCACTTTCAATACCCCAGTACTCTCAGCAAAGAGGAATCTAGCATTCCAATTGCCTTTTTTGTCTATTTCTTACTCATAAAGAAAATAAATAAATAAAAATAAACTTCTTCTTTATTCATCATTGCATGTTTCAGTATTACTTTACCCCCTTCAAATTTAATGTCCCATAGATATTTAATGTGGGCTTTGAATAATTACTGCCCAGACAGTCTGCCCAAGAAAACACATTATTCCACTTTACAAATATGAGGATAGAAATAGCATAGTTAAATTTGGTCATATTTGTTCTAAATATTTTAGTCAATAAGGAAATGGATATCAAATTTAGGGTCTTCTGTTATTTTTGCATTTCTAAAAATATATTCAGATGCACATCAATAATTTATTTTGTTGATGTGTTTCCTGTTTTGCTTCATGATAAAACTTTCAGGCTGTAATGGGTAATTTTGGTGGATAATACAAGATTTGGATGCTTATACTTGGTATACTTAAAGTCCTTCCAAAGTCCTGTAAATTCCTTCATTCTTTTAAAATGGAGTCACACCATTTGGAAGGATGGTATACTTCTAAGCAATCTTACAAAAGAAGTCAACTCCCTCTCAGGACCTTTGTTCAAGAAGCCCTGTAGGGCAGGCAAGGTCAAGGGGAAAAGTAAAATGCACAAGATAGATGCTCACTTGACTACAAATATGTAGTTCTCTAGGGTTAGTGCTAAGGGTTTGTGTTTAAGATGAGAACATACTCAGCCTGTGGGAATCCACTACACATCTTAGTGGGAGGGGATTTATGTGGGCAATTCCTTCTGTGCAACATTATAAACACAGCCTATTATCTCCTGACTCTCTGATTCCTAGTTCTTTTTTTTTCCTAATGAATGATTCATGTATTAATAATGGTAAAAATAATACTTTGCAATTATAGTATGCTCTTTTTCTCTCTGGGGTACTCAGTGGACATTAAGTACATAATCATTTTTTCATTCAGACTGTCCTGGGGGGTAGTTGGGAGGCTTACTGCTGGGGATATCAGCTTTATATTATCCTTGTTCTGCAAACATACAATTTTGTGCAAATGCCAATTTTCTGCATTCTTTAGGAGAAGGAAGCTAAAGTGATTCCTCATTACAAGATACAAAGAGCTGTGGCAATAGATGGAGTTCAAGACCAGGAGCTCACTGAACTTTTTGGTTGATTGACAACTTGGGAAGACCCATTCAGACCCTACTGCTGCTTGGTTCTCTACCTAACAGGTAAATTGGAGAGTGGTGGCACCTTAGTTCAGGGTCCTCTCTCTTCTCTATCTGAACTCTGTTTTAAAGATTCATGACATCACTGGGCACCAAAGTTATAAATGCCATATCTTTGTTCATTGTTCTCAAGTTCATATTCTTGAGTTCTCAAGTTTCTTGTGACTCATACATTTAGCTTCCTGACTGACATCTTTTCCTGGATATATATGAGGCATCTCTGAGTTTATATGTTTGAGTCTTTCTCATGCCCTGCCCCAACTTCCACATCTAGTGGGGTCCTTCCCTAATTGTCCTGATGTTAGGAAAAGCTACTACTGTGATTTGAGTGTTTGTGTCTTCCTGAAATTCATATTAAAATCCCAAAGATTTTAGGAGGTGAGGACTTCAAGAGGTTCAAAGTCATGAGAGTGGTGCTCTCCTGTGTGAAGGAGCTGCTGTGCCCATGTGAAGACACAGCAAGAAGGCACCATCTACAAACCAGGCCTTCATCAGATACTGATAGGGCTGGGGCCTTCATGGTTGATTCCCAGTCTCCAAAATTGTGGGAACAATTTTTTGTTGTTCATAAGCTATCCATCTTATAGTATTTATATTATCTGACTAGGACAGATATTAATATTTGTCTAATTTAGAAGTCTCCTTAGTTTCTCCTTTTATCTCTCTTTCTTGACATGTTTTCCATTAAGTGCAATGTGTTCTACTTTCAGCATGGTTTAAACCATAATATTCTTAATAAACTACATTAGTTATTTCTCAGCTGATCTTACTGATCTATTCTTGATATTCAGCAACTCATTTCCATAGCAGCTAGACTAAGTGTTTAAAGATTGAAACTTTTCAAAGTGAGTCCTCTCTTAAGACACTCCTCCCCATGTTCTTGATTTCTACTAAACATGGAAGAATAATGGCTTGAAGAATGGCCAAGCCCTTGGTGCCTCTCTGACCTCATCATGTGCCATGCCATCCTGACCCTTGCTCACTGTGCTCAAGCCACAGTGACACCTTTCTGTTTTTGGAATAAATCAACCTGATTCATGCCTCTTTCTTCTGTTTGGACTATTCTTGCTACTCATCTTTATAGCCTTAGTTTCTCCCACATTATGATATTTTAAATCCCACATATCATCTCATAAAGATTTTCTTGAAGACTTCACCCAAATTGGCCTCATTCCTCCACACTCTCTCATACAAACCTGTTTATTTCATTGCTTTTAATTATTCCAATCTAAAAGTAGTTTACTGTGTTAGGTCTGCCTTCCCTCAAGGTCCCTCGTGCCCTGGGACCTTTTGTATCTCAATTTTCTTTTTATTTTCATTTTCTAAAGACGTGTCTGACTCATAATAAGTGGTCAACAAATATTAACTTATATTGAATAAATAAATTAATGTAGGTGATAGGGAATATACTCTGTTTTCTAATAAAGGAGATTAACCCCATCCTGCTGTGCTATAAAATCATCTGTATGTGGAGTATGACTGGGATGTACGGGTGGGATTTGAAGCCTGGAGAACAATTCGAAGGCTAATGAAATGATCCCAGTAGCAAGTGGAGTGGACTTGGGTGAAGGCAACATTAAGGGGCACAAGGAGGAAAAAGGCAGCTAGGAGATGGAACCCAAAGAATTTGCAAGGGAAAGAGAAGAAAGAGTCTCAGTTTAGATTTTTTAATATGTCCATTTCAATGTATGATGATATCATCAATTCAATTTTAAAATCAGGGGAAGAAACCAATTTAAGACTTGCAGTTGGTAAAATTTGGAAGAGTATTACTAGATGATAATAATGTCCCCTCACTCTGAGTTGACTCCCTCTTACCAAGATGGGCCCCTTGTGACTATTTTATGTAACCTGGTCCCTCAGTGATAGTCTATTTGGCCTGGAATACTCTTCTAATACAATTTAAGCCCAAAAGACTCTTTCCCTGGAATTTGGAATTAGAACTGATTAACAGCTAGTCAGTGTCTGGGTGTGGCTAGAATTGAGATAGCATAAATTTTCAAACTGTGGGGTTGTCTGTCCCCTTGCATAAGCAACACAGGAAGTCATTTTATATATGAAGTGACTAAAAATTAAATAGGCAGAGTAAAATAGAAATTAGACCCTGAGTAGGGGACAGGAAGAGCCCTACTTGCACTGTTCTGTTTTTGCCCCAAGATACATAAAACCCAGCTGCCTTTGGTTTCCTAGAGATACTCCAGAATCCAGTATGCTTCTAGCAATTTCTCTTCTCTCTCTGATTAATTAATCATTTTTTAAAACCCACATCCAATAAAAAAAATCCATGAATTTATGTATACATATATTATACAAATGTAACTCCATAAAGAATGTTGTTTTTTTTTTTCATAAATAAGTGATTGAAATAATTGACTCCTCTTGTACTAGTATTTTAAATTAATCAAAAGGTAATCACTGAGAGCATGTGCTCCACACTCTGAGACATGCACAGAGGAAAACACAAAGAGTACCACTTTTTGTTCCTGCTGCAGAAAATATAGGAAGCTCTTTGGCACCTGAAAAGTTAAATTGTTTGAATTTAATAATAATATAATATAGGCGATGTCACAAAGCAGGCCTGTCCATGATTAATTGCCAAATAGTTCAAACAATAATGCTGCCTGAGTTCAGAGGCTGAAGAGAGCCTAGGGCGGGGTGGACAGGTAAACTGCAATAAGGATTGAGGACAGAGGTTGGAGCTTGAGGGATGGTTAGGATTTGCACAGCTGGACCGGAGTGAGAAGTCCTCTCTGTGACAAGCACCATGAACAAAAGCAGTTAGGCAGAGGGACATTTAGAGCCCATATGCCTAAGAATCTTTGTCTGTGAAAGATGCCTAATGGATAAGAAATGACAACAAAGAATGCTCTAGAATGCAGAAGATAATTTAGCATTTTCTCTCTCTTTGGCTCCCCTAAGAAAAGATGAGTTTCACACCAATCTCCTTTCTACCTTTTTTCCCTTAAATCCACCTTAGTCAAAGGAGTATTCTTTCAATGTCATTGACGGGCAATAACTCCCAAGCAAACAAGCCCATCCCTAAAACTTTGGTTCTGTTAAAGTCCATGGAATGACCAGTCTAAGAAAATTCTCCTAGAGAGCAGTGTGAACTTGTGGAATGTGCTGCGCTCCCTGTAGCAGGACTGAGCAGCTTGGAGAACAGGAAGGAATGAGCGGGAGTTGGCAGCTCCATCATGGCTAAGATGAACGGATGGAGAAGAGAGCCATGTGGAGTTCATCAGGGCCAGGAGGCTAAATCTTCCCTGGCCTGAATCTGACCCTAAAAAAGGAAGCCTTCATAAGTCAAGGCCCAGCTCAGCTCCCAGACACACATGTAAGCAATACCACCCCCCAACCTGCTCCTAGACACGCAGGGTCAGCACTCTCCCTAACAGAAGGCAGATGGGAGAATCTCCATTAGCCCAGCCTAGCTGCACCATTTGGGCCTCAGCTTCCACTTAAAAAAAAGCCACACATTTCATAATGAATATTCTAAAACACCATTTGAAAATACAATCTTCAAATCCTGATCTGCTACTAAAGTTGGTATTATTAAAACAAATGAAGGAACCCAATCCTTAAGATAGGTGCTCCGGTTGCTACTACCCTTATAGAACATTCCTTTGCTTTTTATTTATATATTTAAATTTTTTTCCATTTAGTCTCATTTAGTTCCCAATCCTTAGGTGCATTTATTCAAACCAACCTTTAGTTTGAGAAGATCTGATTTGTCAGCATTTTCCCCCTTTCACACACTCAGGCCATATTTTACAGGCACTTAAAACCACACAATCACAAGCGGTCCATGTCCTGTCCAGACATCAGCATCACTATTTCCATATGAATCTAGGTCAAGGCAAAAGCAAAATGTTAAAAACCTGGCATGCCAGGCAGGAAGGGAAAACAGCCATTGGGAGAGCACAGATGCACCTCCTGGTTCAGTTCTGTGTCACATAAAGAAGTTAGAACTGACCCCACAAAACCACTCTCCACAAAAGGGCCGCGGCATTTAAAAATCACACAGACAGCTGAAAAGTCCAAATTCAAATCAAACTACACTCTCCCAAATGCCACAAGTCTTTTCCTTTTCTTTTATATACCTGCTTAGTCACAGAGGGTGAAAAAAAAATGAAGAGAGTCAAGGAAAGCTTATTAGCACGTAAAAATCAATGAAGCTGAAAAGTCTATTCTATACAATGAAAAATTAATGCATGATAATTAATTTGGAACCTTAATTAATTAATGTTTGTAAAGCACTTTGAGATTCTCCAATGAAATATGGCATAAATGCATTCGGGTATTGTTTTATGGTGCCATTGTGGCATTTTGAGTTCAGGTGCCATGTAGTAATATTATTAATGCAAATAATAGTAACTAGTTTCAATAAAAGAACCCCAGATATGCTAGGATCTTTTGTAAATTTGTACATATCAACTTACATTCTTCATAACATAGTAGCCGTGCAGTGGTGAGGAAGCTGGGGGCATTCTACTATGTCCACATGGAAGAAAATTTACAATAATAGCCAAGTCCCTTTGAAATAATGGGGAAAGTGGCACATGAATCATTGCAAATTAATTACTAACTAATTCCATAATATATTTCTGCTCTAGCAAACCAAAATTATTCATTTTTTCCCAAACAATGCCCTACATTTTCTTACCTGTGTACCTTTATTTGGTTTTCCCTTGCATCAGGAATGACCACCTCCCGTGTCGCATATATAAGTCCTGTCCACTCATCAACATCACCTTTCCATGAAACATCACCCAACCTCAAAGTGGAAATTTTCAGTTTCTCAAAGTCCTTAAACTCAACATTCATGCCATTCATAAGAATAGAGGCTACCAGGCAAGATAGCCATGGTTATGCTGAAGTGACTTGAAATCTGTGACTTAAAATGTTTATTATTTTTTTGCCTATACAAGACTGGTGAGAGAGACTAAGTAATTTTCCTAAAGTAGAACAAATATGGCTCTGAGGCAAAGCTTGCCCTGAGTAGTATTTGTACTTTGGAGAATATTTTATATTGACCAAATATGAAAAATGTAACTAAAATACAGACTCTACAAATTAAATTTCTCTGAGCATGGAACTGGAAAGTTCTTCTTTTTTCTTTTCCTTAAAGATTTTCCTCTTTTCTCTTTCATTTTTTCCCTTTTGTGACTAAGGATGGTGACACAGTTTTCCTTTTACATGAAAATAAAAAGGTGAGCCTTGCTCAAATTACTAAAGTCATGTAATTCTAATTCTTAAAAATTTCATGTGAAATTATTTTTATGTCAGGAAAAACTTATATTTAGATATAGACCTGAGAAGCACACAGGTAAAAATCTTGGTGGCTTAAAAAAGTTACAAGTGAAGTTTATTTTTATTTATTTATTTTTGGCACGTGTTTGTTTTGGTTTAGTTTTTGCTTACATTTCAGTGACATTTAAAACATAATTACCAGTGTTACCTTTGATCATTGAATATTATTATGTAAAAATCCAGAAATTCATAAAGAAGGAAATTAGTCCTATGTAATCTTACCATGGAGTGATATCTTCTATGCCTTCGTGTGGCCTTTTCTCAATTAGGATACATTCTTTATTTTTGGAGGGGAGTGGTACCCAGGGATTGAACGTGGAGGTAGTCAACCACTGAGCCATATCCCCAGCCCTATTTTGTATTTTATTTAGAGACAGGGTCTAGCTGAGTTGCTTAGGGCCTCACTAAATTGCTGAGGCTGGCTTTGAACTTGTAATTTTCCTGCCTCACATCCTGAGCCACTGGGATTACAGGTGTGTGCCACAGTGTCTTGCTAGAATATATTCTTGATGTCCCCTTTTCTTTTTCTAAGGACACCAGTCTTACTAGTTAGGACCCACACCCTACTGATCTCATTTTAAACTTATCGGTTTTTTGAAGACCCTGTCTCCAACAAATAGTCATATGGATCAGCGCCCATAAACGTGGCCTCATTTAATTAATTACCACTTTGTGGCCCTATTTCCAACTTTGGTTATATTCTGTGGTGCTAGGGCTGAATTTGGGGAGAAGACACTTTAGTCCATAAAGAACACTAACACAGACCTTTTCCTGCAAGTAATTGAATAGTGAAATTATTTTGTATGATGTATAATATAACATTATTTCTGTCTTTAATCCTAATAACTGCCCAAGAGAAACTTCTTTTTATTGTTTCCTGCCATCCCTCCTCCTTCTCTCCTCCCCTGTTTCCTTCCTTTCTTCTCCCTTTCCCTCTTTCTCATTCTACAGAGTCTAAACCAATGACAGCAAATAGGAAGTATGTGGGGTAACCTCTCTCCTTTTACAGATGTAAAAAAAACAGATACCCACAGTTTCCTAAGTGCCTTGTCTGAACTGGGAGACAAGTGATTTTTCTAAGTGCCACGTCTGTGATTGCTAAGTGCCTTGTCTGAGCTGCCAGGAGGCCCCTGTAGTGGACTTGGCTGTGGCTTAACGGTGGGGGATCCAGGAGAAGCAACAAGTGCCACATAGTGCACCTGCTGGCATTGGGGGCTCCTAAATGGAAGTCTAGTTCTCATTTCTCAGGCCACACCAGCCAGAATCACAACAGAACCAGTGACATTTTTGGAATCCAAAGCTACACCTTTGAACCAAGGAGCCCCTGAGGTTTCTCATAAGTGGCCTTTTTGGGAATCACTTCATGCTTATGGTTCAGATTTTTTGTCTTACTTTACTCCAAAGGGTCCCCCAAAAGTTGCTCAGGTATCCACTGACATCATTCCTTCAGGCTATACAAAATGGTCCTGGCACACAGGTATTTATTTTGGAGTACCCATAAACTCTATGATTTGGAGGCCCTCATCTTTTCTGCTTAAATAAATATAACATTGAATTGAGGAGAACACACTCTCTCTAACCATATTCTTTCAGTAGATTACTAACAGAGGTGCTTGAGCCCTCAGATTCTCAAAAATACAATCCTTCATTTGATTGGCTGTTGGTAGCTACAACAGCACACAGTTGTAATAAAGTTCCTAAGATTTGGGCTCAAAGACCAAAAAAATGGGGTGACTTGGAACAATATGGAAATTAAATAAATTCTCTCCTTTAACTAGCTACACTCCCTCTCCCAAGTTCAAGTATTCTGATTTCTTTCCCATGAGGTAGTTTCCTTGCCCATTGATTAGCTCAGGGGAGGTTCTCCCTCCATAAATTCTCTTCATCTTGGTCCCAAAGCAAGTTGTTGTATCTAGTTATTGTTCTCTCTAGCAATTATTAGGGACTATGTGAATAAAATTTCTGTTTTCATTAGAATTTTTCATCACTGTGACCAAAAGAGCTGACAAGAACAATTACAGGAGGAAAAGTTTATTTGGGGCTCAGAGTTTCAGAAGTATCAGTCTATATATAAATGGTCAACTCCATTGTTCTGGGCCCACGGGTAGGCAGAATATCATGGTGGAAGGGTGTGGTGGAGAAAAGCAGCTCAGGAAAGAGAGAGTGAGAGAGAGAGAGAGAGAGAGAGAGAGAGAGAGAGAGAGAGAGAAGAGAAGAGAGAGAAACAGAGAGAGAGAGAGAGAGAGAGAGAGAGAGAGAGAGCACTCTGCTCACCAGAAACAAAATACAAACCCCAAAGCACACTCCCAACATCTAACCTACTTCCTCCAGCTACACCCTACCTGCCTATAGTTACCACCCCATTAATCCATCAGTAGATAAGACCACTAATCAGGTTAAGGTTCTCCTACTCCAATCAATTCACCTCTGAACTTTCTTTATTATTATTTTTTTAGTTGTATATGGACACAATATCTTTATTTTTATTTATTTTTATGTGGTGCAGAGTATCGAACCCAGGGTCTCACACATGCAATACACGTGCTCTGCCACTATGCTACAACTCCAGCCCTCACCTCTGGCTTTTCTTACATTGTCTCATGCATAGCTTTTGGCGGTAACATCACATCTAAACCATGACAATTTCGATCCCTGGAAACATGTCCATATATACCTGAATTATAATGAGCATGAAATTCAGGGCATAGTTGAAATGGTGCTTTGTAAAGTCATTTGATGAATCACACCTGCCTCTAATGCAAGGTTAAGTACACTCAGCCTGAAAAGTGATGGGTCTCCATTAAATACATGGAAAGCACCCAAACCTCTGAGAACACTGTCTGTTACAACATAGTCTCGAATATGTTAGTCAGTAAAATTATCTATCAAGGAATTAAAATATATAGGATTTATATAATGTGTAGCATGTACAGTTTGCTTAGGCTTCATAATATAATTTCAGAGTGCTATCATAATACAGATTCCCTGCCTACATTTTAATTGGATTAATGAACTTCCATCAACTTTTTGTTATCCTATGTGATTTAGAAAGAAGTCCCTGATCCCCATTAACATGCTTTCCAAATGACCCAATCTTTATCTTTTTTCCATGTCTCAATTCATCCTTTACAGCAAATATAACTGCTAAGTCAGTAGCTGGTCATAGTAGGTGTTCAATTATATTTGTGAAATATATACATGAAAGCAAGACACTCAAGTCCAAAATACATGCCACCTTTTTATCTTGGGAAGATGTTACAGAGGCCAGCAAACAGTTTGAAGTGTGTGGGATTTTCAATCTACTCAACTCTCACAAAGGTAAAAAGGCATCTTAGTTGCCAATTTTATCTTCAGTTGGAGGTTATAAATCAAGATGGACTGGACTCCCCAAAAAGTCACATTCTTCACCTCGTTCTAAGGTACATCTGAGCTGCCGTGGGTGGGACTGGAGGCTGGAGGAGCAAGGCTGGGTGATGGGGTACAATGTGGAGGCAGGTCTCCACCACCTTGCCCTTCCCACATTGAGCCCAGGAGAGAGGGTTGTCAGCACAAGTGTCATGAACCCTTTGATTCACAGCTTTCTCATCTGGCTGCACAATGCTTTGGTGCCTTAATAAGATTCAGCTGAAAAGAGACTTCCTTCTTTTCACAAATTGAAAGATAAAAATCTGTTTGGACATTTTTTTTTAAGGAAAATGGGGGGAAAAAACTTCTGAGTTTTCTTGCATTTTTTAAAAAATTTTCTATTAAAGTTGTTTTTGTCTCTGAGCAGCACCTCACCTCATTTGTTCATGGTGCTGACTGGATCTTCAAGACACTAAACAAGATAAAATACTTACATTTCAGATTCCAGGGTGAGAAGACCTAAATAGGACCCCACCCAATGGATACTTTTTGCATAAAATATTTTGTTTAATTAGTAATTGGATATATGTTTACAGCATCTTATTGCTATTAGAGAAATTGCTTTACATGTTTTCATTTACTTTTCAACTTTACATTTGAATGAGGTGTAATTTATACAGAATAAAAGGCAAAGATTCAATTCTACGAATTTGACAAATTCAATCCACAAAACTATCAAAATAAGGCACAGACTGTTTTTATCACTGCAAAAGAACCCTTTCCGTCCCTTTCTAATCAAAATACTGCATCCCTGAGTGGGGCTTTCTTACTTCCAAAATTAGTTTAACTTGTTCCTAACTTTATCAATATGTAATATATTATGTACCTTCCATATTTGATTTTTTTGTTTAGTATAATGTACAAATTCAACATTTTGTTGTGAATGTCAGTATTTTGTTCATTTTTATTGCCAAGGAGTATTCTTTGGTGGGGATGCACAACAATTTATTCTGTTGATTGGGTGTGGATCACATAGATTTTAGTATTTACAAATGACACAGATGCGTACAATAAGCCTATTTTCTAAACACGTGTCTACAATTCTCCTGGGCAGATGCCTAAAAGTGAAATTGGTGGTCCATAGGGATGTTTATATGAAACTTAAAAACAATGAAACCATGCCAAACAGTATTTCAAAGTGGTTTACCAAATTATACCTCCATCAGCTGTGTATGAACCATTCTGGTGGCTCCATATTCTTGCCATCTTTTCCTATGGGCCTTACCTCTTATAATTAAAATGTCCTCTCCAAGAGGAGTAAAATTGAGTATATCACAGTTTTAATTTATATTTATATTTCTCCAATGATCAATTATATTGAACAACTTTTTATTTATTGACCAATTGTGTTTCTTTTTTAAGAAAATGTCCATTTAAATTGTTTGCCATTTTTTAATTAGGTGATTTATCTTTTTATTATTCAAGCTAAAGGAAATCATATCTGAAGAGTTAAAATAAGATGATCAAATCTCACTAAAGTAAGATACACACAAGCACATATATTTTATATATATATATATATATATATATATATATATATATGTTAATAAAGAGAAAAATTATTATAAAAAGAGCCAAATTAAAATAGGGAGTTAAAAGTCAAATAATTGTAATGAAAAACTCAACAGAGATGCTCAATAGCAGATTTTAACAGGTAGAAGACAGTCAATGAATATGAAGATAAATCGATAGAAGTCATCCAGACTGAAGAACATTTGTGTAAATTCTGTTTAGAAAGAATATGTCAATATTATGTAAGTTGTCAATTGAGCTGGTAAAATGCTTTTCAGGACATGGTATGATTATAACTTAATTATTGTCTATAGATTGGCATCAATAGACATCTTTTATTTTTTATTAGTAACTAGTAGTTCATTTTTCTCTTGAATAATCTGTATGCTTTCACCAATTTATTAATATTTTCAAAAAAACAGACATTGGCCTTGTCCATAGTGCTATTGTTTCTTTCCTTCCTATATCATTGATTTCTGCCCTTGTATTTATTATTTCCTTCCTTTGATCCACTTTTGGTTAGATTTCCCCCCCTACATTCTCAAACTCAGATTATTAATTTTAAACTAGCCTTCCTTTTTAATATAATAATTTGGAATAAAAAATCACCTGTAAGCACTGTTTTAGCTTCAGTTCTCAAATGTCAAATTTGTTTTTATTATCACTTTTATATATTGTCTGATTTTTCTAGTTATTTTCTAGAATACCATGCTTATGACCCTCAGGTTTTTTAGAAGTATTTTCTTTATTAGAAATATTATAGGTATCTTATTACTATTTCTTTCTAATTTAATAGTGGCTCCCCAAAAAATATATTCTGATTGGTGCTAATCATTTAACATTTATTGGTATATATTTTTCTGGCCCGAATATGGTGTAGCTTGGTGAATGTTTCATGTGGATGAGAAAAGTAGGCATATTGTGCTAATGTTTTGTATAGTATTCTAAATGTTAATTAGGTAAATGTTTTTTCTACAATTGTATTGATTTTCATTCATTGTTTTATCAACTGTTCAAAAATATTGTTAAAATCTCCTAATAAAATTGCATATTTGTCCGCTTCTCATTTTTAGATCTGTCAGGATTTGCTTTGTGGTTTGCCACTCTAGGCATCAAAGGACTGTGCATTGTATAACTTCAGGGGGCACCATTCATATCAAATAGAGTACCCTAGTGCAGACCATTTACATTCTATTTTGTATGAACTTTACATTCAGTTGGAGTTATTCAATCCCCATGACTCCGCAAGTTTGATTACCTTATGTTCCATTTTTAACTACACAATGGACATTTTGGATGTATCTATTTGAGTCACATGTTTAGTGATTGCTCCGGAGTTTATAATATGAATCTTCTGATTAGGAAGTTTATAATCAACTAGTATTCTGTTACTTAAAAACAATGTAAGAACTGTCTGTGGTGGCACAGACCTATGATCTCAGCTACTTGGGAGGCTGAGGCAGGAGGATTGCAAGTTCAAGGCCAATTTCAGTAACTTAAACCCTGTCTCAAAATAAAAACTTTTAAAAATGGGCTAGAGATGTAGCACAGTGGTAAAACGCCCCGAGTTCAATCTCCAGCACCAAAAAATGAACCAAAGAAAAGCAGAAGCAAAAGATTTCATTAATATTTTTCTTACTTTTATTTCTCTTATTGTTTTATTTTTCACTTTCTGGAGTTTAGTTAAGTTTCTTCATATCCTCTGCTTTCTGACTTCTAAGAAAACCGTAATTTCACATCTTATCCAGATTGCCTTCACCGAAAAGGACAGAGTGAAGGTTTCCTGCAACTCTCTACCTGCTATGCAATAGTGTCAATGAACATTTTAAGAAGATCTTCCCCTATTAACATAAACACATGTGTATATGCATCAAAAGAAACATCAAGACCATTTATACAGTGTTATTCATAATTGTTATAATCTGGAAATAATGCAAACATCCTTTCATAGTAAAATAGGGAATCCAATTGTTGTATAGTCACTCTACAAAATCTCACAAACTAAACATTGAAAGAAAGATGCCAGAAAAAAAAAGGTTTGTGTCATGCAATTATTTACATAAAACATTCAAACCCAGAAAGATTAGTTCTAGCTTTAGAAGTTAGTAAGTATATACTTCTGGGATACTGACACTATTCCATGTCTTGTGTGCATTTTATGAAAATTCATTAGCCTTTATGATTGGCTTGTCTACATTTCTGCATATGTGTTACACATTAAAACATTTAAAGATAAACATGCCTCCTCCTCCCTGATATTTCCAAATCTATGGGTCTTTCTTTTCATGCATGTTTCCTCTAAGTAAGCTTTCTGAAATTGGATTAGGACCAGGGATGAGGGCTCCTTAAAATTTCTTCCATAATTTCCACCCTATACAGCTGAATTGCTTCCTCTAAATTTACTCAGTCTGGAATCAGGAAACTGGTTTGTCCAGTTCTGTCTCTAAATAGCTCTGTCATCTTGATCAAGTCACTGAATCTTGGTACTTGTTTCCCATTTGTTAAATAAGCATTGGAATTCCACGATCTTTTTTTCTCAGCCGAAGACAAACATTGCTTGGGCTCAGAAGTATATAGCTCTGCTCTTCTTCCGTTCACACAGAACACCATGCTGTGTGAGGATTCCTGGCCAATGGATTATGAGTGGAAATTTTACACATCACTTCCAAGCTAAGAATACAGGAGTGAAGTATGAGATCCCTGTGACTTCTCTCCTTGGTCACAGTGAGTGTGATATAAAGAGCTTTGGGTTTTTATAAGACAGCAAAGTCACACCAATTTAGCCTAGATTACCCCATTATTGGAAAGAGGTTGCCTGGAACCATCTTTATAAAGAATGAACTTTGGGTGTGTTGAGCAACTGAAATCGTGGGATATCCTGATTAATATAGAAACTGCCTTAGACAGACTCCTTCTAAATTCTTCCTTGTAATCGAATGATACATTTCCCATTGTCTAGATTTAACCTGGTATGAAGATTTTTATACTCCTGTCTACAGAGGAAGAAGTCTCCTTGATCAAGCACAGATGGAGCCTGGCACTAATGATTCAACTCTTCTCCAAGCAGTGTAGATGAACCTGCTTCTTCACAGTGCCCTGACCTGAGATAGTCCGAGTCCACAAGTGCCGCCAGAGACTTCTCTGGTCAGAGAGCTGAAGGGGTATTGATTAAAATATGAACACTGAAACATACAATCTTTATTATTTGGCTTTCATGTAGTTATCTTTATAGATTACATGACCTTCCTATTCTATACACTGATAATGACCCAAATCTGGGACAACAGAAAGGCCATTTTTTTAAGAGAGTGAGAGAGAGAGAGAGAATTTTTTTGATAATTATTTTTTAGTTTTCAGTGGACACAACATCTTTATTTTATTTTTATATGGTGCTGAGGATCGAACCCAGCGCCCCACACATGCCAGGCGAACGCGCTACCACTTGAGCCACATCCCCAGCCCCCCAAAAGGCCATTTTTGTTTGCTTCCATCCTGAACAAAACATATGGAAGAAAAGCTTCAGAGGCAAGTCAAATTTGGGGGTTTGGAAAGCAGCAATTTATCTAGTGTGATACCAATGTCATGGCTTTATTTTCCAAAGACCTGCACTGTTTTAATCTCTGGAGATAGAGAGGTGAGAAGATCCCAACTATGTCCTACCCAAGTTTACCATCTGATTTGGAGAGAGACAGACATATTTAAAATCACAAAATGTTCAGTCTTAGCTCTCTTTTCTTTATTTTCTTCATATTTTCCAAAAAAAAAAAAATCTTGTTCATCATAGGGTTTCAACTTCCATTTATGTTTTAAGGATTATAAAATCTGTAAGCATTGCCAAAATTTATCCCTTGGGACTCCAGTCCTATACATGCAAATGGAGAGTATATAGTAATACCTGGATGTCCCAATAGAGAAATATAACTCCATGTGTCTGAAATCCAAGTCATCTTTTCTTTCCAAATCTCCTTTCTTTCTTTGGGTCCTATTTTAGTGTCTGTTTTTCCTCTAAGTCAGCTTTCTAAAATTGGATTAGGACCACCAATGTGGACTCCTCAAAGTTCCTTCCATAATTTCCACAGTATACAGCTGAATAGCATCCTCAGAGTCTGCATATGCTGGTCCCTCAAACCAAAAACACTCTTCTTTAGAGATCCACTTCTTCCTTTTACTTCCCTCAGGATTTTTCCCCCAAATTTTGTCTCATTATGGACTTTTCTAACTGCTTATAAAAATAAATAACATCCACTCTTCTCTCTTTCCTCCTCATCTCTCATGACATTTAAGATTCTTCTTCCAGTTTGTATGAGTATGTATGTGTCTTTCTTTCATTTTATTTTGATCTCCCTCAACCAGAATGTAAGCTCTAAACAGCAACACTTTGTTTTGTTTGCTGCTTTAAGTCCAGAGCCTAGAAACCTCTATTTTTTTGCACTGTAAACTCTCAACTAATATTTTGAATAGAATAAGTCAATGAATGAAGGCAGGTGGGTGAGACTCTTTATTCTAGACTGTTTTCTCTTTTTTATTATTTTCCATAGGAACATAAAACCTTTGTTAGAAGTACCTGGAAAACTTCCTTTTTGACTCTTAGGCCAAAATTGAATTATATGACATCCCTAAAGTAAGGGAGGCTGAGAAAATTGGTTTGGGGTTTTTCCTCTCTGCCATTAAAGGAGGCAAGGGAGAAAGGGGTTGGGAATGGGTCAGGAGGAGTCATGCATTATTGCCATCACTCCTACTCTACCTCAGAGGTCCTGCCCTTTCTTCTTCCTATTTCATAGTGTCCCTGACTTTCTTCAGGGTCTCTCCTATGACCACCTCTAGTGTACACTTGAGGCTTCTTTGTTAAAAGACCTCATGTATCAAAGTCAGTAATGACATACATCAGCCCCGTTCTCTTTTCCCCAAATCATTTTTTTAAAGAGAGAGAGATAGATGGATAGATAGATAGAGAGAGAGAGAGAGAATTTTTAATATTTATTTTATAGTTTTTGGTGGACACAACATCTTTATTTTATTTTTATGTGATGCTGAGGATCAAACCCAGCACCCCGCGCATGCCAGGTGAGCGTGCTACCACTTGAGCCACATCCCCAACCCCCCGAATCATTTTTACCTAGCTGACCTCTCAACTCAAATATAGCAGAAGCCTCCTCTGCCATCCACTGTAAAACACCACCTTCTAGCTCTTGGTTCATCTGATTGATTTCTTTATATATAGCACTTTTGGATATCTGAGATTATTCACTTATGCATTTATTTTCTGTTTTTTTTTTTTCAGTAGAGCATAATATCAATAGGAGAGAGTTCTTTCCTGATTTGGGCCTCAGAATATGAAATTATAAATGGCCTTCAATAAAATTGAGGTTCTTCGAGTCCCCAAAAGTCATTTTTTGAAATATGTTAGTAAATAACCAAGAACAAATTTTATGCTATCATGAGTATTTTTACCTCCCTCCAAATAATTGACAAAGTTGCATGAGTTCAAAAGCTTTTTTGACCTAACATCTGATAATAAACATCTGGAGTCAGAGGACATTAAAATCTAAGGCTGCCCAAGGGAGACAGAAACTGGACTCAACATTTATCACAATTTGATATCTTGATTCATAAAGAAATGTATAAAATTCTAACTACAGATATTCAGGAAATGTGGGATGGTTTCAAGAGCCATATGAAACCTTTGATAAATAATTTATATAATTCTTGACATATAAAACATCACGTTTAATGGGGCTGTACTGTCTAATTGAGTCAATTGACAGAGTGTCTAACTAACAAGGATTGAAGTCATGAGACCGTGATCACTTGTTATTTTCCCAGAAGTTATCTTTTTTTCTCTCTCTAAATATGAAAACAGAAAATTTAGATTAAAAAAATCAAATCATGCAGTCACATTGTAATTGAGGATAATAATTTTCCAGTTTGAGCAGTGAGCTTGGATCTTAGGGGCTGAAAGTGCCAGGCAAGTCTAAGGAATCTCAACCTCTTCTCTATACCTCAATTTATCAGGCTCCAGTAAGGGACAATATGAGTTTGATCAAGAGGGTAAGAGGGAGGGACACAGCCAATGTGTAGCCTCAAGAGTGGACTTGAAGCTGAGTGGCTAAGAGTCACTGCTATTAAAGCAGCACATACCTCTAATTTCAGGCAAAAGCTATTGCTTCTGAAAAAGGAACATGGTTCAAAGAGAACCCAACAATCCTTAGGAAATTGTTGCTGTCAATGCCTCAGAGATGGCAGGACCAAATGATACCTTTGCACTCGGCTACTTCATTATGGTGACCACCGGAAACTTTTATCAGATGTGAACTCTCTGAACCCCAGTTTCCCATTTTAGAATGACAGCTCTCAGGGGCAGACCCTCTGACAATTATTCCATAATACAGAATTCTCACAATAGCTATGAAAATCCTGTTTTTCAACTGCAAACATCAGGCATCCATTAAGACCTCAGGAATTCCTCCTGGATTTATTCCAGGACTCTCTTTCAAGTACTAACGTGATAACAACAAAGACAGAATCTTACAAAATAATCCAGTATAGTCTTTTCCCTCTTAAGGAAGAAGAAGGAGGAAGAGAAGAGGTGGTAAAGGGACTGAGAGAAAGATCTGGTACTAGAAAGGTCACCTGCTCTCTTAGGGTTATCACCCTTTCTCTTCCTGTGCTCTAAGAGAAAAAGGAGTGAAGTGCTAAATGTTTATGTGTTTCTTTATACCATTTATTCTGATTATCAAAATTTCCCATTATTTAACACTCACACTTTTCTGTTTTGCCTTGACAACTAGAAACATTTGTACTCTCTTCCTGCCAAAAGCATGTGACATGGTTCTGTGATCACAGAATGTTCTCCATGAAGATGTTTCCATTTATTGCTGGATTAATTGATTGATGTTCTTTCAAATTCTGCCTTAGCCTCTATTGTGTCACGCAGAACTGCTATTATTTCTTGGTGTCCAAACTGCGGCAACCTGTCCCTCCCACGGCCCACCCTATCAGTGCACAAACATCAGACTTCCAGTGGTTCCCATATCTGAATTTTAGATACCACAGGAAAGGGCAGCCAAGATAAAGGAATTAGATTTTTTTATTTGTCTGTGTATGGCTTTGATATATTAGAATGTATTCTCCAAAGACCTTTACCCAGTGAATCAAAAGATCTGGAATTCCCTCATCAGAGTCACTCTGAATTCCTTTCCATCACCTTAGCTTCAGTGCCAAAGCTGTGAGGAAGAATTAAATTATCCCTTCTCCACACACCTTTAGTACTTATTTTTTGGGGGTGTATCTCAGTGTTCTGGAAGGACTCATTTCTGAAAGATATCTATAGATAGGAAGCTTGTTTTTCTGTTGTCGCCATCAGCAATAAAAGAATCAACTTCATTTTTCAAATAGATGCTTCTTTTTTTTAAAGTCAAGGAGAAAACAAAAGTCTGGGAAAAATGATGTAAGATATTCACACTTTTTATAGGTGCTTAGATTCCTTATTCTAAAACTTGGCTAGACCTGTGTGTCAATAAATATGGTTGACTGAAATAGATTTTCAAAATATTTGTTTGGGGTGAAAGTATCAGTATTTTATAAGAACAAAGATTTCTGATTGCTAATATTGTTTGTTTGGGGACCAATGTATTGTTTAAACATATTATCCATGCTATCCTTTTAAAAGTATAAAATGAGAAGAAGCTTGAATGTAAGGCTTTGCATGTACCAACATATCCAGTTTCCATCTCTGATCTTATGTATTTCCATACCTTCAGTTTACATAAATTGCACATGAATGACTTCTTACACTAATCTCTAGCTATTGGAATAAATGATGATGTGGGCCTACAAGTCGAGGAGGCAAAGCTCAGATGAGGATGGGGAAGGGTTAACTTGCACCCCTAGCAGTGGGAGAAGGACACAAAGATCTAATATTCTTTCACTGAGAATTTTACCTGTGGATTTTATACAATCAAGCTCTTCCAGGTTGGCTCATGGCAAATTCCTGCTTTTGGCAGAAGGAGCTGAGAAAGCCAACTCATAATTATTTACATCCATAATTTTCAACCTTCTTCATAGTCTACTTTTTTGTCCAATTTCTCCATTTTCATGGCTGCTCCTACCTAAATGGATGAGGCCACTGTCCACAACTTACCAACCAAGCCCAAGGTATTCAAGATCTCTGAGATGACCTCAAAGAATAGTCTCAATTCCATGATTATGAAGTATCCCATTCACATTCAGTCTTCTCAGTGCTCAAAAAAAATGTGCAGTAGAGGCAAATTATTCCTTTTTCCTCAGGAACGTGAAAAAGCAATGCTCAATGCTGAGATTAGATGAGTTGAACTAGATGTACGAAATCACTGGGTAGACAAGGTTCTTGAAAACACCTCCTCCAATGTTCTCTGCTTCTTTCATGTCGATATCTTCTGCTTCAGAAGTGGTCACAAAATGATGAGGAACTAGCCCTCCCTGTGCCCATGGATACAGTCTATTTGTATAAGTCACATCATTAGGTTAGTCTCTATGTTATCAACTAAGCTGCTTCCATTTTTGGAAAAGATGCATAAATCTGTCCTTTCTAAATTATCTCTGAGAAAATTAACTGGGAAGAAAAAAAGTATCCTTTCTTGGGTTTTCTTGCACTTGTATTCTCCCATCTAGGATTTTATCACACTCACTCCTGATGGTCCCAGCTCTCCTCACTGGGGTTCCTTAGTGCTGCTTCTCCCTCAGCCAGGCATAGACAGAGTCCAGAATATTCTCAGCACAAGGGCAGCCTTGGATTATCAACAAAGCTTTACCAAAACACATGAGAAAATGGTGGAAGAAAATACAGATAATGAAATGTCACATGTTTAGCATGCAGGTTTTTATCTCCAATATTCCAGTACAAGGAGTGTTGGACCCTAACTATTGAGTACGAGAAAGGACTCCTTTTGAGGTAAGAACACGTTTGTTTGAGAATTGTTGGGGCAACTTCAGAGGCAGCTTTTCTTCCCTCCCAGACTTCTATACCTATTTCCTGTAAGCTTTTTATTTTAATTTTTTTTATTTTTTTCTCTCTATTTTCCTTCTCTTTTCTTTCTTCCTTTTCTTTTTTTCTTTCATTACTTCCATCTTTCTTTTCTTCCTTCTCTTTCTCCTTTAAGGTTATATCTCTTTAAACCCTGCAAAATGAAACAACATCTTGGTTCAGCTCTCCTAACTAGAAAGTGACATACACCATTTTGCATTTCTAGTTACAGGAAATCACCTTTGAATGTAATGCAGTCATGACAGACAATGACTGGAGGTGTAGTGGGTCAATTCCTACCTATGTCATATCTTATTTCCTTTCTGTGACTTAATTTTCTTATTTATAAAAGGAGGAAAATGATAGTATAGTTGGCCCTCTTTATTTGCTAGTTCTGTAATCATGAATCTAACCAAGGAAAAAACTGAAAATATTAGGTGAAAAATTGTGTATGTATAGAATTTATACAGATTATAGAGTTTTTTTGCCATTGTTTCCTAAACAGAAAAATATAACTACTGCTTATGTGGTACTAGGTGTTACAAATAGTCTAAAGTTTAGTTAAGGTATATGGGAGGACTACTTAGGTCATATGCCAGTGCTACATCATTTTATGGAATGGATTTGAGCAATTGTAGATTTGAGTATATGCAGGGTTCTTGGAACCAGACTCATGCAGATACCAAAGGATGACTGTACTTAACTTGACTATGTTTTTTGATTGCTTGTTTTAGAGAGTTAAATTAATTAATTAAAGTGAAGTTCTTTTCTAAGTACTTTGAATCTCGTTGTTGCTGGTATTGACACTTCAGAGAACAAGAAATGGCCTGTCCCTTCCTGGTCTATAATACCTATCCACCAATGGAATATTTTGTATTATTTTATTAATTCAGATCTACCCAAATTCATACCCAGGAAAATTATCTTGCAAACATATGCCAACCATAGTATAATTATCTCTTAACCTTTCAATAATGGTTCATTCAAAAAATATTGATTGATCCCCTGTTATATTTTAGATCATATGTTCGGTGCTAGAGATGTAACAACTGGGCTGGGAGAGAAAATATAAGTACATGTCTACATGTCTGCTCTCATGGAGAGATAAGCATCCATACAGATACTTAATAAAAATATCTCCTTAGGAATCATATATTACAGTGGTGAATATCGAGAAATGGTCCCCAGACAACCATAGTTTCAGGTATTCATGTCCTTGTGCAGTCACCCCAACATTGGAGCTGAAGTAGTCAATGAACTGTCTTAACCAAAAGAATGAGGCAAAATCAGGATGTGTCAGTTTCAGGACTAAGCCTTAAGAAGACTTGACTGGTCCTCATTTGTGTTTTGGGGAGGTGCTTTGAGTGGCCATATAAGTAGTCCAACTACCCTGTTGGTGAGACTCCATGGAAAGGTCAGAAGGAGAGGGGAAGTTTTTAAAACTGTGTGGAGAGAACCCACAGCACCCTTTGCATTCCAGCTAGCTCAGTCTTCCAGCCACACCCACCACTCTCCTGTGTGAGGCATCCTGAATAGTCCAGCCAAGACACAAGACAGGTGATGCAGACTTAATCAATATCACAGAAAAGAGCAACTCAGCTCAACCCAGTCATCTTACAGAATCATGAGTGGTTATTGTTTAAGTCATAAGTTTCCAGAGTAATTCATTATGTAAATACCCATGGAAAGACTAGCCCCATGGGAGCCAATTGTCCAATATTTATACACAGATAACTTTGATGAAGTTGTTGGAACTTCATAAGGCTCAGTTTCAGCAACTCTAAAATGAGATGATAATACTACTTACCAGAGCTGATGTAAGCAACAGAAATAATATATGTCAAATTCCTGGCAACTGATGTTAATAAATGCTAGTACTGTAGGTGGTTAGAGGTTATTAGTTTTCTGACACATTCCCAAAAGGATTTTTATTTCATATCAGTATTCTGACAACCAAAAAACTTATCCCAAATTGTTATTCATTATTGACCAAACCTGCTTCTTTCTTGTATCTGCATTAAGTCAGGGCTGAATGTGAATACTATTTTCTGCATACATAGAATTCAGGAGATACAAACTGATAATCTGGCATTTTTTTTTTGCTTTTTAAACATCCCTTTGGCTTTATTTTGTGTATGCAAAATATATATTCAGTTGTTACATCAACATCAAGTAATTAAAATTGTCGTTAAACGTGGCATCTCAAGAGTTCTCACCCATGCTCCCCATTTAATGCCTCCTGAGACACTTTGGAAGATTTGTAAAATAAATGATGTAAAACATGGGATGTTTAGGTCTGACAAATCTCACTTATTTTCACTGTCATCACTCACTCTGGTATATGATACTTGCTCCATGCAGACTGAAATATAGCAGATGTTTTCAGAATAATATTGGGCTATGGAGAGACCTCCTGAATTTCTCATCTGGTTAGTTTCAGTTAAAATCCCCATCCACAAAGTTTCTGTATAGGTATATTTTAAAAGCTTGAGATTCTCATGCACTGGCTCCTGGCAGTAGTTGCCCAACCAATATCCAGCCATAGAGGACTTGAAAAGGGTTCCTGGCACTCCATGAGGCACGTAGAATTGAAGAACAAGGAGGCAAAAGAAAAAAAAACTAGTTATAACTATTCATTAGTTTTTGGTACATCAGATAATTTGTGCAATGGCTTCAGGGCTTTGATTGAATCACTTTTCCCACCTTGTCTTAATTTTAATTATGCAGCAATCATTTTTACCAACCTGTGCAAAGGAACCATATGAAAATGTGACATATGACAATATACATTTACCTAAGCTCCAGGACTACAGTGACCTACAGGCAATTAGCTCCTGCCTCTAGCACTGAAATGACCAATTAAAGAGTTAACAAAATGCCCTCCAAATCACCTAGATGTTCAGGTTTTTTGGACTGCCAGGAACATTGCACTTCAACTGATATAATTTTTGACTGACTGATTTAGTAAGTCTACATCTGCTAAAATTCGAGACTCATGCCTGTAAAACTGAGGAGTCGGGTTTTATGAGGTGCTTTTGCTGTCATTAAAGACGATCCCACCTTAGCCCTTCTCCTAACAAGACAATCTTGCAGCCGTCATTAGGAGGCGTGATCTTAGCTTGTCATCATGGAAAAAAATAGCTTGCTAGGTCAGTGAGAAAGGTACTGAGATCATCTCAAGGATGTAAGACATGCATTCTAGTGGCCGAAAGCCAGAAACTAAATATAAAAGATCTAGAAGGAAGGAAGGGAAATTTGATATTTTAAATTATACTTTTTAATGTTTCATAGTAGCTGTTCTATAATTCAGATATGGAATAAACTAAGCAGAAAGAGAAGCAACAATCCCCATAACATTTTTGAACCGTTGGTGGCTTTGCTGAAGACGCGATTTCTCCAAAAGCAGGTTCCAGACTAAGAGTTGCATAGATTAAATTCCTCTGGCTGCAGACTTGGAGATAAGGACTTAATTACTAAATGACCCCATAAAGGCCTAGGAATAGGGGAAGAAGAAAACAGGAAAGGTAAGGAAACCAACACAGTGTATGTTAAAGAGCAGATTATCACTGTGATCAACTGAAACACAATCCTGATGGGAACCACTGGATGACAGTATGGAGCATGTGTAGCTCTCCCACTGGAGAGCCAAAAAACCTGACTCTATTATGCACTGACTTCTGTCTATCATTAGGTAAGCATGTACTCAGACATTGGCTTGCTAGCCCGATAGCCTACTGGGCATGCTTCAACAGCCAGAGAAAGGTACCAGGCAGAGAGGTGAGGCTTACACTAGAAAGCTTTCAACTTGGACAGAATGGTGAATCAGAGACATGATCTGATTGGATGCCAAGAGTTTATGTAAAAGTTGAATCATAATTATTTATATATGAGCACTATCAATTTTTTTGTGTGTGGAAATTGCTTAATGTATTCATTCTACATGGCTCATTCATTGTACCATGGATGTAAATGTAATGCCTTATCTATTTTAATTCAACTAATCCCTAAAATCTGTCCTTGGTGTAGAGCACTTCAGAATACCACCCTTGTTCTTTGGAATGTCATTAAGTAAAGAAGGGGTCACAATGGAATAATAAGCTATGAATCATCTATGGAAAAATCCATTAGTTCTCTGCAAGTCACATATTTGATTTGACTGGGCACCTGGCTAGTTTACAGGAAATAAGTTTGCTAAATTAAAATGAATTGGAAGACAAAGCTCACTGACAAAATATGTTATTAAAAAAACAAATAATATAACAACAAAAAAACGAGTCTATGAAAATCTGGAACAAATCACAACCAATGATCAGACCATTCTCTAAACTACTCTAAACAACTCTGTCTGTGACCTCCATATGCACATTAAACATCACAAGGATAAAGACAGAAAAATTGAGAAACACATAGGTTACATTGGATCTGGCTTTTGGATAAAAGCCAAATTATACAACCTAAAAGAAGCTCTCAACTCATGTTGTTATTTTTACCTAAATACTTGGTTCTAAAGAGAGATGCCAATACCACCCCCCCCAATAAAATCTTTGCCCAGGTGTCTTCTGCCTGATTTCTTGGCAGAAATCCCAGAAAGGTATAAGTCAGTCAACATGTATGGAGCACTTGTATCAGGTCAAGAAATATCCACATGACACCTACTAACATGCAGGCTGTGGGCTTATGTTTAAGGCACAGAGAAATCAAATTCCAGGGTGTGGCTATTTCACACGTACTGGACATGGGTTGATGGACTGATTGATTGATAGACTGAGTGAGGAAGTGATTAAACTGTGTGAAGAAATATATCCTTCTGGTCTAACCTCTTTACTTCTCTATTATGCAAACTCCATCCTACCTCTCATTCCATAGTGATTATTGATGGAATGAAATTAAAACAGTACAAAGGTTTACTAAGTATAAAGGATCATTGGAAGTTCTGCAATTATCAAAGTGCTGCAGCAGTTTTTCTTGTTAAGGGCTAATCGGACATACAGTTGAGCAAAACACCATAACACCATTCTCAACTATTTACAACCCCATAACACCATTCTTTGGCTGGGGGATTACAATTCTGGCTTCAAAATTTTAGGGATTTTTGCTTCCTCTGGGAAGATTTTCTAGATGAAAGAACAAGTGGTTTTTCCCTCACTGGCTTTCTTCCTTTTGTGACAGATAATTCTCCACCTAAAGATGAAGTTTTGTCTTCTTTCTACAAGTTGTCTTCATTTCTCAACATTCCATTCATGTCCATTCATGCCGTGTGCTGTCAATAGGGTGTATATGTTAGCCATTTTATCTATCAACTGTCTTTTAGTTTGAAAGCTTGAAAAAACATGCTTTAGGTTTGAACAAATATAATTTTATGAATAGGTCAATGTCTTTACAGTTATGGTTATCATCCTCTCTATTTAATTGAGCCCCTACTGATGTGTTTAGATTCAAAGCTCCCATAAGGCAGGGATGATGAAGAAATCTTAATTGCTCTTAGACAAAGTGAAGATTAGTTACCATATGTCAGGGTCAGAAGAATTCTTGGAGGTTGAACGGTGCACATTGCCCATTGCTACTCCTGTACTTTCTTTAACATTGCATTTCTCCCCTCTGATTATCAGAGTAAGTAAAGTGCTTTAAGATAATGCAAAACCTGCCATTCCACAGTCAGAATGCATGCTTGTATTATTAATTCCTAGCAAATAAGCAATCTGTTTAATTAACATTTATTTGTTAATTGTGACTGAAATCAGAAGTTTTCCTGGGAGCAGATTTTAGAAACTGTGATTAATAGACACTGAAGAGTACAGAAAAGCCAGGAGGGAAGAAGATATGAGGACACCTATATCCATTATCTCTTGTCACAATAATGTATTAGAACAAACAACCACAGAAGCATAAAACTATAAATACATATTTTTGCTGTAAGTCAATGCTGTGCTTGGGTGGCTCTACTGATCTGAGCTTGACTTGCTCGTACCTGTGCAGGGGGCTGGTGGGTCAGCTGAGGTCAGCCTGGCCTTGCCGAGATTTGACTTGGATGGTCTGTTTCTGATCCCTTTGATCTCTCTCCCTTCAGAAGATGAATCAGAGAACATTCTCATGGCACAGACTGGAGTCCAAGAGAAAGAGAACAAAAAGACACAAGGTTTCTTGAAGTCTATGTTAAGAAAAGGAACAATCATGCTGTCATTTACATTATACTTCACTGGCCCAAAGAGTCACAAGAGCAATCTAAACTCAAGGGGTGAAGCAATATGTACCATCTCTGGCTGAGGAGAGGTGCCAAGTCTCATCACAGAGGAAATCCACAGAACAACACCATTAGTCAGGACTATCATTCTAATCTATCATTTCTACCTTTACTTATTTAACAAAATAATTCAGGTAAATAAGAAGGGAGTTACAAAACTAGAAAAAAGCAATTAGTCCTTTTAAGTAAACTAAAAATGTTAGGGGCAAGAGATGGGACAAACATTTATTAATGTATTCCATAGACATGGATCAATTGTCTATTGTATTTCAGCCTTCCAACTGAGAACAAGTATGATTAAGACATAGGCCCCTTTCTCATATATTCACAATCAAAAGTTTGCAGTGGAATATCACTTAATGGTTTGGGGCATATAGTAATAGATACTCACTGAATATTTCCTAGTCAATAATAGGATAAGGGCTGGGGATGTGGCTCAAGCGGTAGCGCGCTCGCCTGGCATGCGTGCGGCCCAGGTTCCATCCTCAGCACCACATACAAAACAAAGATGTTGTGTCTGCTGAAAACTGAAAAATAAATATTAAAATTTTTTTTCTCTCTCTCTCTTTAAAAAAATAGGATAAATTCTAAGCAAAATATGAAGTTCTCAGAAAACATTCTCTGGGACTCCACTAGATTGTCTTTGGGTGATGATCCATCAGTGTTTTGTTTTGGTTTTGTACTGGGGATTGGACCCAGAGGTGCTTAACCATTGAGCCATGTGCCAGCCCTTGTAATCTTTTTTTTTTTTTTTTTTGAGAAAGGGTGTTGCTAAGTTGCTTAGGGCTTCACTACAATGCTGAGGCTGGCTTTGAACTTGCAACCTCCTGTCTCAGCCTCCTGACCCAAGGGGACTACAGGCATGTTCCACTCCATCAGTGTTTTGAATATGCTAGAAAATGAAGAATATTCAACTGTCCAGGAGAGATTGATTTGTATACTTTATTCCACTGTAAAATTCTTTTCTTTTTTCTTTTCCTTATCTTTTTTTTTCTTTTCATGTGGGGCAAGAGATGCCCCTCAGTTGGCACACCAGCTAATGGCCCTTGCTAATCACAAGACAGCATCTGCTCCTATGATGTAGCAGCCTCTCAGAAACAAGTGACATGAAAGCCCAGACCAGCACAGAAACCCCAAGTCAGATGACTTCCTCTGGCCCTTGAATTTCCAGGTCAGTAAAGATAGAGAACATTTGGGATGTGACTTGTGTGATCTCCCTGAAGTGTGCCATCAAGGACAGATGTGAGGAATAAGAAAGAATCGACAACTCCAAGTTGTCCATACTTCAGCATGTGTGTAGACAAGCCCCATCACCTGCACGTTACACGTACAAATACCTAGAACTGATCCATAGATTGTGGGAAGCCTTTGGCCTGGGGTTTGTTCTTGGAGACATTTTTCTTTCTGGAGGCCAAGAGAGCTCGGGGAAGGGTAAAAACCTATGAGCTGGAGCTTGAGGGCTCCATTGATTTGAAAAGTGAATTTCAAGATGGAAATAATCAGGGCAAAGCAATGCCGCATGGTTGTTTATGTGTGTGTGATTGTGTGGACGTGAATGCATGTGATTATGCCTGTGTGTCTGTATGTAATGGGGCATTAACACCAACTCACATAAGCTGCTCTGCTTTATGAGTTGGTATTTTTTTTTAAAGAAAATCAAGCCATATTTTTTTTTCTTTCCGTTCTCAACGACGAAGCAGTTTACAGATGCTTTATCTTTTTTTAGGAATAATTCTCAATGCATCATTCAAATATCCTTTGAGCTGAGCACACGATATGCACATCATGAATACATATAATCACTGCGAAGTCCTTTGTGAAGATTTTGAAAATAGCATCTGAAAGAGACGACCGTGGGTCTCCATCTGAGGATGTGCATTTGGTTAGTGTGGCTGGGCTGATTCTGGCCACTTATTTCCTTTTTAATGGGCCCTGTTCCATCTCTTGCAGTTTGAAATACAGAGCATCTCAGTGTTTCTAGAGTCAAAAAGTAAATCCCAATTCCTGGACCCCTATATGAAGTGTATGGTTCAATATGGCCAATGACAAAGGTACACGTGGAATTTCCACATATTTCATGTATACACAAATAAATATTTTTTTAAAAAAAAAATGATCATCACCCTCAAGCTAACCAATTTCATTTTCTTCTAGGCTTGCTTGGGATGGATGTGACCAAATTTCTATAGCCTGATATTCCAAAGTATATTGCTGTTTATCCACTAGAAACATTTGCAAATGCTCAAAGTGCAATTCCATAACAGCAACCTAGTGAAAAAGCATCTTTCTTGCTGTCACTGTGACTCACTGTTGACAATGCTTTCTTTACCTTCTTCTTTAGAAACTTGCAACAAAGATTTTTAATAAAATGATCCCTTGAACTCAGAAAACAGCCTGGAGGATGACACATTTTTCTCTCTTTTCCCAATTGAGATACAGGAAAGTCTGAAGTCATTTACTTCCTTTCCCCGCATTGTTCTCTCCCCATCCTGCAAATATTGGATTAAAAGCAACAGAAATAGGGCTGGGGTTGTGGCTCAGTGGCAGAGCGCTTGCCCAGCATGTGTGAGGCACTGGGTTCAATTCTCAGTACCACATAAAAATAAATAAAATAAAGGTCCATCAACAACTAAAAAAACATTTTTAAAGAAGCAACAGAAATATTAGGTAAGAATTTTACATTCTCCAGTTTGGGGCACATAATATTTTCTGACAAGCTCTTTCACATAAACCTGAACTTCATTTGCTCCACATAGTAAGTATCTCAAATAACTTCAACTGTCCTCCCCATCTCTTTCCAGGTTTTTCTGAATCTTTAGATATTTTTGACCCATGAAAGACCAGATATTCAAAAATCATATGTTATTTGAAATATAAAATACAGCATGAAATATTTATGGCTTAGCATTTTAGAGCAATTGTTTTTATATTCTAAAAAGTGGAAGAATTATGAACAGGGTGGTAATTCATGTAACCATCTCCACAAATTAATCTTAATAACATAAATAAAATAACGTAGTTCACTTATATACAATGTCGGATGAGTTAGAGCTTTTATATATATTGCTATGTGTTACCGATAATTCAAAAGCCATGTACAGCTTTATCTACTCCCTAAAAAACAAAATTCCTTTCTCAATTTCAAATGTACTTATTGAGTGCCCTCTTTGCATTCAACATAATGCTCATATTTTAGGCCCATGTGTTAAATAAAGAGTGAAACAACTTTTTGGATAAGAATGCTAGAATAATTAAGTGTGAAAAATATATTCAAAGCAAGATGTGATTCATAATTAAATTTTCCAGGTACAAGGTGATACACTTACCAACGGGGACTTTTGGAGAACCTTCAATATGTTGAGTTACATATGAAATGTGTGGCTGACTCCTTAACCTCATGTATCTTAAGATAAAGTTGGGCAGAAAGCCTTTGAAAAGTGGACAAGAGAGAATCAGCCAGTGGAACTGATAAGGACACATTAAACCATCACAGGAACCAGCCAGAGAGAGGGGCTAGAATCTTCCTGGGGCATTTCCATTTTTTTTTTCTTTTTCTGTAGACAAGCCAGAAGAACAGCACCTCTGACAATGCCAAGAACAGGAGAGTGTTCTGATCAACCTACTCCCTTAGCTTTCAAGAGCCCTGGTACTCCTGGATCAGAGAGGGGAAACACTTAAGCACTTGTGAAGAGGAGAAGGAGGAGAAAAAGACAAAAATCTCTATTTGATATTCTTTTTAGTCAAAGGACTTCATGAGCTTTGGAAAATCAGAAATCTGTCCTAAAAGCTCCGCCTTTATGTTTTACCCCTGATGCCCTCATCACCTAGCTCTCGTCATATTTTATTTAATTTCAGTTCCAAATATATATTGTTCAATACTGCAATTCATGCCATACTACTACTCTGGTTCCTCCTGCCTGAAATGTACTTCTCACTTTTTTAGTCTGATTGACTATTACTTTAAATTTACCTTCAGGGTGGCATCTTCAGTGCCTCCAAAAGCCTGGGTGAGTTACTCTGCATTTCAGCTATTCTGAACATTATTAATACTTCTTCATGAGAATTAAATTCTTTAGCACATGATAAGCAATGTACTTGTATCTGGTATGAAATTCTCAAAAACAATAGCTATGGTTACTCTCTTGCTGTGTGTATTTTTTTTTTTTTTAGCACTGGCAATTGAACTCAGGGGTACTTGCCCACTGAGCCACATCCCCAGCCCTATTTTATATTTTATTTCTAGACAGGGTCTCATCAAGTTGCTTAGCCCCACACTTTTGCTGAGGCTGGCTTTGAACTTGTGATTCTCCTGCCTCAGCCTCCTGAGCTGCTGGGATTACAGGCATGCACGACCACATCCAGCTCTCTTGCTGTTTGTAGTTCTCTGATTCCACGCTATTCTCCTTCATCAAAATTTAAACAAGATTCTGCCTTGTTCACCAATATAATCTCATTACCTGGCATAGTTCCAGGCACACAGTGCATAGCAAATATTTAAGAAAGCATAAAACATTTAGTGATGACACATATTATTGGTGTTTAGATCTGAGACTTTCTCCTCTTTTCATTAAGACTTTCCCTCAGCCAGGCAGGGTGATGTAAACCTATAATCTCAGTAGTTTAGGAGGCTGAGGCAGGAGGATCCCAAGTTCAAAGCCAGCTTTAGAAACTTAGTGAGGCCCTAAGCAACTTAGTGAGACCCTGTAAATAAAAAATAAAAAGGGATAGAGATGTGTCTCAGTGGTTAAGTGCCTCTGGGTCCAATCTCCAGTTTCAAAAAATTCAACAAGTAAATGAATTAAAGACTTCCCATCAAAACCGCAAAGAGAATTCTCCTTCACAAAAAAAAAAAAAAAAACACAAGAAGAAGGAACAAGAGAATAGATAAGAGAAGACCCGGTGCCCATAGAAAAAAATATCATATTTTTCAATTACCATAAACAATGGGGAAGTAGTTTAGATTTTATGGAGCCTGTGGTAAGTGTTTGGGGGCATTTTTGTTTTTTGTTTTTTAATACTACAGTATCGAACATATTACTTGTATCTGAATTTCTGTTTGTGCCTTGCAAGATGGAATGTCATACTTTAAGAATTTTTAGGATATAATTTAAATAGGACATTCATTTTCCTCTGGGTTATTTTTATTTTTTCTTCTCCAGGCTTTCAGGTGGGTCTTGGAAACTATGGAAATAATTTGCTATCTCCTCTAAGTTTCTCATCTGTAAAAGAGGCAAAGCACAATAGAAGTTATTTTCATAATAACTAATTCATGTGTGGTAGGCTCAGTATGCACCCTCCCTAGTAGATATCTCATACATTATTACTAGCTGGGAATATTATTTAATTTTTTTTTGAAAAAAGACTTTGGGGATGTGATTCAGGATCTTAAAACAAGATAATCCTGGATTATCCTTCCAGATGGACCCTGAACCCAATGCAAGTGTTCCTTTATAAGAAGGGTAGAGGGAGATTTGAGGACAAGAAGAGAGACCCACAGAGAAAGCCATGTAAGGACCAGACAGGGACTGGACTGATGTAGCCACAAGCCAAAGCAACACCTGGAGCCAGTGGAAACTGGAAAAGCAAAGAAAGGTTTCTCCTTCGAGCCTCTGGAAGGAGTCCAGTCTGATGTCACTTTCATTTTGGATTCCTAGTCTCCAGAGCCATGACAGAGTAAACTGTTGTTTTTAAAACAATGACATTTATGATAATTTGTTACAGCAGCTGTGGGAAACTACTGCAGAGAGTCAGATAGATTAGCACATGTGCAGCACCCCACAAGTTCCTGGAATACTCTCATTTATTCACATGTTCACTCATGTGTTCTATAAATACAAGTAACTCCCATGTTACTCTCCTTACAGTAGGACTATGGGAGTGGAAAAGGGGAAGTTGAGTCAGCTCTAAGAAAGTTCCATTTCTTATTTTATATAAGGTAGGTTTCATTGTTACTGATTGCCTGACTCTATTTTGTGTTGCTTTTGAGATGGTTGCCTTGTTCTAATGAAACACACACACACACACACACACACACACACACTTCCACTTTCCACGTACTTCCACATTCTAAAGCTTCCCTTCACAGTCTCATCAACCCCCACATTCAACAAAATCCCAAATGTGTCCCCACAGAGAGAAACTTGTACAGGTGCAGCAGTTAGGAAGGACCTGTTGCTCTTCACAGAGCATTTGTAGGATTTCTTTCTATAAAAGAACAAGTTAGCCTGCCTTCTAATTTTGTCTAACCCCTGTACTTTCAGGAACCTCATTTGTTAACTGGATATAGGTATTTGCTCCATGTTCATATTTATCAGTTTCTGTAGTTTGAATCTGAATATACCCCCAGAGGCCCATGTATTAAAGTCTTGGTAACCAGAGTAGTGCTAATGAGAAATGATAGAAACCTGTACAAGATGGAGCCTACAAAGAGATCTTCTGGTCATTGAGAGAATGCCCCTGAAGAGGATATTGGGATCTCCACTCCTTACTCCTCTCTCTTTTGTGTAGTAGCCATTAGGTGAGCTTCTGAGTCCCCCCACAAACTCCCCAACATGTTATGCTGCCTCACCAGAGGCCCAAAAGTCATGGTTCCAACATACAATAGAATGGAACCTCTAAAACTATAAGCCACAATAACCTTTTTGCTTTATAAGTTGATTATCTATGTATTTGTTACAATAACAGAAAGCTGACTGAAACATCAGTTATATATTTTTATTTACTTTCTTAGTCATCATAAATGGCTTCTTACCACAGGAAAGAGCAGAGGTTTTAGTAATTTTATGACAGAAATACTTTTGTCCACAATAGGGACTGTCTCTAGTGATATCAAACTCATGGAAGGCAGGTTATTTTCTTGATGAAAACCTTTCTCTTTAAATGTTGTTATAACAAAGAGTAAGAAACAACCTTTAGAACACTGGTCCTGTGACTTGAACATAATATCTTGCCCCAAACAGGATTTAAGTTATGATAACCCATAATATCCATATCATAGTTACCTGTGTCACTGAGATAGATGTGCCCTGCTCTTTTGTTTTTTAAACTAATTATTTACTTTTATAAAATACATTTTTCATCAGCAGTTTCTTCATCTACTATATTTTGTAAAGATCCCTAGAAGAGACATTTCTTTCAGGAAGTGACTGCTATGACAGAATTATAAACAGCTGAATGCATCCAGATTAATATAAATGTCTTGGATTTGACAATTTGCCCCCACCAGAAGTGATTCTTTAATAAGATTGAGCAATTTACCTGAGAAAAGCGTTTGACAGAGACAGAAACTGTGTCACTTGTCCAAAGGGAAGACACAGATAAATATTTTCATCTGGCTTTTGCTCAATGCCTGACTCTGAGCTACACATCATTCATGTTTTTTATCCATCACACTTTAAGCATTGCTGTTGTAGCCAACTTGAGCAAACTGCAAAGCTCAAGAGTGTTTGCTCCACCCCACCTAGCAGACAGTTGATTAGATGGACTTCTAGGGCTTGGGCAAATGGATTCATTCAGTTTGGAAGGTAAGGGAGCCAGAAGAAAAGGAATGATATTTACTACTAGGCAATGTGAGGAGGGGTAGTGCTGCCTGTTTCTAAATCTTGGAATCAGGCCAGGGTCATTGATTCTAATTAGCAACAGGCCAGCTCCTTATCCCACACAGGTCCTGTGGAGCTTGAGAAAATGAACCTGGTCTGCCAAGTTAGAGCTTGCATTTAATTTGGGGAGGGAAATGGGGAGACTACATTGGCCAAATCCTCCTGCTGGGCTCTCTCTTGTGTACCAAACAGCCAGAAGAGGGAAAAGGATGGGTGGGAAATAAAACACAATGATGAGGACTGGAAGGAAAGTTAAATTATGAAGATACACAAAGCAGCAGGAAAACAGATGGCAAAAACAGGGAGAAGGAGCTAGATAGGGCAGTGCCAGAGAACCCAAAGTGATAAGACCAAACAAAACGTGGTTAGACACATCTCTGTGTTCCCACTCATCTTTCCGGGTTTTCTACTTTTATAGCAACCTACAGAGCATTTAATCTTTTACCAGCACCTCAAATGGGCCAAGCACTGTGCTTGCATAATTGTGCTTAATCCTTGCAGCAAGCCTTTGTGATCAGCTATTTTATATATAAGGACTCTGAGCTTCATAAAAACCCAAGTGTCACCTCTATGCAGTGGCAAAGTCATAATTCAATTTCATATTTGTCTGACCCCAAAGTTTATGCATTTTTTAATATACCAACTGAGTAAAAATAGTGAAAGAATAGTACATTAACTCCTGTGTGGGGGAATTTTAAAAAAATCAATACTTTAATACAAAGTCCTGCGCCAGAACAATGGATTGCTTTGGGGGAAATCCCTTTGAGATAAAGGTCCAGAGAAAGAAGCTGCTCATTTTAATATTATTTTTTTGTTAGGTTCCCAAAAGGAAAACTTAAGAGGACCTAAATTTCTCCAGTTTCATATGATGGAGCATGTGGAAATAGCCCTTTTCTTTTTGTTGTGAGCTACCTTGAAAATCTGATATCGAAAATGTGAAATTAATGTATAAAATGTATACTTTTTGTTAAATTAGACATCATTGTTAAATTAGACATCATATCCTAGATAGTAAGCACTGTTCCATATAAGTTTGTAAAAGAAAAAAATAAATTCCAGAAAATAATGCATCCAGTCATATTTTCCTGTTGTATCTCCCTTAGTTGATTTCATGATACCAGGTGTCTGTGTGGCTTGGGAAACCACACTTGGAATGGTTTTGTCCCTCTGTGGGCTCCAAGTTCTGAAATTCAGGGGGAACAGGTCACTTGAACTGAGATGAAGTCATCTGAACTCTCATCTTCCAGAAGTATCTAGTCATGAAAAGTTTGAGACTCATAGAGAAGCTCATATCTTTACTTGATTGGGCACAATTATAAATCTGAATTTATTAAAACGTGCAGATAATTGACTAGAGGTAGAGCATTAAAAATCAGAGCAACTAGAAAAATTCACTTTGTTAATAACTTCTTAAGTTCTACGTTTTCTTGAGGTTTCCTATTTATCTCAAGGACTTCAATTATTTTTATTTTTAGCCTTTTAAAACACATGTCTTTTGATGAGTTTCACTTGATCTCTAAGCAAACCCTCAATATTCACATCTACCATTGCTTCTCTTTATGATAATGGTCTTCTCCAAATCCTAGATAACTGGGAGCTTGAGTTTTCTTTTTGAACCTCTTTATTGCTAACGAGATATTGCAAAGTTTTGACTTTTAGAAGCTTTGTTAGGAAGGAATACATACTGTACTATTGTTGCTTTCTGATATTCTGTTTCCTACACAAAAATTTTCCCCCTATGTTTCATGTTCCAAAACCTTGGCATTATAGAACCACTTTACTGGAACTCTCCTCCACTTCCTGTTTTTTTAAAAATGTACTATTTTTTTTTAAATTGACACATAATAATCATACAACCTGCATGGGGTACAATGTCATGTTTCTAACTTGTTTTGGTTAGTGGGAGGCACAGTGGGAGATTAGAGACCAGGAGGAGAGATAAACTCCCTGTTATGTGGCCCCTGCATCTCCCTATAAGCAGGATGGACTGTACACCTACCTGAAGACCCCTGTCCTTGATGCATTAGTTTCCCAGAGCCACCATAACTCATTACCACAAACTAAGAGGCTTACAATAATAGGATTATATTATCTCCCAGTTCTAGAAGTTCTTCCAGTACCAAAGTGTGAAATCAAATTGCTGGCACATCTGTGTTCCCTCCAAAGACTTTACTCCTTATCTGCTCTTCTAGCTTCTGGTGGCCTCCAGACAAGGATTGGCCCATGTCTGCCTACCTCCCCTGACCTCCTATCTCTGCCTCTGTCTTCAAACAGCCTCCTCCTCCTTTTCTCCCCTCTGTCTCTATGTTCTCTTCTCCTCATAAGGTCACTTGCCATCGGATTAGGGCCTATCTGGACAATCCAGGATGCTTCCTCTTGAGATCCTTAACTAAATTACATCTTCAAAAACTCCTTCCAAGTGGGGTCACATTTGCAGGTTCTAGTACCACCTTTTAATCTACTACAAATGGCTATAACTGTGATGAGTCCTAGTCATTGTTGTTTGTTCTTCTGTGTCTTCTATGCTTTACCATCCCTTGTTGACAGAGCTCCCTCACCCTGCCCAAAGCTGTGAAAAGAATTCTTACATTTAACTTTCTTCCATTGTGTTAAATTTACCCTTTTAAGAGTACATGGACCCCGACATTAAACAAACAAACAAAACTAAAGATGACTTTATCAACTGAGATTTTGACATTAACTCCCAGTCTCAACCAAAGACCCTCTCCCCAACCCCAGTGGAGTATATCTTCTCTGACTCATCCAGTAGGAAGAGGCTGGGGAATAGCTCAGCAGTGGAATGCATGCTTAGCACACATGAGGCCCTAGATTCCATCTGTGGCACCATAAAAAGAAAAAAAAATAATAAAAGGAATAAAAAGAAAAATGATTGAGAAAACACTTGCAAAAAATCAAAAGGGAAGAGCGAATTCTCTATGCTTCTATGTTACAGCATAATATTTTATGATGAATTATTCCCCATCCTCCACCAAAGCAAAAATATGTACTTCCATGAACATATTAAATGTTTAAAAACTCCCCCAAATAATGGAAAAATTCAGCCAAACTGAAGTAAAAATGACTTCTTAACACTATAGAGATCAATTGCCTAATCTACTGGCCCTCACCACTTTTAAATAATTTCTTTCATATTGTGGAAATGGCAATTGACACTCTCTTGTGTGTTCACTTTTTTCTGATCTTTAAATATTTGTTCTTTCGCTTCTTGGTGATTCTGCTCTATATGAATGTATTCAAAGTAGAACTTTATTTGCTAAATTCAAAAGAATTTGGGAAAATATTTTATTTTAGAAATTTATATTTTCAGGAAAAAATATCCAATTTCTCATTTATGAAATAATTGAATCAGACAGGACAGTATGATCTTCAAGCCTGCTTTCTGGAATGTCCTAAAACTTACATAAATTGGCCCATGGAACTCAGTCATTCTGTCATGTCCTCACCTTGATGTCACAAGGAATTCTAAGGCTCTAAGGGCTCCCATTGAATAAAGCAAAGTTGTTTTACTTTCCAACCAAACTTGGAAAGTGTTGTATGTGTCTGGATTAGATTCTATTCATAGAATCTGCCTCCTGCTGATAACGGCCAAAACTTGTCTAAACTCCCTGTAGCCATCGCTTCAGCAAGTTCCCGTCAAATATCCGACCACATCAGCACAAAAATAGTGCTTTCCTGGATTCCCCACTTTCAGAGGGAGTTAACCCTCTCCAGTTTCATTTATTTCACAGGCAAGTGCTGGCTTGTTCCAAGCAGGTGTGTGTACTCGGAGAAGTGGATGTGACTAGTATGTTTAAACTACATCATTAATGGAAAGTTTATGTCCTTCTTCATTCATGCCAAATCCCCCAAGTGTGCCATTTGTACCTTCAAAAATAATGCTTACTATTTCATAGACAAATTTCAAATGTGGGATCATCTCTTAAAAATATCTAAATTGAGTCTTCCCTGGATGGTGTTCACATAACAATTTAAAGGAAGTAGTGAAAGAAAAATTATATTTAGCAAAACGGGGGAAATGCATATATAAATGTTCATATCCATGCATATACATATGCATATGTGGAATATGTGTGTATATATTTAAAATTATGGTTTGAAAAGTGTTTGCCAAAATTCAGGGCTTTGTGTAAAAATAGCTCTATGTCTGCATCAGTTAGTTTCTCTTGGAAACTTTAAAAAAATATGTTTTTTAAAGAGAGAGAGAGAGAGAGAGAGAGAGAGAGAGAATTTTTTTTAATATTTATTCTTTAGTTCTCGGCGGACACAACATCTTTGTTGGTATGTGGTGCTGAGGATCGAACCCGGGCCGCACGCATGCCAGGCGAGCGCGCTACCGCTTGAGCCACATCCCCAGCCCCAAAAAATATAATATTTTTGATGGCTTTACCCCACACTGCCCAGCTACATTAAGATAACAGTAAACTACATTCTTATGGTTGTCATAACATTTAGCTTGGTGCTGCATGCAATGTGAGTAATCTATTAAGATATATAAGGTGCAAAATGCTGCCTTTGTATCTTGGAGTTCTAGCTATCAGCTGTAACAACCAAGCACAATTGCTGCCAGTGTGGGGCCTTAGCTGCTTCTCACCACAGCCCTCATCGGCCAAAAGGTTTGCAGCAGTGACCCCTGGCAGCCTTGGCCACCACCGTGGGGCTGCCCAAAGCTCCTTCTCCCTGTCTGTGTTCCCTACGCTCCCTCCCCTTTCTTGCCTGTCATCAATCTTACTAAAATGACAGCAGACAGATGTTAGCCTTTGCAAAGATCAAATGAAATCTATGGCTCTGGGGCTGTTCACCAAGGAGCAGAGCAGTCTACACCCAATACAGGGACACACACTAGAAATGACCCACCTAGAATCAATTTTTCCAGGTATTTCAAGTGTCTCTTTGTGAGCATCGGCTACCTAGAAATGGATTTTGACAAAATTTAGAACTTTAGTTGTTTCAGAGAGGTTTGGTGATGGATTATTGGGACTTTTTTACAAGAGTGGATCAGTGTGTGTGTGTGTGTGTGTGTGTGTGTGTGTGCGCGCGCGCGCATGCATGTGCATTTGAAAACAATTACTAATGCTTAGCTTAGAGGAGACAGTATTTATTTTGGCCATAGACTCATGGTTTTTAACCCGTTCTTCCAGAAGTTGGAGTGTACCAAGATCCCTCCTGCTACTTGCCCTTGGGTTTTTAGATTTCTCTTTCTGAGCAAACATTACTCCATTGCATAACTATACTGAATGTGCCCTTGTCTCTTGCAATTTCTTTACATCAATGTACAGAACTATTTATCCCCAACAGAAATGTTTACCTAATCTGGAAAATATAAGGCCATATGGTGTACATTGTATGAATTTCATCCATCCTTTTTAACTCTTTCCGAAAGTCTTTCTTCCCTCTGCTGTCCCTTTGTTGTGGACCAGGCAGAAATGATCAAAGGGGGATGGAAATCAGAAGAGAGGGGGCAGGATGGGAAGGACGTCGGGAGAAGCACAGATGGGCATGGGGGAGGCTTCTTTCTTTGTGGAATGTGACATCTTGTAGAATAAATGCCAAAGAAGTCTCAGGATCAAGGATACCTTTGTGCAAAGTTAGAGCAGATCCCGAATAAAATAGTAATAATAATAAACCACATCAACATGAGCTAAAGATGAACATGATGCATTATTAATAATAACGACCCCACAGGCTACCTGAAATTTAGAAAGACCAAATCACCTTTGGCTCTTATTTCCCTTATCACTTCCTATAAAATAATGAAGTCTTAACTGGAATAAGAAAAGAGCAACTCTCCGGTACTTTGAGTGGAAGCAAATGTTTCTATAATGTATCTTTCTACAGTATCTTGGTAAAAGATAGATAGCTACTTAAAATAAGCGATATCAAGGAAGAATAAACTATTATGTTTGTGCCAATGCTTATTCATGGTTTTATAAGAAGACATATCTGTTTTCTTCATATAAATCTTGACTCTATATTTAGAGTTTGCAAACAATGATTCTAGTTTTTGGCTGCCTGCCACTTCTGATAGAAATCTGGGATAGCCGCACTACATTACTATAACATTAAAAAAATTCCCAAAATTCCATGTACAGAACCTCCTAACGGGCAAGAGAAAAATATGAAGTATTCACATGTATACAGAGGAGAAAGAAGGGCAAAGGGCTACAAATTTCAGGGAGGAGTCTGAACAGAAAGTATATTTTAACAGTCTTCCTAAATTAAGGGTGTATTACCCAAGTAAAAGATCCCAAATAGGAATTACCTCAACGAATTTTTCTGGCCCTCCTCCTTTTATCACTAATCAAAAGACTCACCATCTGTCTTGGTCACTTAGTCAATTCTTAAACAATATCAAAACCTTAGCAGACAGTGTTAGTTTTAATAGTTTTAATGCAATATCAAGAAACCTGATTAATTTTAGCAAATCAAGCTCTTTAAATAAAAGTTCTTGTATTCTTTTTTCTTTTCTTTTTGAAAATACCTAACAGTACTAAAAACTAAGAGTATTGAAAAATTTTTATTAGCTTAATTTTCTTCTTGATTCTAGGAAGAGGAAGAAAGAAACCATAATCTCTAGGGTAGGCAATTCCATGGACACTATTATCCAGCAATATCTTGGAGGTGTGGAACTAGCTCTGGAGAATTGATTCATTCATTCTTAGCCTATTCATTGATACATTTACTGAACACCAGCTCCCCCTATATATATATAATTTCCAAACACTCTTCTGAGTCTTGAGGATACAAACCTCAAAGGCAGGGTCTCTCCAGCATCCCCCAGGGGACTGAGAAAGGCAGCTAGATAAACTGGCATTTCCAGCACAGTGGGTACCACAATAGGAGAATGCAGGTTGCTCTGTGATTGTAGAGGGAAAACTCTTCCCAAAGCTGTCAGGGAAGGAGGCTGGAGATGACATCTAAGTATCAGATCAAGGAACGAAAAGCAATTGTGGCAATCTAGGACAAGGACCAAATCATGGCTGTAGCTTTGTGTGGTCATGGGGTGCAAAAGAGGTAGAGGAGGGAGGAGGTGATTTGCTAGTAGCCTGTGAGGCCGGAGACATAGGCAGTCAAATCCTAAAGAGCCTGGGCTTCTCAGAATACTATGACCTGGGAGGAAAGACTTCAACAGCTGTGAGGGAGCCACTATAAACCAAGCAGGACAATTCTGTTGGAAATGACAGGGCAGCCCTCAAAAGATCTCTCCTAACCTGAAAAGGACTCTCACAAGAACTAAATACAGTAGCTAAATTGTATCACAGGTCTGAAACTGAAAAACAAGCCTACAAGTTGGACATCACAGAAAAGTGAACGGCCCTCCGTCTTGTGATGAATTAAAAACAAACAAACAAAAAAAAAACACAAGTGACTCAAGCAAATGGTAAAGGAGACTTAAAAGTAAGAAAAGCATAGAAGGCTAAGAAGTCGTGATGAGCCATATTTAAGAAAACCTCCGTATGACTCTGAATGAACTTTAGTCACCACTTTGAATATATTGCTACTAAAGTGTTTCTTACGGTAAAAGAGAAAAAGGAAGGTAAAAGAGAAAAAGGAAGCAAGGGCAACTGACATTGAAACAGACACTCTAACTAAAGCGAATAACCAACCCGGGTTGTTTCAGACACCACAATTTTTAAATCACATCTAGAGAAGAAGAAGAAAAAAAAAGTCAAATGCATTAGTTCCATTTGCAACCAATGTTGTTCAGCATATCAATTAAAAGCACAAAGTGCTTTCCCCACATTCCTTCCACCCAATTTTCAAATATTTATTGATGCATTACACTGAGCATTTCATCACAATTAGTGTGGAAGTGATACAAGGCCCATAGACACACTGAGCTTTTCATTATGAGAGTGGATTGAGTAGGGCAAAGACTAAATTGTTAATATCTTAAAAACAAGAGCATTAATTATTAAACAGATGTAGTAATATATGGAGTGATCTGTAAGAGAAATGGAATGTGCCCTTTAGCCAGTTTCTAATCCCCCATTAGTGTGTTTCTAAAAAGAGCCTTATTAAGTTATGTAGATAATTGAGAAACACATCGCTAGATCAGATGTCACCAATAAGATATTGGCAGTAGTCTCCCTAATGCCAGAATTATCGTCTCAATTAGGTTGCCTTCATCCTTACTTTGAAGAATCAGGATGGGGTAACCTTGAAAAGAAAGAAAGAGGAGTGGGGGAGAAAGGGAGGAAGGGAGGGAGGAAAAGAAGGAGGAAGGAGAAAAGGAAGAAAGGGAGGAAAGGAAGGAAAGAAAAGAGAAAGAAAGAAAAGGGGAGAGAACCAGAGAGCACAAGGAAAGAAGGAAAGCTGTGGTTCCTGTATAGCCTCAGCTCACAAATCAACTTGCCATGAAAATATTTGTTTATAGAATCATTAAAATAGACAATGAAGAGTTATAGCTTTTGTTTTAAAAAATTCAATTAAACTGTTCCTTTTTCTCTCAATGAATGTTTAAGGGCAAACATTAATGTTAAGTAAGATAAAACCCATATATCTAAAATCCTTGTTGTCTACCCAGTAACTCTGTTGGATGCTCAGAAGTCTCTCAGGAAAAATTATGCCAGAGCATAACTTATGTCTTTTCGGTTTATAAAAGCTTCCTTGTAATTACTTCTTTCGCCTGTGTGACTCTCCTGTTTGTTTCCCTGTAGAGTATGGAACCAGAAAGGGAGAGAAGAACTAGGGAGGAGAACCCTCAAAGGAAGTGGTAGAAAACACCCTCCTATTTTGAACACATTCAAACTTTAAGCTTTTAGTCATTTCTATGATGAAAAAAAATTGAAATCTTTATCCTCAATACAGTCAGAATACTTCGGTATCCCTGGGGAATTGGTTCCAAGCCCTAGACATCCAAATCCACGTATTCTCCAACCTGTGTAAAATGGCATAATATTTTTATGCAAATCTTCCTATCTAGTTCAAATTATCTCTAGATTATTTATAATACATAATACAATGCAAATGCCATGTCAATAGTTATTACACTGTACTGTTTAGGAAACAATGACAAGAAACAAGATGCACATGTTTGGTACAGATGCAGTTTTTTCCCAAATATTTTTGATCTGAGATTCGTTACATTCACAGATGTAGAACTCATGGATATGAAAGGCCAATTGTATATCAAGCCTACCTTGGCCAATTTATTTTTCCAACTTGAACTTAATTCTATCCTCATTTTTCTAATATGCTTCACATCAGAGTAATTGCAAGCTACTTGACTTTGAATTTGACTCCATATATCATGCTCAAATTAAATCTCTCGAGGTGTTTTAAAACTGAATATTTTTTTTTCGAATCTAAAGTCCTTAAGGCTTGAAAACCATCTGAAAACTGTATACTCTAATAATGGATTAAACATTGTCACCTATAGCTGAGATTAGGTTTTCTACAAGTAGTGTGTAAATGAACACTCACAACTCCAAGAAAATAGCAAAAATTTCTCTTTCAGCTCTTTCTTTATAGCTCAACGTGTGAACAAAAATAATAATAATTAACAAGTAACAAGCACAGGATGCAGTATTGACTAAGCCCAGCATTTTATCTGCATCCGCTCACTTGATTTTCATGGCTTCTACATAAGATAGGTGTAAAGTTCTCTTGTTTGTAAATAAGAAAGGGTCAGATGCAATAACAACTTGCATGTAGACAAAGACAGGTTGCCACTCCAAACCATCTCCCTGGGGCTAGGGAATTCCTACTCTGAAATACAACATCCTCTTACCCTCTCCAGATTCAGTAATCTTGCAAGCCCTGATCAGATGATCAGCATAAACACTTGTCCCTTCTTTACTGCGAAATCGAATGGAAACTTAACCAATAAATCTCCATTTTCAGGTTTCTCAACAAAAGTCTTTAGGAGACAGCTTAGCTTTCAGCTGCCCCATCCTTCCCAGGGCATAGGACCAACAGCCAACAGATGGCTGTAGAACATGTCGTTACTGTAGATTTCTCCAGGTGGAAGATGTGTCCCTTCATGGGGCTCCAGGTTCTGCAGTGCAGTCCTTCAAGGATTAAGCCATGCCATGCCAAAGTTCAGGGAAGGGACAGTCAGAAGTGAACAGCGAGGCTTTAGAATGTTGATCACCAACTCTCCTTCTATTGGCCCAGAACAAATGCACGGTACAGTAAATTGTCCCTGTCAGCTCAGCTCACATGATGATATGCTTTATTTCTAGACATGCCTTGAATCTGTCCCCTGAATTTATGTTCAGAAAATAAACAATTCCAGATGGCAATAAAGCATTCCGTTGTGCTGGCGATTGCACAGCCTCAGACCAACTGAAGCTCTTTTCTGGGGAGGTTTTCAGGTTTGAGCAGAGTAGGAACCCACATCATATTTCCTCCACTTACCAGCCTTGCACCCCAGTGTGCTATTATAACCAGCATTCGAATTTCAGGATCACCCCTACTTTTGTTCTTTCATTTCTGCTCCTTTATTTCCACACTCTTCAACGTTAGCATTTAAAAAATTTTACTGCAAAGATTTTCACATTGGGGTCCATTCAAAATAAAATATTGCCAAGTGGCCAAATTTAAAGGAAGTTGCTTTTTAATCAACCTATTTGATCCTATCATAGAACAAGATCAACTATGACTAGGTAATATCACCGTGTTTCCCCAAATTCAGTCAACACATTCATAATTTTTGTCCATATCTGAATTTTATTTACTCTTTTATTTTAAGAAAATTAAAATCGACTCCAAGTCCCTGGCATAATCTTGTTCTAAGTGGCATAATCTTGTTCTAAGAAATACATTTGATATCAATGCATATATTTTCTAAGATGCCTAAAAAATAAATGCACCCCTATGACATTCAGTTTATCCAAGCACCCCTAAACTTACTTTTCATATAGAGAAACATAATTCTAGAACACACAAAAGGACCAAAGGAAGATCAAATAACCACAATACAAAAATAAATAAATAAATGATAATAGAGACATCAAAGTTTCAAGATAGAAGTTCATTTCATAGATGCGAAATTAAACAGCTGTTTCATTTTCGCCTGGGGTGGCCAACGGGGCAACTTGTATCTAGGTGTTCTGCTGATTAGTTGTGCATGATGGTCTCTGGGTGTCACTGATAAATGCCCCACCAGCCTGCAGTGTGTTTGCACCTTGTAATTTTGATGATCACACTCTGCTGTGGTCTCCTTGGATGACATGTCCTCACAGCACAAGGCTACTGAGACCTTGGCAAAATCAAACAGAGGAGGAACAATCTTCCTCTAAAAGAGGAAGTAGGGGAATGCCTTGGGAAAGAAGAGGGTTTCACTGAAGACTCAAGGTTTCAGAGATTGAGCTGGAGGGTATGTGTTTCTTTAAACATGCAGAAAGGAAATTCAGTGACTTTGAATTGTAGGTGAAACCCTGTAGATAAATGTAAGAGCCATGGTCAGTAATTAAAACAGTGTGGTTTGGCAGAGAAAAAAAAATTGCTTCAGGTGTCAGGAGTTCAGCTAATGATATGGGTTGCCACTGAACCACGAGGAACCATTTCCTCCTGACTTCTCCTTTAGTATAGCAACACCTAATGCTGTCTCCTTTCCAGAGAAGCACTATGGAAACTCACCACATGGAGTTCTTAGAACCTTCTCATATTCTGTACCAAGAGACTATGACATCATTCCAGTTTACTCATGGAAAACTTTAGTGTAAACATTGAGATTTTACTTATCTCAACAAAATGGCTGGGGATCATATTTATATAATGCACTTTTTCTCACTGCCTCTGCTTTCGATTAATATGATTAGTCTAATATCACTCATGTTAAGCTTGACCTCAACTTGTCACTTAAGAAAGCTGAGGGAGCTTTTGTGCATTCTTGGTCTGACGACTTTGATCCCTGTTGTCCAGAAGCAAAGATCTTCCAATTAAGATACAAGGAAAATTCGAGGCTGGAAAAAAAATGAGCTTTAAGTTAGAAAGGTAAAGAGAAATGCTAATATAAGCTGCAAGTGGCAACAAGTGACTTGAAATGAGAGACACAATTTTTTTTTTGTTATTCAATGAACTAACAATTATTAAGCATCAACCATATAGGAAGTACTGGGGATAAAATGGTACATAAGACAGACAAAGCCCCCAACCTCCAGGAAATTATGTCTCAGTGGAGGAAAAAGACAGAAAACATTAGGAAAAAAAACAATAAAAAGAAATATAGACAAAATTGACAAATAATTTGAAGCAGAGAAATAGAGAAATCTACTTTAAATAGTGTAGTTTAAAAATCCACTCTGAGGAGCCCTAAGATCTAAAGGAAATGGGGCTTGCCACATCAAGAATATTCTGGACAGAAGCAATTTGTGTGAAGGTCAGAAGCACTCATGAGATCGGTGGACTCACAGATAGGGAGGGGAGAAGAGTGTGGCTGGGGAGCTGACAGGGAGGGCAGAGTGGCCCAAGTGTGGTGAATGAGGAGGGTTGGGAACCTCCGGGACTTGGGCAGGAGTTTACCTGTGTGTGTTTGTTTTCTGCTTCGTGTAGTAACAGTCACAAAGAATTTTAATCAGAAGACAAGCTTTTTGCAATTTGAATTTTGAGAAGATTACAGGGCAAGGATGGAGTCAGAAGACCTGTTGGAAGCTACTGTTGTGTTTTAGATGAGGGACGATGATGGCCCACTAAGATGATAGAATGGGAAGACAGAATGTGACTCAGCACTTTATCTGAGCACATTAGAGGTGGATCTAGACTTATTTTCATGAGTTAGTTGTAAACAAAACAGCAATCAAAGTTCATTCTTAGATTTCCAACTGGGGCGACAGTCAGCATAGTTGTATTTACTTATATGTGGAAAATTGAGAATGTAGATGAGGGCAGCAAACCTTTAATTATGAGCAATTCATGGTTGGGTCAATATGGAGGCACCTAAATTGTGATATTAAGTAGAAATTAGCATGAGTGAGTCTAGACCTAGAGACACCCATGCAGAGCTGCTTTCTGAGTATATGAACGGCTCTTCTACAAGCATGTGGCAAGACTGTTTTCAGTCTTACTTTATTTTTATTTTTTAGAACATAGATATTAAGAGGACATGTTTAAAGTTTGCAAATTCAAATCCCAATTCCATTTGTTTTACACATTCTGCTCATCTGATTGAAAAATGGCACACTGTTCTGAATGAATATTAACTAGGTTGGAAGACAGACTTGATATTTAAAGTCTCTTTGACATACTGCATTGATGGCCTATAGCTAACCATTGTTATCTATCTGTGGCTGAGATGCTTCAACTGGGTGTTTCAGGAGATCAGTTTTCTATTGCCCAATAAGAGTAAACACAAAATCATCATAAGATCTCAGTAGCAAAAGACAATGAGCATCTGCTGAGTTGATTTATCTCTGGCTTGGCTTGGAGCTGGGTGGTCTGACTAGAATGAGCTTGATGATTCTCCTGATCCTGTCTGGGCACATTCAGATAGCTCTAGGGATAACTTATTTGGTTTGGTCCAGACAAGGAAACTTAGCTGGATGCCTCTGCTTCATTTGACTCTCAATTTCCTGGAACTAATGAGCTAACCCACTCATGGTCTTTTCATAGAAGTGAGAGGGATGCAAGAGTCTAACTTGAAAATACTTTTCAGATCTATTTTTTCATCAAGTCATTACTCCATTGGCCAATCAATCACCTGGCCAAACTCAGTTGTGGATCAAAGAACTGTGAAGACAAAGCCAGTCACACAGAAAAGACCAACCTCAGTGGAGTGAGAAAGTATTCTTCCCCCATGGAATGAGGGTACAGAAATCAATATTTTTAAAGAAAAATTAACAATCACAGTTTTGATACATGCATTTTTTGATACTTGATTTCTTCAGCTAGAATTAAAGTTCTTCCAAAACCTATAAAAACCAAGATACCCAATCTTTTCATTCATTTATACCCTAAAGGAAATTTTGGCTATAAATGACAGAAACAAAGTTCAAGTCTAATTCTAAAGTTGGTGCTTTTTGCATTCCACCATGAAACTAGTCAAATAAAATTTTACCTTTTGAGAATCCTTGTCTATGTTCTAGTTCTCCTGAAGAAATACAAAGTGTGTCCTTAAACTTCTTTATTTGCATTAGAGTATCATTTCACTGTTATTTATATTAATAAACATGTAGTTTGAGGAATCTCAACAGGTTTTAAATTACTTAAAGTAATTAATTTTTAAATATCAAAAAAGAAATAACTGAAAAATTATTCATTTTCACTTTTTCATAGCATTGGTCATCCACCAAATTTCAAAGAAATTATAGAATGTTGTCAGGATTATATGTAGACTGTGTCTTCAAGATGGCTTTCACTATTTTTATTTTCACTGAATAATAAATGACTCATTTGGTATCTTTTAGGAAAAAAAATACTTGAATTCTAGGAAGATTGGATTGAAAGCTGGCTAAAAAAAATGATGCTGAGAAAAATGACTGGTTACCAGCTCAAAATTTGGATGATGGTCTCAGGATCACAAGTGGCATGGGTACCCTATAAGTTCATGAACAACTTGAAAGATGGGGTGAATAGTTAGGGCAACAAATTTATCAAAACTATATAATTATTCAGATATTCAACACAGATGCAGTCAAGAATAAGAGGTGGGAAGAACTTCAGAAAGACCAGAGGTAGTTGTGTAATCGCTTTCTACAATGGAGAATGAAATTCAGTGGAGCAAGTTCAAGGAAAGATGTGGTGGAAGAAGCAATTCAAACCACTCACACACATACACTAATGGCTTCTAAATTGCCCATAGCCTCTCAAGAAGGAAATGGAGACACTACAATCCACAGCTCAAAGAATATGTTGACTTGACATACAGGGTAAGGTTAAAAAATAATAATAAATGGGATATTAGTTTATATTAAGAGGGAAATTGAGAATAATATGAAAAAAATAGTGGGTCTTTGTAATATATATTGAATTATCTTCATAGTCATTCAGGAAATGTAGAATTTAAAAAGTTACCTTGAGTGTTTGGCTTTAGTTAGGAAAACTTCATCTGTTAAAAAAGGTAAAAGGGAAATGAGAGGGAAAATCCAAGGAGAGTAGTAAAACCTTCCAAAACATTGTTAGAATTCCATAAGAAAAGCAAGAGAGATTTCACTGTCTTTAGCAAGGGGGGGAAAAAAAAACTAAGTGAGAAGATTGTGAAAGTAAAACTAATGTGGATTTTTAATTGTTTTCTGACAAAATGTGGATGCCCAAGCAAGCTGGCATGGAAAGATGTGAGATTGTAAATGGAGTTTTACAACAGATCTTGTTTATACAGACAGGAGTTGGAATGGTGATTAGAACACATACAAGGAGCCTTACACTACTCTCCAGCTCCAAGTCCTGTAAACCACTGTAATGTCTTTGATCTGGATCTCAAAAGAAAGGACATTTTTAGTTATAGAGTATTTATAACCATTAATATCTCACAGGAATAATTGACAGAAAATATCTCTGCATCTAGAAATGATGAAAAATCTGAGTACATTTGTATCAGAAGAAGAGCTAGTGCATGGGATATTTTTATCAATTTTGCTACCACCGCAAATATCTGAATCCAATGAGGCCTAGTAAAGTTGTAACTGTTAACATTTATAGGTATTCATTCAGGATTTATTCTGACCTACCAGTAGCAATCCCTTAAGGAAAGAAACATGGTGTATCAATCAGAGTTCTTAAAAGAAACAAAGGCCATTCTCAAAGAGGATCTGAGCAGGAGTTTAAGAAAGAGGCTATTTAAAATTTGTGTTAAGGAGCTGGGTATGGTTGTACCACATGTAATCCCAGTGGCTCAGGAGGCTGAGGCAGGAGGATTGCAATTTCAAAGCCTGTTTTAGCAACTCAGTGAGACCCTAAGCAATTTAGTGAGACCCTCTCTCAAATAAAACATAAAAATGCCTGGAGATGTAACTCAGTTGTTAAGCACCCTTGGATTCAATCCCTGGTACCAAGAAAGAAAAAAAGAAAGAAAGAAAGAAAGAAAGAAAGAAAGAAAGAAAGAAAGAAAGAAAGAAATGGATAAAGAAAACAAAAAAGGATGCAGTACCATGGATCTAATAACATCAGGTTATTTGTTTTAATTTTAGCAACTTTTTAAATATTTTTAGTTGTTAATATAACTTTATTTACTTTATTTATTTATTTATATGTGGTGCTGAGAATTGAACAACTGCCTTACATGCCAGGCAAGTGCGTTAGTGCTGAGCCCCAGCCCCTAGTTTTAGCAACTCTTCACCTAAAGGATCTAGAAGAAGAACCTTGAAAGGGTAGGCAAATGAAAAGCACCCCTATATGGGATTGTGCCCCAAAATAGAAGAGAACAACCAACACTGAGTAACCTGGCAGAGTAGAGACTGGGATAAAAGCCCCCCCCCCACTTTTTCTTCTTCTAGTACATCTATTTCCCAGAGCTCACAGGACCCTGTTGATAAAGTCCATAAGAATCCAACTGCCAGGACATAGAGCAGGAGAAAATGCCACATTGGACCTGATAGGTGGCAAAGATGACCACAATGTGTCTTTGTCAAGCTTTTTCATCTCCAATACTTTAGAGAGTACCTGGCACAAAGTAAAGAATCTACACCAGTTGAATAAATGAATGAACAAAAGTAGACAAAAGGCTTAAGCTATAGAACAGTCCAGAATGGTCAGTCAGTGGGAAATGTGTGGACACTGTGATTTTCATGGTATGAATGTAGTTATCACAATAAAAGGAATTTAACAGGAATATAAAATAAATTCATTTTTTCCAATAGTTTTATATAAGAGTGAAGTTTTACATAGTTGAAATAACCATTTAGCAATTATTAGGTATCTAGACAGACAAACTGAATAGAGAACAAAACAGTATTGAGTTTAACACCAAAGTCATTTGACTTAGTTCCTTAAAATAGGTAATTGATATCAACTGAGTATCTTCAATTTCTGCATGGGACACATGGGACAATAATTTGGAGTACACTGTTGATTTGCCATGATCACTGTGTTCAGGAAAAACTTGAGTCGCTCTAGTGTTGGTTGATGGATCTGGTAGCATATTTTAAATAGAATATATCCTTAATGGAAAAAAAATCTTTTAAGCAAATTTATTCACCAGATTTGAGAACACAGGCTTTTTTATCTGTAAAAATTTCCAAACCCTGAAACAACTCCAGTCTTCACTGGGACTCTGTTTTATCTAGAAAAGAAGCTCCCTGCCCTTTTCCTTCAAACTGTCTTTTTTCTTCAATCCCAGTGCCTCTAAATCTTCCATTGCCACTCAGCACCACAGCTTCACCTTCAGTAACAATCTTGCCCGTTGAATTTACACCCTTTCACACCTTTGTCATCTCTGAAAAGTCTTACTGGAAACATTTGAAGTGAAATTCCTTTAGACATAGAACTTGTGTATTGATTCCCTTTTGGTGATGAGTAAAGATATAACAATAGGCAAATTGAACATACCTTTTTGATAGCAAATAAACAAACTGTGCCATCAGAATATTGAATAAATAACTGTTTGATCAAGAGTTCATCTCCTTCTGTCTTGGGCTATTGGTTGCTGTCCTTGATGATTTCAAAAACAAGAGGCTTCCGTGTCCTCTGATATTTACAGTGTGTTTCTGGATCCCTTATAGAGCTTCCTGCATCTTCCATTCCCAATTCGTATCTTGCTATTTCTGAACTTTCTTTACCCCCATTAGGAGACAGCAGAGTCCACTAAAGATGCTTCACAGAGATGGATCTCATTCATGTTCATAGTTCCTGCAGCACTCACATTAGCACCTCATTAACATCTCTAAGTTAAAGAATTTACATCCTCATCACTTGATCTGTCTCTTACTTGATCTGTCCGTCCCTGATTCCTGCTATCTCCCTCCTTTCATGCTTCTTGTTGGCAAAGATTAGTAGCTGTTGAAGTGACACACTTAATCAAGTCAGAAAAAAATAGTAATATATATATATATATATATATATATATATATATATATATTGCTTGTAGAGCTTAAATCGTGTGTCTGCTCCAAATCAAGCTGCTAACTATAAATATTCTCAGGAAACATCTTGCCAAACAAGCTCTGGCTTAGAATCACAATGGAATGAATCCATGAAGAATAGGGGACTTGTGTCAGGGTTCTCATGAAGTAAGTTGAAGTTCCTGAAGACACAAGCAGAATGAATGAGATTTGACAGAGGGGAAACCAACCAGGGAACTGTTTTCTTATTTCACTCAAGCTCTGCAAATGCAGGAACGGCAGTGACACACGACTGCAACAGCTAACATTTACTATTTGCCAGAACCTGTTCTGAGTGTACATCTTACTAGCTCCTGTCTTCCTGACAGAAACCTCTGACTTTTTATTGTTGTTGTTATTACTTGAGGGAAACCAAGCACCTACCGTAGAATTCAGTGCTGTGCAAAAATAAAAAAAAAATATTTTAATATAATTTCTTTTAAATTTTTCACTTTTGAAAAAAGTAAACTAAATCTGTGGGTTTTTTAAAAAAAAGTTTAGTTTTGCTAAGTAAATATCTGTGTAGACAACTCATTTAAGTATTTTGAAGTAATTGTTCAGTTAGAGACAGCGATTCCATTCAATAGAAAGTGTTTATGGTCAGTTCTGCCTCAATTTACAGGTAATTTTGGCCGTGTCACTTTGCATCTTTGGATTTTACATGTCTGTCCTATAAAACTGGGAAATCAGATTATTTCTAGCATATGCTCTAATTTGATAAGCAGGATGGTTATGAACCAACCAGAGTTGAACTTTTCAAGATAGGTTTTAAATTAACTCAAAGTGGAGGACCATAGAGGCACATTTCTTTTGAAAAATCATTTATTTTACATGTATTGAGGTTCCTTTATAGTCAACACAACTCATAGTAAAACTCTTTTCATTATATTTTCCATATTCACATGGTAGGCTCAGAGCTCTGGGATATCTCCTCTGCGGATGTCACAGTGATAGATTTGACCCAGTACTTCCTTTCTAGAAACTTCCAGATTTTACTCTCAAGCATCCTTGTGATATACTCGACTTGGTTAGTAACTGACTATATGCCTTGGAGAAAAAGGAAGTCAGGCTTCAGAAATTTCATACCACCATGCCAGTCTGCTTCTTGCCTGCTGAAACACTAAACCATGTGTGTCATTTTTCAGCTGTGAGCCCAGGATATCAACATTTCAAATTTTCATCAGACAATTCAACCATGAATTGAGTGTGAGCCATTACTGGTCCAAAGCTAGTTTGAGACATCTGATATTTAAGAAAGATTGCCAAATGGGTCACAAACAACCTATTCCTTCCAAATCTCTAAGCACTATCCTCATGTTAGCCTAAAACAGCAGAAAAAAATGCATCTGAGCCACACAATCTCCCTCAATTCATTCCACTTCTGAATTAAGGTTTAATATTGATTCTTCAATGTTGTAAATAAAAGTATAAGATCTATCACAACACTTATTTTACTTTATCAGGAAATAGCAGAAATACTATCTACTCCATTACTAAACATATCTTAAAGCGAAACTTGTAGGTACTAGACTTGGACAAAATTGAGACATACTTAAAGTGAAGGCATGTGGCATAGAATGGAGTCTGAATTGTGCCACACTAGTTCTGAAAGATGGTATTGCAAAATATTCATGGTGAAAACTAAATGGTAGTTCCCAGGAATGCAGTCCTTTTTCTCCTGGACACCAACTAGGTTACATTTCCCAGACTCCTTTGAGGTGAAGGGTGATCATGTGACCAAGTACTGACCAATGGCATAAGGGCAGAAGCAATACCCTTCTGCTGGCTCCTCCATGAGCCACACTTGTCTTTCCCTTTGCTGTGTTTAGAGATTGACAATCCACTGGACAATTCTGCTACAATAATACATATTCAAGAAGGTGATTTCATGACTAAATGAGTTTAGGCAAATGCTAAGCGAAGCAAAATTAAAAGAATTTGCTTTAGAAAACTTTTTTTTAATCCAAATATAATAATGATCGTTACAAATCTCTAAAAGGAAACTAAACCATTCAAAATTCCTCAAACTTATTTAGTCACAGAAATGTTTTATCTGGAAAACACCTGCCATCTTTAAGGAAACAGAGTTCCATAGGGCAGAGTATAGGGAAAAAAATGGTTTAGTGTTGAGACTACAGAATGAGAACATAACATTCAAAAGAAAGAGTGGAGTTAATGATAAAAGGATGATCCTATCTGATATCCTTCAATTAAGCCATAGGCCACAACCATAATGGTTAAAAAAATCAATGATAAAATAAACATATATAGGAATACACAGTGGACAGATTCCTGGACTTGCTATTTGTATGAGGAGTTGTAGCTCTCAACTATTTCAATGCTGAAATCAAAATTTCTTATCTAATTTTGCTATTTTGGTATTGTAATAAGTACTGAGTACATATGTCATTTCCTGAGCCTCACAACTTGTTAGAAAATACAGAAGTGACAGTGTGGGGCAATGTAGGGAAAAGAGGTGAACCAGGAAGAGAGAGGGTAGCTGGACTCTACCCCTGGCACAAACGGGAAACTATCCTACTGTTGAATCATTCAATTGCCTCATCATGAAAATAACCCTTAATATCAATTTCAGCACTACTGTGTCCAATTCTGAAACATGATAGTCAAATGTAGATGTTCAGAACTAGGTCTTATCTTCCTGGACAAGATGCTAATTCCTATCACTCAGGTTCACAAGGGAGAAAGTTTCAAAGAACTGCCTTCATTTCACAACCACATGGTTGACTACACAATATAAGGCAGGGTAATGAAGAATCCTTACCAGCTGCTTTATGAGCAAACCATTAGTGAGAAAGAGTTAGCCTAGGAGTTCCTTTTGAGAAATCCATCCTTTGTGTGAACTCAGTATGCAACTGAACTGTCTACACTATTTGGATGGAATTACCTGAGGCTTCACAAATAAATCTTGGACCCAGAGTTCAAGCCTTTTCCTTCTTCCCGGCTTCTGTAAATTATCAGTTGTTTTGTAGAAATGACCACACTAATTTCCTTCACCTAGTACTTCCTACACCCTGATGCTATAAACAATCAGAAAAGCAGGGTAATGGCAGAGGTGATGTTAATGACAGCAGTAATCAACCTCTAGAGAGACGGTTAGGATATGTTCATTGCTGCTCCAAGTACTTTTCACACACAGCATTGACTTATTCCACCCTCATTAAAGTCCTACAAAGTTTATAATTCCCATTTTACAGGTAAAGCTTCTGAGATGTAGAGTAGAGAATGGATTGTTGCACGCTCTTGTGGCCACACAGCTGACAGAGGTCCAAAGCTCTGGGCATTCTTACAATATGAGTATAAGTTGAAATCAGGCTCTATCCATTCTAGCTATTTGACTTCTGGCAAGATATTTGTTTTGAGCCTAGTTTTTATCTTTTGTTTATTTTTGGTGAGGACTAAATAAGATACAGTATAGAGGACAACTGACATTAATTAAATAATAGATGGTAGTTGCTATGAATATGTTTTCCTAGCCATTGGAAGCAATTTTACAGAAAAGGTAAAATGTTTGGAGAAAATAGTAAGTAAAAGGCGAGTGTAGGCAAGAAAGAGTGGGAAGGAGGAGGTGAGGGAGAACATTTAACTTCATCAAGAAAGGGCTGTGCTGTTCTCAAAGTGGGTTTGTACAACTCCCAAGAAACTGATGCCCAGATGTGCAACCTCAGGATCCAGGATGCCCCCTGGTGGCCTGGGGGCTAGCTAACCCTCCAGACTGGGGTCCACAATGAGCAGTTTACTCTTATTGCTTAGATGAGTCTCCAGAGCTACTTAGAAGAAGGGGCTGGAAGGGAAGCTGCTTCTCTGGACGCAGGGCCTGGACTTTCTGTTTCTATTCAACGCTAACTTTGTTAAGATATCAGAGCTTACACCAGTAGGTGGCTTCAGGGGAAATGGTGAGTGAACAAAAAGGTGGGGGGAGGCAGCACTTAATAAAGAATATTTCTTTTCCTTTTTTAAATCTAAGTCTGGCAGGAACACTGTTAAAAGGTGATTGAGAGAGTTTTTTTTTTTTTTTTTTAAGAAAAAGCATTTTCTCCATCTAAAGAGAAACAAAGACGCCCATTTTCCCCAATTCGCTTAGTGCACAGAATGCTTTCTTCTAGGTATTCATCCAATTAACTGGTCAGACAGCTGGAATCTGATACAGGGAGTAAACAATTCTTCAAAGAGAAACCACTCAGTGCTTTTCTTTGGTGAACTCTTTCCCCGAAAATTCCACCCCCCGCCCTCCCCTTTCTCCCCCTCCCCTCTTGTTCCTTATAATCTTGGGTCTGGCCTGGATGTCACAGCTTCAGAACTGAGAACTGTCATCTGCGGTCTGCCACTGTCCCCACCCTGCCATGAATGACACTTTAGTTCTGTGTTAATTGCCCTACTGCAGCTCGGCTATCAGCCAGGGCCTGTCTCAGATTTACTGATTGCAGACGTGAGCCGAGTGAGTGAGCAAGGATGCAGAGGTCGGGGCTCAGAGGGACCAAGCTCAAGGGCACCGAATGGTACAGACCCATAAACAAGGGAATGGTATGTAAGCAATAAAGACATAAAGGTTAGGATCAGGACTAGTTGTATAATAAACAGCTGTGATAACCCAGTGTGTTTATAGATAAAGTATTTACAGAAAAATCCTCAACTGGATCCTACATTTGTTAACACTTTAAGAGACATATCATTTCTTGCATCTTTTCTTGCTCTATCTCTATGCACTCTGTAAACATCTATGGCCATCTCAGGGTTTTGTCCCCTTTTCTTTCAGATATTAGAAGTGTAAAGTCATCATCACAGCTAGAGATAGACACCAAATCCCAAATTTCAGTGTTTGATAACAGTCGAGTATCGCAGCAGCTACAAATTCCAAAAAAGACAAATATTTGTAGCTGTACTGCTCAAGCATTCCATTAAAAAATCTGTTTTTCAAGCTGCAAAACGTTCTTGTATACTCCATTTTCCTAATTTTATTTTAATATACGTAAGTAGAGTAAGTAACATTTCATTAGGAGGCCCATAAATTTGGTTCTGTGTACGCTGCACTAACTTTCATTTTAAAAATAGATTTCTGGGTATGACCAATCATCTGGTGAAATTACCACAAGGCTTCTTAACTGTCCTAGAAGGCCCCCATCAGAAGTACAATATATTGTCCTGTAACTATTGATCCAAATGGCTACATTTCTAAAGCAGAAAATGATTGTGAGTAAGAGTGGTGCAGAGGTGCAGTCAAATGCTCTCCAGTATATAAAGACATAAAGATGAAAGCCACCCTGTAGATTCCCTTTAACTCCTGCAAATCCACTGTGTAATGTGTTCTTTTAGGATAAATCAGAAACATGGTAAAAATTAACATGACAGGGATTGCATTCATAAATAAAAATGCTTTACGGCCTTGCCCAGACCAGACCAAGTTCATTTGCTTCAAATACACGGAAAGACTGTTAATTAAAACCCCAGATGTAAGAAGAAAAAAAAAGGAACATCTGAGTATCTTGAAGGCACAAGAACACCCCAAAAATTTGTCAGACAGAACACGTATTCCGGATAAGGCACCGAGACATCAGCACACAGGATGCCCTATGGTGTTAATACCAACAGTTTTCGGGGCTATGGTTAGTCTTCAATTTCTGTAAAGTTAGAACGTTTTCCAAAGGACAGGTGGAGTCTGATGAATGAGATTTTTCAATTGCGCTTTGCTGAAGGGCGTTTGTTGTTTAACCTCTTCTTATTTCTGCCTCCTGCTCTTAAGTGGCCACCAATGTGGTGAGCCGTTTCTGTGAACTGTGGCCGCCATTACAAGATGGCGCTGGTTTCCGATGTAGTCTGTGACAAACAACTCCTTATCAGAATGAGTTGGCGCGCTGTGACTTGGCACCCTATGAGAAAAGTCCACGTGGCAGTTGTGCATTGGGGCTTGATGTGCTTTATCAAGGCTGGGGCTCTCGGGTGAGGTAGTAGTAGTAGTAGTAGTAGTAGTAGTAGTAGTAGTAGTAGAAGCTAGAAGACATGTCAAAATAAAGGCCTGAATAAACTGCTGAAGGAAGAATCCTGTGTCACGTCTTCCTTTGCCGGCTGGGGGTCGTGGCACACCAAACTAGTTTTTAAAGCAACCATATTTAAATAATACCTTATCGAGTTTGGTTCCAAAGGGCTACTACCAAATTATCACTGAAGTTACTTTGTGATGGGAATGGGTCTTTCTGGCTTTGATTTGGTTTCGTGCTAAAAAAAGCACAAAGGAAGTCCGAATTTTAAAATAGCCTCTGAACACGCCTGACTGAGCCAAGACTCGCACTAAACATATTGAAGTTTAGGGGAATTATTTATTATCACTTTAATTAATAAACCAGCTTGTTTTTACCAATGTTCCCTTGTGTGCTGAAATGCCAGTTTGTGTCAAAAGGAATCCATACATTGATTGCACATGTGAAGATCTCACTGAAGAATTTTAATGACTCGGTGGTTCAGCCAACAGTACCAGGTTTGGCCTCATGAGTAGCAAATAGAATTGCCATTTATATTTCAAAAGATTTGAGGGCCTTTGGAGGTCTGTGATCTGCAGAGGAAAATGTTACATGGAGCTGGAGGTGTACTTGTGTTCTCTCACCTTGGTCACTTGCCTTGTAGCAGGTGTTTGGGGTGAACCAGGCGGGGATGAAATGCCTGGCCCAAGTGGCTCTGCTCCCAGATCTGTAGCAGAAGAGAACATTGCTGGAGGGAGCTTGCCAGGTCACAAGAGAATCATCAGTGCCTAAAGCCGGCCTGGAAATGGTGTTGGCACTTAGAGGAAATGAAGAACACTGGGAGCAAAATAAAAAGAAAGAAATAAAAGCTAGAGAACAGAAGGGGAGCAAGAAGAGAGGAAAGAAGGAAACAGGGGAGAGGGGAAAGGAGGGCTGCAGAGGGTGGGCAGGCAGCGTTTCTTTTCTTCTCCCTCGAGGTAGCTTGCACAAGAACAAATGCCATCTCATTTTGAAATGGAGTGAGCTTCCTCATTATATGATTATTTGGGAATTCGTTAGTTTCTCTGATCAACAAAAACAGACGATGATTAAAGACATGTCTACAAGTTATACATTTTGAGTATGGGCTGAATCCCTCTCTGAGAAGCTCTTTGGGGGCACCAAAGAATTTGCATTTCGTAGCATACTGGTATCCCTCTTCTCCTTCCTTCCTTTAATCAGTCAGCACCATTTGTGAGAACTGGGGACCTAGGATGTAATGCTATAGCTGAGAACGACACAGCTGGTGTTGGAACTATTATTTCTCTGACTGGTAAGCAGTGTACAACTACAGAAGTTTGTATTCTATTAAGAGTTAATAAATGACCAAGATCTGGTCTAATCCCCTGCCAGGGTTCATTTTCATTACAGGTTCCTGCTATTTCTTCAGTGCCTTTTTCTTTGCCCTTCTTGCTACATATGGAAAACCTATATCAAGATGGTTGTCATGGCAATGAAAAGATTTGCATGTGTCTTATCTATCTATTTAAATACCTTCTTATGGTTTATAACTATTATAATACATCCCTCCAACTCTGCTCATCACTAATTTAGAGCTAGCCTGGTGTGTCTGAGGTCATTGATACCATCTGAAGCATGTTGTCTAGACAACTAAGAAGCCACTGACCATGGGAGTAATTGTTTTATGCAAATCAGAAAGGTAGAGTGGTGATAGGTACCATGGCTGCCTTGAGATCTGAATGAATGGCCATGATCATGTGCCCTCTGGGGGCATCCCTTTCAGGACTGGTACCATACACAAAGAACTTTGAGTTTCCTCCTCCTCCTCACTACTTTTTTCTTTATTTCATTCCTTGCCATCCTCTACTAATTTCAGGGATTGAACTAAGATTTCAAGGTTTTAATTAGAAGTACAACTGTAAGTACACTTGATGTGAAATTTTGTAGACGGCAAGTCTTGAAAAAAATTGCAAGCATGGTAAAATTCTGATTTATTTATCCAGGATTCTCAATAGTTACTTCCTCCTTCTTTCCATATTGTAAATCCCCATTTTCTTGTCTACACAACTTTTGGTTATTTGGAAAACTAAGTAACAGTCTTTACTATAGAGAGAAAAAAAAAGGCATGGTTCATATTAGTGGTAAAATACTATAAAACAATGATTTCCCAAAGGCACAATAATTAAACAAAAAGGAGACCTGCACCCCTACCCTTATAAACAGCACACTGCACTGGAAATGAAACCAACTTATTCACATTTGATCTTGAAACTACAAGGATGTGGCATTTTTTAGGCCTCTTTTGATAAAACCTACTTTTAAAGGTCTCCTAAGAACTGCTCAGTAACATTCTTCTACCAAATTGTGGTCCGTTGCTTACAGAGAATTTTTTTTTTTAAAGAAAATCTTCTCAAACAAGTCTGGTAGTTTGGTAATGTAGTGATTTTCTATTTGCTTTTGAATTCTATGGCCATACTCACAAGCAAAGAATTCTTAAAGATAATTTATATCATTATTCGTAGACTTAGGTAATGCTAACCTGTTCTTGGAGTAGCACATTAAGGACCATTTTACCCTGACAATAAAGTGAGACTGTGTTTACATATTGGACTGCAATCACTGTTTGACTAATCTGTAAAGGGTGGATTTTTCTATTGCACTTCAATAGCTCATATACTTCAAACTGTTGTGAACTTTCTAAAGATGTGTTTTCATTTATAATAGCAGATCTTGCAGTGTGGTAATCTGGAATTGAAGTTTCAGTGACAGATTCAATCAACTAGCACTTTGCACACGGCATTACTGCAAACATTATTTCTTTTTATAAGAAAAAAATATAAAAGTGACAAAACCTTCCAAAGATAATTTCTGCAATTTAGTAAACTAAGGATTTCAAGTCAGGCATCAGTTTCCGGGTGTTTTTCATAATGGATTTCACAGGAGATGACCTGACAGGCAATCTCATGATCTGACTTGTGCTTTGCAGCCTATACACAAACAGCTATCAAAAGCTCTGCGCGTTGCCCTCCCTTTCGCAGGACATGCCAGGCAAGTTAAGCACAGCAAATGTCCAGAGGTCCAGACTGACCCCTTTGCTTCCTGCATGGGAAACGTTCATAGTTGGAACTATTCATTCTTGAAAACAAGCACAGCGGGGCCAGGGTGCTTGCTTGCAGAGGCGAACTGGAATGGCAATGAGTAAGCAATGACTATGTTCCAAATTGCAAACACTGCCCCATGAAAGAAGATTGGAGGAAGATAGGGAAAGAGGAAGTAGAAAAGGAAGCAGAAGAAGTTGGTCATGGCATAGGAAGTGACCCCGCCTGCCTTTTAGTTTCTCTTAGCTCCCTTTTCACTTGTTGTGCCTTCTTTTCTCCTCAGCTTTGCTGCCCTACCACGCCTCCCAGACCCCAACACAAGTGTGTTGCATCACATGGGACACATGCCTCACACTGATCGTTTATGAAGCACTAATTTCTGTAGAGGTGTCAGAGCCTGTCTCTCCCTATCTGATATCACAGCAATGCATTTAAAAGCACGGTCCCTCGTCCAGAGGCATCATTTCCCCTTATGCTTAGCCTGCTATCTCACTGTGTTCCAATCTTGAGGTTTCATCCCATAACCTCCTGCTTAGTGCCTCAAAAAGCCTGGACACCGTCATCTTTCTTAAAAGATGCTTAGAGGTAATGTGCATTCTAATCAAAAAGAAAATTGGTCAAGACAAAAAAATGCCCATTTACCTCAAAGTATATGCAGTTACCTTCCTGCCTATCCAAAGTGTCTATTTTGCTGTGAAATCTTTAGTCAGGGGGTGATAACTTATCATATAGAACCAGCCAATGTGCAATGTGGTGTTCATCCATTTCACTAAGAATGGCCTGGAATGTCAGGGAGGAAAAGTACTAAGGAAGGATTCAGAAGAATAAGATTATTGCTCTGGCCTTGGAACTTACTAACATCACTCTAATCTATAACTTTTTATCAAATAGTAACAGCAGCTTTGCAGCTGGGCCAGTCACTTAAACTCTCTTGACCTCAGTTTCCTTACATGTATATGGAAGTACTTTGGAAATGGTAAAGTACCATATCAAATGCACAAGAATGTTATCAGAACAGTTAATCACCATGCCACCCTTTGGACCACTCAAGTTTAAGGCTGCAAAATACAAATGAATAAAAATAAAACTTCGATTGATTTTATGTCTGTTGTCTTGGCAATAGACAAATATGTTAATATACCAGGGTAAAAAATATACAAGATATCACTTTTAAAAACCAGATTAAATTAATAGTATTTTGGGTTTTTAAAATTCCTTCTCTTTTTTTGACACAATTCAGAATTGAGAAAGAAAGACATTAAACTCAACTTCATTTTTCAAAAACAGTTTTTAGAAAAATAGTGCAGCTTATTTTTTAAGTCTTCTTCTTGAATAAAAATCAGGCCCTTAGCAGTATCATTTTATACTACTTAAAAGTTATTTGGACACTTTCCTATCTGAATTAGGCCCTAGGCCAAAAGTTTTGTTTTACAACTGTCTACTTATCCAATTGATAAGTATCTTTCTGATAATTATTCCCAAAGTAATGTTATTTGGGTTTGTATTTGTAAACTGTTTCCAAAGACCTCTGGGAAAAGAATAGGAAACAAACAATCACAAATGTTGGCTATTCATATAACTTTGTCAGTATACATGTGTCTTTAAATTCAACAAAAAACATTTTCTCTGAAATGGATTCATCAAAATCAACACTGTTTACTCTCTTGAAAAGTGTTTTGGAGAATTTAGGCAATTAGCTAGATATATTCAATATGACTTAAATCATATTCTAATCCCATTAGTATAGATATTTTGGACAAAAATATTAAAGGGAATGAAATTGCCTAGATAATATTTATTTCTGCATTTCAGAAATTCCCAGAGAAGAAAGATAGTATCTTCAGGATCCTTATGATCCCTAGTTATCAGTGGCATGTCTAATATTTATAGGTACCATTCTACTTCTACACAAGTTTATGACTTAACTCAAAATATGCTAAGCTGTAAATGGACACAGTTATAACAATGGGTAATGCCCAGTATTAATGGACAATTAAATACTGAAAAACAGTGAAATGAATGTAGTACAACTACAAGCATCAGTATGTGCGAATCTTTAAAAAATCAATGTCAGATGCAAAAACAAAAGTTGCTAAAGAACATACACCATATGATTCCATGCATAAAAAAGTCCAAAAATAAGCAAAATTTGTGCTATTTGAGGATATGATCTTTAATTTTTAAAAAGGGGCAAAACTTTAATAAAGAGAAACAAGAAAAAATTGTACAAAAAATGTTAGCAGCAGATATCTTCTGGTGAGAAAGAGAGTCATTGGTAACACGGTGACACATAAAAATGAAGTAGATGAAAATCCCCAAGACCATGCAGGCTTAGAAGAGAGGGACAGAGTCATCTATGGAATGACACAGAGGTGAAAGAGCAGTTTCATAAGAAGAGGAGAGAAGCAGCAAAGGGCACGAGAAATAGACATTGAAAAAAAACAGAAACACCAAGAACATGTCTTTGATATCCCAAGAGAGAAGAGAAGGTGCAGAAGCCTGGAGGACCAGTAAGTAGTACTGGAAAATGAGAGGTGGATAATGCCCATTCATTAAGTAATCAGGAAGTCATGCTATTGGTGTGTGCGTGTGTGTGTGTGTGTGTGTGTGTGTGTGTATGTGTGTGTGTGTGTGTTGCTAGGGATTGATCCCAGGGCCTTGTGCATGCAAGACAAGCACTCTAACAACTGAGCTACATCCCCTGCCCATGGAATAAATTTTGAAACAGTTTCAGTTATTAGTAGGGGCAGAGTCTGACGAATGTCAGGTGGTGAAGGCAATTGTTAAGAAAGGAGATAGAGTTTTGTAGACACCTCGAAGAACTTGACTATGAAGATAAGATGTCACACAGGTAAAAACTAGCTGGGAAGTTGGGGCCATACAGGTTTTGTTTATTTTCTTGTCTGTTTCAAGATTAAAAGAGACTTAAACTTGTACATAATGATAGGAAAAACCAGTAGAGAAGAGAGGTGAAAAGACAGGAGACAGAAAGACTCATTAGAACATAAAAATGAATTCCCTCACCGACTGAGCATAGCTAAAATTTTAATGAACTGATTCTCACAGAAATTAGAACGATACACATTTGCCTTTCAAATGAATGCCAGACATCACACACCCAACCAAGAGCATTCCTGCACGTCCAGAAGATCATGACAAGTCTAAGTTAGTGTTTTGTACTTGCTATCAGAAACCCGAGAAAACAAGTTTGACTCTCTCTCACCCTTCTTGCCTGGTTAAAAAAAAAATAGTCTTCCACATCTGAAGGTGAGATGAAGAGCAAGTTATTTTGCTCTGATTATGTGGGCCCAGGCTGCACCTCTGCAAGCCTCATACTAAAGTCTCAAGTTCAAGATTAACATACATCCCAACCGATCAGCCCATTGGATCCTTCTCTGAGCAGTCTTGTCTCCATCTTACCCAAGTAATCTACCAGTTTAGTGAGCAGATCCCAGTTCAGGAATCAGGAAACATGTGCATGGAACATGATGCACCAGGCTGTTCAGAGAAGATGGCTTCACCTTTGGGAGGGTCTTACTTGGGTAGAGTATAGGGCCTTTCATTGAGAACAATTACGCAATTACAGGCTGTGCTCCCAAGTACAGATAGCTCACAGATTCTCTGAAAATATAAACCAAAAAGTCAGCTCAAAATTCAAACACAGCACAGGCCTTGCCCATCTGCACCCAGTAGTTTCCTATGTATTTCCATAGAAGTAAGATATGTGTATTGCAAATAGTTTCCTAGTCTTTAAATTCATTTTTCTCACTAGCAATGTCTTGATGTACCACAATTTTCAATTTCAAAAAATTGAATTAATATCTATGATTTTGTTTTTAAGAAGTCTGCTTAAGAAATCTTTGACTACTACAAAGACATGAGATTTTTCTTTTTTATCTTTCAGAAGCTTGCTTTTCTTTTCTTCCTTGTTTTACTGTTTGCTTTTAGATTTTGAGTTCTTCTGGAGTTTAATTTTGGGCACAGTGTAAGGTGGATGGATATTCAATTGAAGCAGCACCATTTGTGAAAACAACCAGATCTCCCTGTGTATAGATGTGTTGTTTTTAGTGCCTTAATTACTACAGCTTTTTATCATTTTTTGTTGTTTTGACTCCATATTTCCATACATATTTTAAAACATTTCTTGTATTTGGATTGTGATTACATTATTACATTAAATCATGGATGAATTTGGATAGAAATGATATTTGTGATATTAAGTTTTTTAATCCAAGTATATCATAGTCCTCCTGAATTTTATCTTAAACATATTTTATATTGGCTTCAGCACACTGTTATATTTTAGTTATCCCTTCAGTTACATCCACATTATTACTAAAAAATATTGAACTATGCAGAAGGTGACAGAGGTTGCTGTGTCTGCCAATTAAGAAGTTTCCTCCTGGTTGATGTGGAGATTCAATGCCTCTCCATAGTTATGTTTATTCAACTAATTATGAAATAATTTATATTCATTTTCATGAATCTCTTATTTCCCTTTCTTGTTGCAAATACAGCAAGATATATTTTTTACATTTACAAGAAAGCATAATTAGAGTTTTTATATTATTTGCACACTGTATATTCAGGGGAAATTAGAAGCAGTATCAGGCTTTCTGGAAAAATACTCTCAGCTCCTTGTGCATGGTCAGTTTCTTTCCTTTGTCTCTACTCTGCTCCTATTAGCTTTAATCCCAACTCTTATAATTGTCTGTGAGAACACATTTGTTCATTCAATGTGCTACATCTTTAGTGCTTTGTTAGAACATATTGTTCACTTGATATTGTTCAGCCTTAAAGTTTGGTCTGAGTTTCTGCTTTCAGATATAATACCTGATTGGTAAAGGCCAAAACAATGATCCACCTGGATTTCTAATTAGGCTCAATATTCTTCCCATGTTTACATCCTGACTATGGTAATCAGTGGCAAAATCCTACATCTATAAATTTAGTGATTCTATGAAAATAAAATTTAAACCTAGCTGGTACAAATAATTCCACCCATATTGGCTCCTCATTTCCTAATTTTTGAAATCTGGTAATGTCCTGTTACTAATTTCCCCTCTGTAATTTTACCAGTATCAATTTCAAGTTCACATTTGTAACTGTTAGATCTATATGTTACATCTATCCACAATTATGAAGTACTCTGTCTTCTATAAACTGTTCTTTTTCACTTGTAAGTATATCATTGAAATCATTTTTAGGATATACACCTAGTTACCAACAAATTTTTCCCTCATTATTTTCTTCTAAGATGTTTTTAAGAATATTTATGAATTGATATGGTTTAGTGAAAGACCAATGAGAGAAACTACTTATCACAGAGATTCAATTGTTTAGAGTCATCCAGTAAAGTTAAAGGTTCAACTGATACAACAAAGAGGTTATGTGGCAACCTGGACTCACAGTTAAGTGACTTCTTACCTGTGCTGGTTTCCTGGAACAGATCTAAAACATCAGATGAAAATAATTTGGGCTTCCCAGGAGCTTCTTCTAGGTAGCAGGGCAAGTTCTCAAGGGAATCCTGACACTGCTCTAGATTCCATGATGAAGGGCAAGGGGCAGATTGTCTCCTTTACCAGGACAATTATTTGCTTTCCCAACTGTATTAACCACAGAAAATTTTAATTATAGATTTGTTCCTATCAGTTATCATCTTTTCTATTGTTTTTAGTACAGTCCAGCTACCCCTCAACACACTGCTTGAGTTCTTCACAAAAATTTTTCGTAAAAGCACCTCAGTCTCATATCAACTTATTCTTTGGAATATCTGAGGTATTTTAAATCTTAAAAGCTTAAAAATTCATTATAGTGAAAGACAGAAAGGAACTTAAGCTTGCCAATACTATTTTACAGAAAGAAATCCAGGACACAGAAGTGAGTTAAATGGAAAGGACAAGTAATTTTACATTGTGTATATTTTTAAAATATGTATATTTAACAAAAATATGTTCATTTATACATCTGGTTTCATGTATGTAATACAGTGTGTCAGTTGGTGACCCTTTTGAGTATTTTCTTTGTTTTCTCTTTTATTCTAATCATATAGTGTTATTTACTTATCAAATGTTGAAGTAATTTGGAAAAGATCTTTACAGAATAATTATATGAAGACCTCAAAATTATAATAGATAGTATTTGCATATTAATCTTAGTAACCCAACTTTAATTTAATCTCTTTTTTATTCTCTTCCTCTCTCTTTTACTCTATCTCTTAAATACAAACACATCAGGTTAGAAAATAAGAAATGTCAATAGAAGAAACCATAGACTAATAATTGATCCTTCTCATAAATGTGCAGAATAGTGTAAAGTTCAAAGACAAAAAAGGACACATTATAGTACCCAGAAAGACAAAATGTCTAGGTGGTTTATCAATGAGCAGTTAAATCCTGCTCTGAATGGCAACATTAAAAATTCTTCCCACTGGCCCCTTAAAAAGCCGCTTGTGTGCCAGGTTGGACTTTGCTGCCAGCCCTAGCTGGGACATTCCTCATCTCTCACCACTGAGATTCTCTAAATGTCTGTCAGCCATTTTCAGCACTTACTGAATAGGTCAGCATTACCTCACGGTCCCAAAAAAGGTGGCAAAAAACCGGTTGTCTGTTCTCTCTGCTTATTATTTACTTTAGGCAAATGTGAGTCTTTTTGAGACACAGCGCTGGGGGTAATTAGAGCCCAGAATAATAGCTTGAAGGAGGTGAAGGGGAGGGGTTGGCAGGAGTAGTTATGTGGGGATGAGCAGGAGGAGAAACGTGACTTAAAAGAAAAGTCCAAGTGTGCATCTGGGATCCTTTAATGGAGGCAGAATACTGACTAGTTGAGCAAATTAAGTTCTTTCAGGGGCGTCCAAATAAATGATTTGTTTGCATTCGAGCAGAAAACACCATTATTTCTGGCTTCATGTAGTGCAAATTAGAGAAATGAGATGACAATTTCTTCTCTGTAACAAGAACCCACGAAAAGACTAGAAAGGCCAGGAGGGTGAGGGGGAAGTATGATGGTCTTCCTTTCCTTCAAAGAAGGTAAATTTCCTGAAGATATTTTTAAAATACAAAATTTATGAAAAGTGGAAAGAATACATGCTCATTTACTATGAAAATACATACATCCTAAATTGTGCTGAAGGTGTGGTGAAGATGAAAGGTCTCCTCAACAGAGGGACCAACCTTCTCAGGTGCTTTTTGAGAATCCTGGCTCCATTGTGGCCAATGGAGGCTGCAGATACTTTAGAATCAGCAAGTGTCAGGGCTTTTGTGTTTCATTTAATCCAGAAACTCCCTTGACAACCTGAATCTGAACAATCTTTCAATAATGATTTTTTAAAGGAAAACAAAATTTTTCCCCAGTGACTAATAATATTGAACATTTGTGTGTTTGTGTGTGTGTGTGTGTGTGTGTGTGTGAGCGTGCTTGCGTGTGTGCTTATTGCCATGCAAAGGATCTATTCAATTCTTTGCCTATTTTATTTTTTTTTTGTGTGTGGTACTGGGGATTGAAACCATGACCTTGAACATGTTAGACAAGGTCTTTACCACTGAACCATGTCTCCAGGCATTTAAAAAATTATTTTGAGGTAGGGTCTCATTAAGTTGCACAAGCTGACCTCAAACTTGCCATCCTCTTGCCTCAGCCTCCCCAGTAGCTGGGATTGCAGGAATGTGCCACTGTGCCCAGATGCCTATTTTAAAAATGGGATTATTTGTCACCTTATTATTATCAAGTTTTGAGAATCCTTTATGTAGTCTGTGCTAAATATTGATCTCCTATGCTGTAACTTATTTTTTTTATTCTTATACATGTCTTATGAAGATCAGAATTTCTTAATTTTGGTGAAGTCTAATTTATTAACTTGGTGTTCTTTCTAAGAAATATTTGCCTAACACAAGTTCTCAAAGATTCCCTCCTATGATGTGATCTGATAGTTTTATAGTTTTACATTTATGTCTATAATCCATTTGGAGTTAATTTTTATATATGATACAAGGAATAAATAGAATTATTTTTTTTTGCATATGGAGGTTCACTTTGTTTTAGCATAATTTGTAGGAAAGACCGTCTTCTAATAATATCTTTAAAATTGTATTGAAAATAAATTGCCTGATTATATCTGGGTCATTTTTGAATTCTCTCCTCTGTTCCAATGATCTAGAGGTAGCCATATTTAAGAGCTAGCTCTTGGGAATGGTGTGTGTGGGGTAGAACAGTTCTGATTTGTTGTGTATACTGATTTCTGTTTTTATTTTATTTTTTAATTTTATTTTTTTATTGTTTGTTCAAAACATTACAAATCACTTGACATATCATATTTCATACATTAGATTCAAGTGGGTTATGAACTCCCATTTTTACCCCAAATACAGATTGCAGAATCACATCAGTTACACATCCACATTTTTACATAATGCCATATTAGTAACTGTTGTATTCTGCTACCTTTCCTATCCTCTACTATCCCCCCTCCCCTCCCATCTTCTCTCTCTACCCCATCTACTGTAATTCATTTCTCTCATTGTTTATTTTCCCATTCCCCTCACAACCTCTAATATGTAATTTTGTAGAACAATGAGGGTCTCCCTCCATTTCCATGCAATTTCCCTTTTCTCTCCCTTTCCCTCCCACCTCATGTCTCTCTTTTCTTCCTGCTCTTCCTCCCTGCTCTGTTCTTAGTTGCTCTCATTGTATCAAAGAAGACATTTGGTATTTGTTTTTTAGGGATTGGCTAGCTTCACTAAGCATAATCTGCTCTAGTGCCATCCATTTCCCTGCAAATTCCATGATTTTGTCATTTTTTAGTGCTGCATAATACTCCATGGTGTATAAATGCCACTTTTTTTTGGAAAACAAAATTTTGAAAACCAGTATGTGCTTGTGAAGAAGCTAATTTCTCATAAGACTAGAATGGGGTGATAACAGAGAAATACAAAGAAATTTATTTTGAAACCTGATGTAAAAAAAAAAAAAAAAAAAACATAGAAAGGGCTGGGGATGAGGCTCAAGTGGTAGCACGCTCACCTGGCATGCGCCATGGCTCTGGGTTCGATCCTCAGCACCACATACAAATAAAGATGTTGTGTCTGCCGAAAACTAAAAATAAATATTAAAAAATTCTCTCTCTCTCTCTTAAAAAATCATACAAAGAGACAGTTTTACAGATTGACATATATCTGAACTTAGGACACTAAAATTTTAGTGTTAGTTTAAAAATATAATATTTATGTGTGTTTTGGCTATTAGATTCTAAATTAAAATCAAAACAAATCTCTTTAAATTTGAGTAGACATTGCTTTATGTAATTAAAAGTTTGTAAAAGCAATTATTTTCTTTACATCATTAAGTTTTATGAGATAAAGCATTCAAGGAAATTTAGAGACTGACTTTACCAAAGATGTATGTGGTGAAGATGAAGATTCATTTGTACAAATAAATAGAAGTTTAATTATGAAAGATTAGATTTAAAAGAGAGAACACCAGAAAGAGAAATATGTAAACACTCATATGTAGATATATATTTTTCTTCTTTTGGCATCATAATTATATGTAATGATGGAATTTATTATTATATATTAGTACATGCACACAATATAACAATAAAATTTGGTCAATTTTGGTCCTCAGTACCTCCTCTTTCTCTCCCTCCCTCTTTCCCCAGGTCCCTTTCCTCTATTCTACTGATCTCCCTTGTATTTCAAGGCCATACATATAAAATTTAATGATATCAAAGCATAGATACACACATAATATATGTATATTCAAATATTAAATTATATGCCAGTTTTTGCAAATATGGAATTTGAATCTTGGTTTTTGTACATAGATAAGTCTTATATAGATATCAGACTATTAGGATCATTAAAGTATAATCTTCCATGTAAAATGATCATGATGATTTCTTTTTTTTTTAATTATTTTTTTTGTGGTGTTGGGGATCAAAACCAGTGCCTTGTGTGTGCCAGGCAGACACTCTACCTTTGAGCTACATCCCCAGCCCTAGCATAATTTCTCTCATAAAATAGTTTAAATAATTAAACTAAATGTTACCCACATGCATTAAAGGTTTGACATTGTACCATATATGTGGTAAATGCACAAGTTTTTTTTGCTACTAGTAGCTTTATTCCCTGTATTTTTTCTATTATTTAAGAATCCTTTATTAAGAATGAGAAGAGGGCAAGGCACAGTGACACATGCCTATAATTCCCCCAAATGGGAGGCTGAGAGGGTCACAGTTGAAGCCAGCCTTGGCAACTTAGAGAGACCCTGTTTCAAAATAAAATATAAAAAAGGCTGTGAATGTATCTCAGTGTTAAAGCACCTCTGAGTTCAATTCTCAGTACCAAAAAACAAAAAACAACAACAAAAAGAATAAAAAGAGGCTGAGGATATAGGTCAGAGGCAGAGCTCCTGATTAGCATGTGCAATGCCTTGGGTTTGGGGGAGTACCACAAAATAAATAAATGATAAGCAGATACAAATAAATAAAAGTACTTCAACACTCAAGGATAAAGACTATAGGAATTTTCAAACACATTCTGAATGTTTTATTAATATTAGTGCATGGGAATAAATCTGTGAAGGTAGGGATGGGAGTGTCTATATAATGTAATTATAAGGAGAATGGATTGGTTAGATTTCCACAAGTACACACACTTTTCATTCCACACCCCTCCCCCCTTTTATTTAGGCAAGTACAACTTTTGTCTAAGCTAATGTGCAGTGGTTAGAAAATACTCTACCCATCATATATCCATGAAGACCTGAATATTACCATGGCAATGAGGAAACCAGGCTGGATTTCTTACAACGTGAATGCTTCAAAGCAAACCATGGGCCCACACAGCCTAGTTTAATCAGCATTAATGGCTCTGACAGCCATTGGCTCCTTTATTTTCTCTGTTTATAACAATTTGCTAATTATAATTAAAAATGCCTGGTGTTTGCCAATGATTCCAGAGTCACCTTCTTCAATGCAAGAAGACAAGGATATGAAAAAGTCTAAAAATAGTATCCATCCTAGCAGTTTTAGAATTGAAGAAGTAAAGGAAAACCAGTGAAAAGATATAAGATGGTCTTGAATCTGGTGAGGGACTAAGCAGCACATTAACTGAAAAGTCTTTAACCTGATCCAGGAACATAAAAGGTATTTATAGATGAAAATAAAAGTTAGCTTGGAATTTTCTTTAACATCAACATCCTCAATCACTAGAAGAAATAATTAGGGTGTAAGTATTTATGTTACTTAAAATTCTATAATAGGGATTTCTGTTCTGTAATTCACAGACAATAAATTGACTTCAAAAGGTCTACACAGTCCAAAATTTTAAGCAATATTGTGAGTTCAGGCTCATTTGTGAATTGTTTTTTCCTGGGTATATAATCACTAGTTCTCAATAAATTATAACATGGCTGGTTACTCATAAAAGACATTATAATCTTCCTTGTTATTCTGTCTTTGCTTTAAAGGGCTGTTGAATTTTACAGTAATACTGAAAAGCAATTTTAAAATGCATTTTGAGAGCAAATATGAATAAAAACTCTAGTCCTAAGAATGCATTTTAAAATAATCCAACAGAAGAATAAGAAAACGGTTAATCATTTAGGAAAGTTTAGCAGCCACAACTTAAAAATAACCTTAAAATAAGCATATTTTTATCTCACAGAAAAGACAACAGTCATTTGTTAATTCAATGGTTCATTAACCTGTCTCTGTCCCACATTTCTGTTATTTCTTCTCCATGTATACACTTAACACAGAAATCTGGGCCCGTGGAATCAAGATGGTATTAACATGACTGCAGGCCCTTCCAGGAATCACATGCAAGTAGCAAAAGAGGAAAGCAACAATTTTTGTTGTGTATCTTCATTCTAAAACTAAAAACTTTTCTAGAATCCCCTCACATGGCCCTTCCCTCTCATTGGCCAAAATTTCTTTATATCCCTGCCTCAAATATTTATTGCAAAAGAAATGATCAGATGCATTCCCTGCAGCTGGAGATAGACCCAGCCTACTGTGAAGGACAAGATTACTCACAGGATGGCACAGAAATTAGAGATCTGTTGGAGAGTAAGAAGATGGGCACTAGATTTTTCTTGGGTAAGAGCAACTTTCCAGCCATGATGCACTGCCTAGGTGATGTCATTGTAGGAATCTTCATTGTTTATGGTAATATTAACCTGTCTCATTAACCTGTCTCTATATATTTCACATACATGAAAAAGAATTAACAGGATTGTGAACACATGAGTACTGAATCACTCAGCTTTAAGTATTAACCTTGCCTTGGATATCATTAATATATTTGTGATTGCTGGGCGTGGTGGCACATGCCTGTAATCCCAGCTGCTAGGGAGGCCAAGGCAGAAGGATCACAAGTCCCAAGCTAGCGTAAGCAATTTAGCAAGGCCCTGAGCAACTTAATGAAACCCTGTTTCAAAATAAAAAATAAAACTGGCTGGGGATATGCCTCAGTGGTTAAGCACCCTTGGGTTTAATCCTTGGTACAAAAACAAGAAACAAATAACAAAAACCTCTGTATTCAGCTATCCAGAATTCATATGATTCCTACTTTTTACCCAGGTATGACTATTAACTGAATTCCTTATTCATCTTTCTCATGCTTAATTATATATTTATGTGTTATAAAGACACTTTCAAAATTCATTTGTGATTTTCCAATCATGGGTAAGGAAAACATAATAAATATTCAGGATGCAAGAATAACATTATATTCCTAGGAATTGCCAACTACAAAAAATTTTAATTCTTTATGGTCTTGATTTTGGGTTTCACCCAGTTCATTTAATCAAATGAATCAATAAAAATTGGGATCACATATCACAAGAAATTATTTTTATTTTATTTATTTATTTATTTATTTATTTTTATTGGTGAATTATAATTATACATGATATGGGTTTTACCGTAATATATTTGTATATATTGTATAATTTGGTCAATTGGAATGGTCAAGTAAATAAGCCATTAATAAGCAATCCCTTATTTCTGATGTGGAAAAAAAACTGAAGAAATACGTAAGTAAATATCATGGCCCCTGAGCTAACAATAACAGAGGAACAAGAAAAAAAAAACCTCTAATTCCAATATGTAAGAAGAGTGCTATAGGAGTGGTGCTTTGAAATTCAACTTAATTCTTCTAGTTTATTATTTATTTATTTATTTATTTATTTATTTATTAGTGCTGGGTATTGAATCCAGGGCTATATGCATGGTATGTGCTCTGCCATGGAACTACACACATAACCACATCTTAGTTTTAAAAATGCAACTGAAAATGAAGACCCAGTAGCACATAGTCTAGAAGAAAACCTTTACATTCCATATTTTGCCAGGCAGCTATATTTATTTTTCTGGGGAATTCTTACTGTGAACATGTCCTGCTCATACTTACAGGGGGATTCAAATTGTCATATTGTCTGTACCATCCCCAAAATGTTGGCCTGTTTTCCTTCTTTAAGACCTTGGAGTTGAGTTCTCAATTCATCTGATTTATATGTATATATTAGAAAAGTCTGAGTTGAGCAAAACTACCCTGCCCATAATGAATTTGCTCATGCCTCAAGTAAAGAATATTCTGTTCATCTATTATATGCAAGGTATGTAGTTAACAAGAAATCCAATATGAATAAAAACCAGTTCACATATTAAGGAAGTCCTTCTCTGTGGGCATCAATAAGTATAATATGATGTGGTAAATTCTACCTGAAGCAAAAATTATAGGAAGTTCATAGATAAGTCAGAGATTGTGGTTCACTCTGGGAGTCTGAGAATATTTTATGGGAGAATATTTGAAATTGTTTTTGAAGAATAGCAAACGTTCACCAGGTCAAAAAGAGGGAAAGAAAATGTCAGAAAAATAAAATATTCTGTATTTCAAATAGAAAAACCAACTCCATTTGGCTCCTGACCTCTTGAATGTCACTTTATGATGCTTTTATTATTATATGTGGTTCTTAATGGACAGCAAATTTCCTCCCATTCTGTGTAAAATCAATTCAGTCTTGGACTTCTGAGGTTCTCCTTTGGAAATTTTTTTTCATATATTTCTTCATTTCATCTGTGGCCTCCCTTTGCCTTACCACTTCTCTCAATGACAGTCTCTTCTCAAACACAATACTCCTGTTCTTCTTCCACTATAGAATTGATTACCCATTGGGACCTCAGCCTCTTGAGTCACTGGGATTATAGGCAGGCACCACTATACCCAATTAGGTTTCCTTTAATTCATCAGTGATTGTATATCTTTTCTCTCTTTCATTTTATGTTTAGTGGATAAATGTCTTACTTTGAAATCCAGATTTTAATTCTTGTCCAACATAAAATAGTTGCATGTTTGGTAGAAGTGATTTTGTCTTTTGAACTTCAGATTGGTCATTTAAAACAATGAAGGAAATATAGTTTTACAAGATTTGCGGGAATAATTAAGTGAAAAAGATGTGAGCCAAAGGAGACACTCAAAATTTGAATCTATGTCTTCTTTTTCAGGGTCAAGATAATACCTGGTTATGGATTTGCAAATATTCATTGCATACAAACTACTTTCTCCACTCTACAAGGCAATTTCTTGGGGGTTGTAAGATATTGACAAATAAGATCAAGAAAAAGAATCATTTTCATTCCTTATCAATCATTAACAGAACATATACTGTAAGTGAGGCCCCATGCTAGCCTCTATGTGAATCTTAAGAATTAACAGCATTGAGTTAATTGAAAAGTGGAGGATATAGACAAACAGCAATCAACTTTAACAGGAAGGGCTTCATAATCTCCTGTCACTGGGTTCATAAAAAATTTTGTTAGAGCACATTGGAAAATATGTGTCATTTTAGTTACAGTAAATTATTTCTAAAAGAAGAAATAAAAATCAAAGAATAAAAACCAGAAGACAAACAAACAGAAATAGAAATCAGTGTCCTGTTTGTGATATGCCTATCTTTGTTAGATTAGCTATGGTTGTTAATAAGGAGCAACTGACACTAGCATTCCTCAAAAATGGCTTGCACTCAGGTTTGGGGAACATGATTATCCAAATGGGAAATTTGTGGGTGCTAAATTTGGAAGTGAATAGAAAAATTGTAGGCTTCAAAATCCCATTTGGCTCCTAAACTAGACACAACTACAGGGGTAATTATTTCATGCCTTTCTCAGTCCTACAACCTGAATTGCTAACATTTCTAACCTGCGAAGGAAGGGGAGCATCCAGGAGGAATAGATGCAAGGTTGGGAGTGTTGCATAGCCCATTTGGAGGCAAATGTGACTGCAGCTTTCCCTCAGTGCCATTCATCTAATGATTACCCTAGATACACCTGAGGGCTGTCGGGATGGGGCTAAGGAGAAAAAAACCTTAGGAATACATCTGTGTGTAGCCCAGACTGGAATTCCGCAGTTGTCCCAAACTCCTTCCTCCACCTCCACGCATCCGAGGCAGATCAGGATTTGGGACACTGTGTACTCATGCCAATTGCTCTCCGGGCCCAGACAGAGAAATTGGAAGCGGCTTTGATAGAACCCAACATGCCTGCTCTGTATTGAACAGGTGATTGAGAGCTGCCTAGGCCGGGAAACTTCTCACCCGAGTCTTGAAGAGTGGCGGCTGCACTAATTGCTTTAAGTAGCCATCAGGTGCCCACCTTACCCTCAAGAAAGAGAGAGAAAGATAAACCTCAAACAGACATGGGGTGCGTGGAGACAGCTTACCTCAGTGTAGAAGAATCTCGGTGGAACCTTTAATATGTTACCACTGTTGACCAGTGATGAGTCCTTGCTTCCCCAATGTTGAAGAATAACACCAAAGAAGCATGCCGAGGCAAGGTCAGAGTAGAAATTAGAAGTTTATTAAAGGATAGCAGAAAAAACTTCTCCAGGAGGAAGAAGGGGACCCAAGAGGTGGAATCCGTGGAAGTGCGATTGCCTCCTCTTTTTATAGTTTTGGTGTTGGAATGTAGGTTGGAAGGCCCGAGGGCTGGGACACAGGTGGGCCAAACAAGTAATTTGGTTAGGAATGACTTCATTATCACTTCTTGGGATGGGCTATCTCTAAATCTGTTGGGGGCTGTTTCCTGGGTTCCATTAACATTTCTTTGGGGTGGACTTTGGCCTAGGGCCTTTCCGGGACTTCATTAACATTCCATGAGTTGTCCTGTGTTTCCTGAATCATTATCAGCATGGTCTCTATTTTAGATTTCACTGGATATGATATTAGAACCGATTTACCTAACTACACTGACTACCTAATTTTAAATCTAGCTTCACTTCATGATATATAACTACTACTTTCATATTTTTAGGTTCTTCTAGTTGATGACAAAAATCAGCCAATTCCCAATCAAAACATAACTGCCAGTGTGAACAGGTTCATTTCCAGTTTTACTACGAATGAGCATGGTTTGCCTAACATTTCCTTCAACACCCTGAGCTTCACAATGGCTTCCATTGTCATCACCATGAGTGAAACGGGGCATCTGGGACAGAAAGAAAAATCACTGGGGCTACGTAGTTCAAAGATTTATGAGAAGATGTGAACTCTAGGGATAAAAGAAAGATGATAAGGGACAATATAAATTAAGCAATGTGGAGCCCTAAATTATACCAAAAAAAAATTCTCTTCCAGAAAACTTTCACTGTTAGACTCTTTACAACATGCTCTAGTGGCAGGTGACATTGCATAGATCACCTTGATGTTTCTTTGAAATTTTTAATGTTCTGTAGTTCTAATGCCCATTAGATGTTTCTTTGTTAGTTTGGCATAATACTGTATTTTGCTTTTACTTAATATTTAAATGCTCTGACACAATTTACAGCTATAATATCTTAAGAAAAACTTGACTGCAAGTGAATAATATCCACTGAATGAGTACAGCAAACACCTAAATCACCTCAGGAGGAAGGTGGCTATGTGTTATACTGTACACCATATTTAGGAAAGCAGCCTCTTGACATATTTAGAGAGATAGATGGGAGAGAGAGAGAGAGAGAGAGAGAGAGAGAGAGAGAGAGAGAGAGAGGGAGATTAACTACAAATATACTTTTTATTTTCACATTAGGTTACTTACAACAGAATACTAACTGCTTTGATAACTGGTGGCTCGATGAAGTTCATGAACAAACACAGCACACTGCAAGCCTTATGTTTTCCCCAAGCAGGAGTTATGTTCAGCTTGAACTTGTTGCTGGTACTTTGACTTGTGGGAAAATCCAAGATATTCAGGCACAATACATCTTGAATGAACAGACCCTGAAGGATGAAAAAGAGTTAACATTCTATTATTTGGTAAGAATATGAGTCACTGTATCTCTTTCTCAATTCATTAACTCCAAAATTTGGGGGTTCCTGTCAAAGTATTAGTTTTTCATGTCAATATTAATAAAGGGGGTATTGTTTTATGCTAGAAAAGAAATGAATTCCTAAGGAGTTAATGCCTTGATTTCTCATTTATTTTCTGGTCACTACTGAAACACTAGCTATACAAAACATTTTCTTAATTCTATAAAAGTAAAAGTAGAAAATTAACAAGTTACAATTTCAGTTAGATCTTGTATAAATTACTTAATTTCATCCGTAAAGACAGCTGAGTACTGGAGATAATAACCACTCCATATAATTATTATTGAAATTAATTTCAATGAAAAAAATCATTTATTTTCATGTCTAATACAAAGAGAGTGCTGAATATATTTGTTTTTAAAGAAAGGGGCAACAATAGAGAAAATATGTATATTTTATATCCATCTTCATTATACATTACATATAGTAGGTACTTAAAATATTTATTAAAGTAACACATAAACTTGAAATGAAATATCTAGTAGAAATGGTAAATATTAAATGAAAGTATTAAACATTCTAAAATTTGTTATACAAAGTAGATAAAACACCGGAAAATTCTAGAAGGAAATATAGTAATAAAACAAACTTCTGGTTGGAGTTGTATGACTATTGGTATATATATATATATATGTATATATATATATATATATATATATATAGAGAGAGAGAGAGAGAGAGAGAGAGAGAGAGAAAATTTTGAAGTAAGATTAATATATACATACTATTAAACAATAATAAATAAATTTCTTTCTATCTTTAGGTAAAAGCAAGAGGAAGCATCTCCAAATCAGGAATCCATGTATTTTCAATTGAAAAAGAAAATGGTAAGCATTTTCTAATACCTTGTTTTGGTTCGGTCTCCATTGGCCAAATCCTGAACTATTTAGCAGACTAGAGCTATTTTCACACTAGAAGAAATTGTTACTAACCATATTAGCTATGAGGAAGCTAATGGAATAGGGTGGCACACTGGGATCATTTTCACTTATATAGTATTTCCTTTCTTCTTTTTATAAAGCATTTCATATTTCACATATTATAATATTTTGTAATTGATTTTTAAAGAAAAAAATAACTGAAAATATAGAAAAATAACCAAAAAAATGTTGCTTTTCTGTATTTGCATTTTAGTTCTCTGCTACAATAGATTACCACAAATAAACTGTCTTTAAAAACACAAATTTATTATTTTATAGCTCTGTATGTCAGAAGTCTAACTAGCTGAAATCAAGGTAGAGCTCTAAGAAAGAACTGATTTTTTTCTCATTTTTTTTTTATCTTTTTCAGCTTCTTGGCACCCACTTTATTTTTTGGTTTGGGGTTCCTTCCACTCTCTTCAAAGATAGCAGCACAGCATCTTCAAATCCTACCTTCTTACTTCTTTCTTATAAAACTTCTTATAATTACATTGAGTTGTCCTGTATAATCCATAATTATCTTTGCATCTCAAGATTTCTAATTTAACCACATCTGCCAAAGTTCTGTTGTCATATGATGTAATATATTCACAAATTTTAAAGACTGGGTGTTTTAGTCAGCTTTTTTATCACTGTGACCAAAAGACCTGCCAGGAAAACCTAAAGGAAGGAGAATTTATTTGGCTCATGGTTTCACAAGTGAGGCAGAAAATCATGGCAGAAAAACATGGCCAAGGAAAGTAGCTCAGGATATTGCAACAGGAAGCAAAGAGAGTGCTTGATTCACCAGGGATAAAATATAAAACCCAAATTTGCCCCAAGGGACCTATCTTCTCTAGCCCATGCCACCTGCCTTCAGTTACCAGCCAGATGATCCCTATCAGTGGATTGATCAACTGATTGGATTATGATTGATTCTCATCCAATCATCTCATTTCTGAAGCTTCTAGTATTGTCTCACACACATGAGCTTTGGGAGACACCTTATATCTAAACTATAATATTGGATATCTTCAGGTAGCCACCATTCTGCTTACCACAGTCTTCCTCTGGCCCACCAAGTTCATATCCCCTCACATGCAAAATGCATTTTCTCTATCCAATGTCCACAAATGCCATAATCCCTTGCAACATTGACTCAAGACCCAATCTCATAAAGTTTTGTCAGCTCAAAAGTCCCAAATCTTATCATATCAATCAGCTAAATTAGGGTTGAGGCCCTAAATGAAATTCATTCCAGGACAAAGGAGTACAAGTATTGAAATCCAACTGGGCAAACAATGTTAGTTTTCAATGCCAGGAATAGTTCTCCTTGGTTCATGTCTCCATCCTCCAGATTCAAGGCTAGATTCAAAAGGGGCTCTGGGAATCATCCTTTCTTTTTCATTAGTTAAAGCATGTTTGTACAGCTAAATACTTTCAGCATTTTATTTCCTGTTGGTGTAATTAGAGAGGGTTGACATTCTTCTTTTATTTCATACTCTGTCCCTTCTGGTACAAGTTGACAGTGTTTCTTTCAGCATAAATTCCTCAAGAGCCATGTAGATCTACTATGTGTCACAGTAATTCATCTCATTAAACAAAAAGTTTCTCCACAGATATTTCTTTGATTACAACCTCATTTTGGCTTTCTTTGAGATGAATTAGGTGTCTTAGTAATATGCTTAATCTTCTCAAGGAGAAAATTTGAATATAAAATATTGTGTGTGTGACTGAATATTGTGACGTTTTCATTTTTTAAGATATTATCAAGAGGTTGTCTAGTCACACTATGGCTTTCTTTCTAGAGCACACTTTCCCTATGGTATTTTTTGTTTGTTTGTTTGTTTAAAATCTGCATAATATGTTTTCCAAATTATCAAATCCTGGTTCCCTTTTGGTGAAAAATTCTTTCTTAAATTTACCTCTCTCCTCTTGAATTTTGGCACAGGCAGCAAAAGAAAACAGGTTAGATCTCACTGCTTTTCCTTCGCAGCTTTTCACTAAATATCTAAATTCATCATTTGCAAGATTTACTTAGCACATAACTGCAAGACACAATTCAGAAAAACTTTCCTCCACTACATGAAAAGAATCCCCCCTCCCTTCAGTTTCCTTTGAAGCTCTCATGAACATTATTTTTAATGTCCATATTTTTAGCAACAGTCTGTTCATAACAATTCAGTACTCACTAATGTGACATATTTCTTCTCTACTATGATTCTCACTTTGAATAATTCTTAACAGGCTTTTCAGCATTGATATTTCTACCAAGAGTTTGTTAAATCAGCATAAAATTTTTCACTCACTGTTCCTCAGAATTGTTCCAGAGTCTTCCTATTACCCAATTGTAAAACCAGTTTCATGTTTGATATTTGTTATAGTAGCACCCCACTTGCAGGTACCAAAATTTGTATTAGCATTCAAGTCATCTTTCTACTTGAATCCTTTCAAAATTGTTTCTTAATTTATTTAGTAATGTTTTACAATCAGCTTTTTTACCAAATTATCCATATATCAAAAAGTTTATTTTGCTTTTAATATCTGTCTATAGCAAAATTGCTATTTACAGAAAAGTGTTCTAAAACATAAGTGTTGTCACCAATGCACTGCCTTTTTCTATGTAGATGAAATTATGTCTAACAATAAAATTAAAATCCTATTTTATTTCTAAAATAAATTTCTACCATATCATTAAGTTTCCCTAAAAGAGCTGAAGTTATTGATTTAGAGTTTTCCTGTTGTCTAATACAAAGGTCTAATGTTATACATTTCCCTATGATTATTGTTTTACCTGCATGCTGGAAATAATTACATGGATGCTTTCATTTGTTATTGAATTCAAAAGCTATTTTTACTTTTTCTTATGATTCTTTTATTAGACCATGGATTAATTATGTTATTTACTTTCTAAATAATAGGATATTTTAAAAAGATCTTTATTTATTTTTACTTTAAAATTATGTTTATCTAATGATTTTAATTCTTCAAAATTTATTGAGACTTATCATACAGCCAGGGATATAGTCTATCTTGGTAAATGGTAGAATGTATGTTCTGTGGCTATGGATTTTTCTCTAGATATTACTTAGGTCAATTTGGTGGATAACATAACTCTATTTTAAAATGTATTCTCCTGAATTTCCTTGAATCAAAAAATCTGTTAATTCCCATTATGTCATAAAGAGTTATTCGTTTCTCATGAAAATAATAAGTACAATAAAAGCATCTTTTCTTACAAAATGATAAATATAACTGGCCTATTTACTTGTTAAATGTCGTCCCCAGATTAAAGTGCCCTAATAGATTTCTTTTCTTTTTCTGTTTCATTTGAATATTTCACAGGACATCATTAGACTAAAACAATTTTTTTAGGGGGGTACAAGTATAGGGCATGATGTAACATGGGACATGTTGCATCAGAAAAGAGGAAACTTAACCTGCTGGCTGCTACCAGCTTCCCAGTCCTGGGGCCACATGTGGCTAAGATAGTGCCTGGGGATTAACCAGAAGGCATTGCCATGGGTTTTGATGAAGAATCAGACAACCTCTAGGACAGGCTCAGAACCCTTCTGCCCTAGGACAGCTCATATCTCCCATTAATGCCTGTAGAAAGGGTGTAGATGTAAATTTTCCCCACCCTGCTGACTTTTACTCTGATTGGCGCTGACATTTACCCTGATTGGCTCCTGTACATTAAAATTAGCTGTGTGTGTTTTCTAATTAAATGAGATATTGCTTTGAATACTCTCCCTGGCATGTTTGATTGTCCTCCAGCGGTGATGGAGGGCTGGGTGAGGGTGGCCGGTTGACCTGTACATTTCTTGGTTCATCCTGGTTGGGCCATGCTCCCCCTATCTCTCCCACAGCTCAGGAGGGAACAGGAGGCTAAAAACCCCGACATACCAGTTCAAGAGCTGAACTATGGGTACTCAACCACCAAGCCACATCCCCAGCCCTATTTTATATTTTATTAAGAGACAGGGTCTTACTGAGTTGCTTAGCACCTCACTTTTGTTGAGGCTGGCTTTGAACTCGAAATCTTTCTGCCCCAGCCTCCCAAGTTTCTGGCATTACAAGTGCTCCACCATGCTGGACCAGATTAAAACAATTTTTATTAATAGCCACATTTAGAAAAATCAAAAGTAAAATTAACCATAGGTGAGTTATTATAGCCAGAAAAAAAATCTGAAGATCATGATCTTAAGGATTAAAGTATATTTTTGTTTTACTTTTGAAATACCATTTCTTATATTAGGACCTGGCACATAATGGTAATTTAATAAATATTTTACAATTAATTTATGAATCTATGGTTTGATACCTTTTTGAGACAAGTTAAGGAGAAACAAACTTTGAAATATCTTTCCTATCAGAACTATATCAAAGGAAATGTATCTTTCTATCTTATATGTCTTTGTAATAGTTTTGTATTAATGGATTAAAAAAAGTTACAGAAACTCAAGATACTTACTTTCTTAGTGTAGGTATACTAAATTTTATTTTTTGGTTGAAGCACTTAGAAGTTACAAGGAATTGTTTGTGAAAATCTGAATGGAAGAAAAAAATAAGAACTTGGAAGTATTAATCAATTTCTCTATTTTGCAAGTGGGAAAAATAGATACCTAGAGAAATGTCTCAACTTATTCCACTTAGTAAAAGTATATAACAAGAAGAGTCTCCCCTGCATCTTTTTGTTTTGCTTCATTTACCTCTGTTTATTTATATAGTTCAAAACAGCATCAAGAAAACATTGTATTCTAGTATCTTACAAAATTTTACAGATGAAAATTGTTTTTAACTACTCAACTAATACATTTATTTGAATATTTCTTTTAAATAATAATATAAAGGTGATTAACATATCCCTAAAAATTAATATAAATTTTAATTGGATGTAAAAATATTAATTAACTCATTTGTAATTCTTTGAATTTCAAATTACCTCTCCTAGTACAATTCTTCTAACTCTACCAAAATAAAAATATTTTTCCCCTAGACTTTCCCCTTTTCAACTATCATGAGGCTGCCAAAGCCATGATGTGGACACAAGAGCCACCACTCTAAAATCTGGCTCATCATGGGTTCTTCTTGGGTCTAGAACATCTCTTACATCTATAAAATTACTGAAGAAAGTTATTCCAACCATTTTAAATGCATGCAATTTGAATACATTCACATATGATACATTCATATTTAAGTTAATCATTGATTTCATGTGGTTAGATGTTGGTTTGCTTTTTTGAGCAGATAAAGTTATTTCTAAAAACACGAAAAAAAACTGTTTCATAAATTAATAGCTGCAACATTTGTTTCTGTAGTAGAGTTTAAATCATTTATTTATTGAATACCTATGGAGGTGAATGGGAAAAAGAAATATAACTTTAACAAAAAATATGCTTCATTTTATTCAGTGATAATATATTAGTGGGTGCTTTTCGGTGCTTTTACATACTTACTTATATTTAACTATTTCAGAAATCTACCCTCATATGTTTTTAGTATTATTTTTTTGCAAAATTTATTTCAACCCTAATGGTTTTGCTTCTACTAAAAGCTAACTTCACAGTTTTGTAGATAATCTCAAAATTTATTAAAAGTAATTGTGAAATAAGTGAAGATATATAACATTTTCATCAAAGGGGACATTATCAGTTGTACTAAAGTTGATCTTCTTGTGCTGATTTGGATCTTAGGGATAACTAGATCTGACTGAAATTCTCTCCTTCATCCTCTCCCAAATTTCTTAAACTTTTTCGTATTAGAAATACAGACATGAATGAATGTTTTTTCCTACTTAAGCATAGAAATTTTTTTTTAAAAAATTAAACCTATATCTTTAAAAAGTTATTATTTCAGCATATATTTATTAAACAAATACTATATGCACACTAGTGTATATACAATTATTTTCTTACTTCAGCATGTTCCAAATGTGAATAAGTTAAATAATCTGAGAACCCCTGTTTCATAAGACTGAGAAATTCATTCCTAATCTATAATCTTGAACTTTCTTTAATCTCCAGTGAAAGGGGGCATTTTTCTTCTCCTTTCAAGTGGAACCCGAAATTGCTCCTACTGCTCAGATTCTTCTTTACATTATTTTACCTAATGGAGAAATTATTGCAGACACTCAGAAACTCGAAATCAAAAACTGTTTTGCAACAAGGTGGGTCATTTTGTTTAGGCCTAGTCAGTTCATCCTTTCCCTTTTCTAAGTATGGAAAATAAGAAAGTAAGTGAAATACTCCCATCACTTGGTCCTAAAACTTTACTCCAAAGAGTCTCACAAGGAGGAATGACATCATACCCTGAGAAGTCTGGTGGCAATATTCAAAGCTGGGGGCCATTAGCACAATTTTCAAAAACTCTTTTTTATCATAATATTTATATGGATTTAAAAATCATTCCAGTATAAACTATTAATCGCTTTAATCTTAAAATATTTCATTAACAAAATTTTCACCTGAAAATGATGCTTAACAAAGCTGTGTCCATTTTATCCTGTCACATCTGAGAACACTTTCATTCTGCATGTTGCAGGAACCAGTAGGTTCTTGTAAGCTTGCATTTAGCTTGACAGCATAAACCAGGAGCATATGTCTGTATCCGGACTTGAGAAACACAATCTTGGTACTCTAAGAATGATTATAGCATAAAAAACTAACATAAGAATAAACGAAGTCTTTTTTATTGTTAAAGAATACAAAGCTGCAATGTGAAACCCACTAGATAAAAATAGGATTTATCTCAGTAGAATTTGGTGTTTCTATCTGATTTTTACTATTCTGGCAGTATATTTTAACATTAGCAAACAGAATCTACCTACTTCAGATGTATCTTCAAAAACTGGGAGAATTCTTTAATACACACTTTACAGAGAATAAAACAATGTGTGTTTATAACACCTGAAATTTTCTCCCATTAAAACCATATTTGCATTACTTTAAACAGAAAATACACTGGGGCTGGGAAATAACTCAGATTGATAGATTGCTTGCCTCACTTACACCAGGCCCTAGGTTCAATCCCCAAAACCACTACAAAAAAAAAAAAAAAAAAAACTGATCAAAGGAAAACACACAATGGATTCTGATACATATCTTCAATTCTATCTAAAGAATTCTACTAAGCCTGGATCTTGTGTCAAAGAGCCTAGTTCCTGTTTCTCTTAGGGTTTTGGTGTGCTTTCTGTCAATAAGAGGAGACGCCTGCTCAAACTCCATGGCTTTCACTATTAACACTGGAGAGTGAGTTCTTCACCCCTGGAATAGCCCTGCTATGCCACAGATATCAACCCACATTACTCATTCCAGCAGTGGAGCAGTGCTCTTTCTGATGAGTTGGTATCCTGTCACACTATAGAATCAGAGAGGTTTTCAAAAATATAAGCAATATACAACAATTTCTGTGTAACTCCATGAAGTTTTGCCACAGAAACAAAAGCCCATGGACATTATATTTCTCTTCATATCAAATACCACAAAACATTGGAAGAGTAGATCAATTGAAAGTATAAATCAATTTAGACAACCTGACAGGATTATGAATAAATAGTGGACTGAGAACATGAGGAAATACCTCAGGTTTTATTGAGACAGGAATCACTTCAAACCAAATGTAATATAAATATTTATGTTCAATATTTGTTGAGATAGAGAAAAACTATTTTTATTTTGAAAAATATTCCCTTTGGGTCCATGGACACAAATATGTTCTTTTTGCCTTGACTAGGAGACTTGATGTTCTCTCCTAGACATAGAACTTCTTTCTCCATTTCCTTCATTGACTGAGGAGTTCTGAGGCTCAGACTGAGCAGAGCTGCATTCACCCAGCAGGTGTTTCCCATACTCCACAGCTCAGAGCCATCCAAAGAAAGACTCTTCTAGGCAGATAGTTTCTCCCTAGGAGCCCAAAGTGGATTGAAAGAAACTGTTGCATAACTGTCAATGTGTCTAGGGTAACACTGAGGAATTTGCAGGTAGAGAAGAAGCCAACTGGACATGAGCATCAGCTGCATTTGATGGAGAAGAAAAATTGGGCTTAATAAGGTTATCCTCCTGAGACTGCTCTCACCTGTGGAGGAAAGTTGCCTCTTTGTCTCCACCATCAATGACTAGTAGAATTTCCTGCCTGAAGAGAGATTCTTCCCCTTCTGAGATGGTTTCCAAAGAGGGAATTTTCTATATACTCACATGATCACTAGTCGACCCAGCACACCCACTTGCTTGGTGTCAGATCCACAATGCGTTCTGAGAACATAAGGAGATGAGAAAGCTTTGGGTGTGGCCAGTTCAAAGCCTGGAGAGCTGAAGGGGGCCTGTTCTCCAAAGACTCTTTGTGAAAACCAGAAGTCATTACTTCAGTAAGCAGATTACTGCTTCATTAAGCAGATTCATTACAAGGATGGTTCAAGTATATTTAGAGAGGTCCAGTTGCTTTATAAACTTTCAGGCAGGGCAGCAGGCAAGAGGCAGCGGGATGCACTTGGATCTCCTTTCACAAAACAAGAAAAGGAAGGAACTCCAGAAAAACAATTCTAGCTGCTTATGTGTGTGCACACGTGTGTGTGTGTGTGTGTGTGTGTGTACGTAAATGTGTTTATGGACATGTTCACATGCACCTTCCTATGCATGTGCATGTGTGTTCATATATACTTTCATTTATGGATATAGCCTACTAATATTACAGGCAAATAATGCATTGAGTTGGTATTCCTTTAAAACTATTCAAAATTTTTTTTCATTCTTTCTTCAATTAAATTATTTTGACTGTCTTTCCTGATAGATTTTCATGATGGTTTTGTACTGGGAAAATTGTAGCTAGCTTAAAATTGATTCTACCCATTATTTCAAAAACTTTAAAAAGATGGGGCAGGGGTTATTGCTCAGTTGCAGAGTGCTGGCCTCCCACCCATGGGCTTGTGTGTTTTAATTCTAACCACTGCACATATATAAATGCATAAACAAAAGGTCCATGAACACGTAAAAATATTAACAACAGAAAGGAAATCCTCTAAAGGGAGTGTGAAAGTAGAGGCTTCATTCACTTTTTTGTGATATTGGAGATTAGCAAATCTACTGAGGTACCAGATGTTCTGAACTGTGTACCCACACACCTGTGTATTGAGAAGTGCAAATCTGTGTGAACAAAATTCTTGGTGACCTACAAAGGAAGAGACATAAGCACAAAAGTCCTGATAGAGTGCTGGAAAATCCAGCTGGTCAGGGACCCTTGAGACTTACACAGGAGAATTTTTCCTCTGCAGCAATATTTCAGGATTGGCCCAGATGAGGGCCTGAAGGGATGCCCTGGGGGCAGGGGCAAAGAGCTGAAGCCAGAAACATACCCTTTTACTCCAAGGGAGTTCAGAAGCCCACCAGATTTGGCTGAGAAACCAGGGACATCAGCCCTCAGCAGCAGGCTCTCTTTAAGCCCTATGGTTATTCTGGGCACTTGCATGTTCACAAATGTCATTCAAAACCCAGCAAAAAAGAAATACTCTTCCAATGAGTATTTAGAGTCTGATGCATTGAAGAGCTTATATATGTTGCAGAAAGCACAGAAGCATTGGGAAGCATTTCTTTCAATTCTGGAATCCTTAAGTTAAAATGGCAGGGTTAAACAAACAAACAAACAAACAACAACAACAAAAAACTTTGACACCCCAGAGAACCAAACTTGTAAAAACTCCAAGCCCCTTAGGTCAACTGGCCTATGCCCTCTTCCCAGAACCTCAAAATCATTCAAACTCTGGATTTTGAATGTCTGTAAATGAAAGTACTGACTCAAAAAGGCTGGAAAAATCTTCCTTCCTGGTATAGTCATGGAAATCAAAGGTGCGTGTCACTGAATTTTGGCCTAAAATTGCACCTGTGGTATTGAAGATGACGTGTTGCATCACGTGATCCTGGGGCAGGATACAAGTTCCCAGAAGCCACCTTCCCTCACTTCCCCTTCCGGCTGGCATCCAGGAGGCTGCTTCTCTTCCTGGGATCTGTGTCCAGGCTCACCAGTCTGAGCACCTGCTGACAGAAGATAGCAAAACATTGGGGTCTTAGGTTGGTTTTCTTTGCCCAGGTAGTTTACAGAAGATTACTTAGAAAACATGTAGATGGTGAAAATATTAAGGATGGAGGGGGAGGTACTTGTGTAAGGAAGGTTGTATTTTTCAAGAGTGTTTCTTTATGCTGAGGAGGATCAAATAGGTCATTCGAGGTTCAAATCACCACAGAACTATTGAAATTTCAGAGAATTTTTACTGCAGCATTCTGATACCTGTGGGCAGGTGGATCAATGTGTATAAAAACAGCTGTAGTTTACCATGGAACCTTGGGTAGGATAGGGACTACCACGGATAGATAGAGCAATGGGATTCCCTGTAGTATTTCCACACAGGCACATAGAAGTCCTGGGTCATCCTCACCTAGCCTTCCTCTACCCATTTCCCCCTCTCTTCTGACCTGCTCTTCCATTCCATCCCCTCTCTCCCCACCCACCGCTCGCCTTCCCCCTTCCCCCTTTAGTGCACCTTCTCCCCTTAGTATGCACACCTAGGAACAAACACTGGTTTGGCATGTGTGGCCAAGGATGTACACTGGTTCCATCCATAGCATGTTTCAAAAATGTCAGAATTTCATTCTTCTCTGCTGCTCAATATTTATCATTGATTCGCTCTGTTTTTCTTATATCACGTTATGGTAGAAAATCATCGTGTCCCCCCACCATGCATTGGGAATAATTTTTTTCTCTTACTTTCTGTGGAAGAGTTTAAGAACCCTCGCTCTAAATTCTTTGAAAGAGTGGGTTAGGTGAAACTCAACAGGTTAGGTGAAATTCAACATTGAACCCGCCACATCCTCAGCTTCTCTATATGGTTAAACTCATTACAACTGATCCACTCCTGACTTTGCTCTCTGTATCATTAATTTGGAAATATATTTCAAGGTTAATTTGCTTAGGTCAGATATGCAAGGACATTCTTGAATATCTACAAGTCCTCAACTTATCTCTTTGGTTCGGTTCATTATCACTGTTCCACTCCTGAATTTGCTCTCTGTACAATTAATTTGGAAATATTTTTCAAGGTCAATCTGCTTAGGGCAGATATGCAAGGACATTCTTGGATATCTACTATAATTTCTTGCTCATGACTTTGACTTTTTCAAGAATAACTCTGGATTATCATGCTCTGAAAATCTCTGTATTAGGATGAAATTCTTTTTGATCTCTCTTTGTATGATCTAGGTTTATCTCTCTTCACCTTTATGAATACATGACTATCATAACTCCACATCATGTACAACCACAAGAATGGAATTCTAATTAGAATAAGTTATACTTCAGTTTTGTACAATATGTCAAAATACACTTTACTATAATGTATATATAAAAAGAACAAAACATAAATAAAAAATAAAGAAGAAAACAACCTGTTTAGATTGCTTTATCCTCCACTCTGTATATACATTCTTTTGGTCTCTTTAGATTACACAATTGGAAAGTGTCAGATCCTATCCTGAACAATTTTTATATTACCTAACACAGAATTAATGTAAAACTCCATTAACTAGAACTAGGAGCACCAACTCTCAGGCACCAACTGAAAGATATGAATGCTAGGGTAAGCACAATAGTAAAGTCTCTACCAACATGACAGATCTAGTCTTTTAAAATAGTATTTTAATATTAGTAATTTTAATAATATTTATACATGCATGTTTTAAATGAAATTTTTTCTAGATTAAGTGACTTTTTAATGTTTTTATAAAAGAAAATTATAGAGAAGCTGGGCATGGTTGGGACAGGTCTGTAATCTCAATGACTTGGGAGGATAAGGAGGGAGGATAGTAAATTCAAAGCCAGCCTCAGCAATTTAGTGAAGCCCTAAGCAACTCAGCAAAGCCCTGCTCAAAATAAAAAAAAAGGAGAAGAAAGAAAGGAAGGAAGGAGAAAGAAGAAAAAAGAAAAAAAGAAGGGTGGGGTTGTGGTTTAGTGGTTAGGTGCCCCTGGGTTCAATTCCAGGTACCAAAAAATATGAAAATTATAGAAGACTATTAGAGAAAATGGCAGAGGGACCCATCTAATCCATGAGGGATAGTCAATTAAGTTTCTGGAAGAAATGTTATTTCAATGACATTTCAAGGGACATCTGAGGGACTACTATATACAAAGGCTCACGGTGAAAGCAGCATTGCACCTTCGAGGGTCCTGAGGACAGTTAAGGTGGGGGTAGCTCCATGTTTAGAACTATGGAGGTGTACACATGGACCAGATCTTAGTCTATAAATGGTTAGAAGCAAAGTTTTGAAGCAATTACATGTGGATTTAAAACAATTTGCTTAAGCTGCTGAGATGAGAACAAAGATCAAGATGGAAACTAGAGTAAATGTAAACATGCCTGTTAGGGGAGTATTGAAGTAAACCAAGCAAGAAATGACCTTGCTTGGACCAGAGAGTTGGTTGCTGAGATAGATGTGTCATTAACTGAAATAAAGAATAATAGAAGATACAATATTGGTGGAAATTGAATATGGGTTCAATTTTAAATTTTTTGTTTGAGAGTATGATTCATTGTCTATTTCTGATGTTTACAAAGATCATTCACACATGCCTTGGTGTTGACCTGGTAAATCTTGATTATTTTTCCTCCTATATTTGATGCTAGTGTGAATACATTGCTTCAGTTTTGCTTATCAGAATTCCTCTTTCAATTGTAATAATAGCTGACATTTGTTGAGTACAAGTAAGATAATAATATCAGTATCAATGGCTACCATTTAAAAATAAATTTCACTACAGGAACAGTTAAATATGCTCAAATTAGAAAAAAATATACTGCAATAAACTAGCATGTACTTGTGAACAAACTTCAACAACCAGCATTTTTGGGTAGGTATTATTTCTTCTGTTCCCACCAACTTTGAAATTCTGGAGAATGTGACAACAAATCATACAGAACATTCTTTGCTTGCTTATAATTTTTCCACATTTTCTTTTAATTAAAAAGAAAAAAAAACAATTTTTTATGGAAGAACTTTTTTTTAATCCTGTAGAATTTCTCACATTTCAGGTTTGACTAATTTTTCTTTGTGGGTTTAAAATGTTGTTTATCTGAAATTTTCTACATCATATACATTTTGAATAATAATTACTTGAATTGTCTATAACTAGGGAGTTAAATCTAGAGATTTTGTTAGATTTTCTTATTGCTTTTGTTAACAATTATTATATCACACTTGTGACTGTATATTATTATGTCAACACACCACACTAACATATTGTTTGGTTTTCCCACTTTATGTTCTTAAAATTGTTCTGAGCCTTCATATCATATCAGACTATCTGATTACATAATTGCCTAACAAAATTTTATGTTTTCATTTACTAATAATATTTTCTATTTATTTATATTAATTATGTTTTTAGCACTGTGACAAAAATACCTGATCTAATCAACTTAAAGGAAAAAAAGTTTGTTCTGAGCTCTCAGTTTCAGATTCAGGGGGTGACTCCATTGCTCTTCACCCAGTGTGAGACAACATCATGCAAAAGGGCCTGCCAGAGAAAGCCTGCTCACCTCATGGTAGCTGACAAGCAGAGAGAGAGATTGGGAGGAGCTACGGACAAAATATATAATCCTCAAGGTAAATTCCCAGTGACCCACTTTCCTAGTCACACCACACCTGCTTACAGTTTCCACCCAGTAATCAATTTAAATTATTAATCCATCAAATTTATTAATCCACTGATTAATTTGATACACTTATAATCTGACCACTTCACCCGTGCATTAACACACAAGCTTTTGGTGGACACCTGATAATAACATACATTATTTTATTAAAGATCATGTGAATGAGTGTTCTTTTAATTCTATCATTCTGTTGCATTTGTTAAGTATGATTATTTTGTAAAGAATAAATTTTTGTTATCACTGTTTTATTTACACTTAAATTCATTCTGCATTGAATAAGATGTGTATGACAATGATAATTAGGATTGTATTTACGTGTGTGCATATATAGCATTGAAGGGAAGAATATGTAGTCATCAATCCTCCATAGTTGAACTTTGGATTCATTTATTTATCCAATTAACATTGAATACCTTCAATTCCTAAGACCATTTAATAAATAACTAGGAGACACAGAGTTGAACAAGTCACTTACCATGAACTTGAAGTCAAAGAATTTGATGTCCCTGAATTTATATTCAAATGCAGCCAGTTATTAGTTCTTAGGTCCTATGGAAAGATATAAGTGAAAGAGAATTTACATGTATTCAGTATTTTTAAAAATTACATTCCTTATCATTCCTTATCAGTGTCTTCAGCTTTACCATGCAGGGCTTTTTGAGTTTAAAAGTTTAAGAGATATAATATATGTTAAACACAGAAAGAGGTCTGACACTCATTAAACTATGCAAGATATGTTCACTTTTAAGACTACAAATTTGGTACTAGTGATATTAATCATTATAGAGTTTTCATTACTTTTAGTCCTTTTTCAGTGTAAAGAGCTAGAAAATAGCTATTTTATTAGATATAATTACATATCACTATTAAAAATTGGCCCTTTTGTTCTCTACCTATCATTCTCATTTTCCCTTTCTTCCAATTAAAACCTTGTTCCTTGGCTAATGAACTTCTACAATTACACTGAAATGTCTTGCTTCCTTAGGACTCAAGAGATGAGTACTAATTCTTTCCCTTACTAAGAGTGCTTTTCTCCTTTATTCACTTGCACAATTTCTATTCACCCTGAAATATTTTGTTTAATATTGTAGCTTCAGGACAACCTTGCTGATCTGCAGACCTTCCTTGGGGTAGGTTCTGCTATCACCTTATTTCACCATTGTCAGACTCATGAGAATGCTCTGGAATAATCTATTGAAGTGTTTTGAGGTCCTTCCAGACCATTCATTCTCTGAGGATAAAAATGTGGCTTCACCCTGAGTACCTTCCACACTGTTCATCACTTGAAGAATATCTGTATTTTTTAGGGAATAGATGGATGTATGACCACGTAGACCAATTTCTTTTATTTTCTTTGTTTTTTGATATAGATTGTGAAGTTTTAAAATATTTCAAGCATACAGAAAAACATAAATAATAAAAAGAGGACCCATGTTCCACCACACTCATTTAATATATCTTTGTGTTGTAAACTGTGGATGAACTTTTATGATCTTAAATATTATTGTGGACACAGGAAAGGGGGAGGTGGAGGAGTAAGGCAAGAAATATGAATGGGACTGGGTGTCATTTGAATGTAATGTCAGGCAATATGTCAGGAGGAAGGAACCTAACTATAAATGCAGCATAGAGTGGGGATGGCGTGAAGTCACACTGTGAAACCAGATGGACATGAGAGAATGAGGGACATATTCTGTTAATGCTCTCCTTGAGGCTTATCTAGAAAAGGGAGTAGATTAAGATTTACCTAGATATTTATTTGACAATAATTTCCATGCAATATGTTTTATTACTTGGATGTTTACTTAAGACTAGGCATTTTACATACTTTTTAAAAAATTCAATCCTCAAAAGGAACCTGTATGGTACATATTATATCCAACTATAGTTAAGGAAACTGAAGTTAGTTCTTAATATCAAGCTACTAGTAAATTGTGGAGGCCACCATATCTTCATTACTGCATAATTCTAAACCTCTTAGATATATAATTTTTATTGTGCTCTGTTACAAGTTTGACCTGTTGGTTGTGTTTTTCTCTATTAACCCTTCTTTTACTTGACTTTATACATTGCCTGTGACAAATATTTTATAACTGTTCTGAAGGTCAAGTTTAGGCTCTTGGCTATGTATTGAATCAAATTAAAAAAAAATAAAATCTTAGACACACCTTACTTCAGTTTAAAGGTGGTCGTTGGATAATATGCCTCAATTATTCACTGACACTCCCTCAAATTCAATCATCATAGGCTATTGAAGTATTATGAAATTTGAGGCCACCACTATTCTGAATGACTCATATATTTTCATTTTGTTTCACTTGAACTGTCTATAAATGATATTGGAGGCAAAGTATTAATTTTCTTGGAGTCAATTTCCATGTATATAATTCTACAACATGCAGAACTAGTTTCTACTATTGCTTAATGCAAACACTATTATAATTAAATCTTTATTAGAAGTTGGTTAAACGATAGTAACAAAGAACAAAATCTTCATTGAAGGAACAGATGTATTCTTCAAGACACATTATACAACATGTAGGCTATCAGGACAAAAAAATAACTGTAGAATTGTAAAGTGGTTTCTGAGATATGGCACAACCTCTGCAGACATTAGAGCAAACCTAGATTTTGAATCAAAATATAGAGCTAAAATATGCAACCTTTGCAATGTTCATAAATTGTAAAAATCCCCTAGTAGAAAACACACAATTTTCAGCATTTATTGAACGTAAATAATGATATAAAGGATTGGTCTAGAAATTCTGGAATGCGGGCACCATATCAGGATACTCTGTGGTACTATGGAATGCAGATGTTTTGAGTTGATAGAGTTGGGGGGTGGCTGCAGAAACAGGAAGTTCTCTTTGACTTTTTGTACCCCATTTTTCTCACAAAGTAGTGTCATGGAAACTAGAATTCATCTTCTGCAGAACAAGTCATAAAACCTAAAGGTCATTCTCTAGCCTTCTCCCTTCTTCCCCACAGAAACCTATGTGTCACAAGCATAGAAGAATCTGAATAAAGTCTTCTAAAAAAGTCTTGGTTCCTTCCCTCAATTTATAAAAATCAGGTCAGAACCCCTTTTTATCTAAAGATAATTTTACATGACTGTCTCCAACTTTGGTTACCCATTCAGAAAAATGATATTAAGTTTTTCCAGAATTTGGGAGTCTTTGTTTGTGTCAAATAAAACTCATACCAAATAAATTTGCTATACTTTTCTCTTGTAATATATACTTTGTTATAGAGGTGTCAGCCATAAACTTTGCAACAGGTGATGAAAATAATTTTTTCTCCCCTACCTTACATGAATTTATATACTTTTTTAGAGCAGTGTGTATACACATTTGTAAATTATTAAGTGAATATGTTTAAATCATAGAAGTTACTGTCTACACATAGCACTGCTTATTTGGGAGTGTTCAGGATTCTATATAATAACTCCATATTCCTTAAAGGCTTTGAAGATAATGGATTAGGAACACTGCTATAGGCACCACCAGCCAATAGTTGGTTGGGACTGTCAGACCACAGCTGGTTCTAAGGGAACAAAGACTTCAAGACTGAAGCCAAAATGAAATTTATATGAGGAATTCTCAAGTGTTTCATCATTAAGGACAATCTCTTATTATCACTGTATTCATAAAAGTATTCAAATCAACATAAATTCATCATATTGACAAAAAATCACATATTATTCTAGGAAGGAAGAAAGACTTTAGAAAATGGGCCTAACAAAATTGGAAATCCCTATGTAGCAAATGAAATTAACCCCTGTCTCTCACCCTGCACAAAAATCAACTCAAAGTAAATCAAAGATTTCAAGACTAGAACATAGATCCTGCACCTAACAGAAGACAAAGCAGGCCCAAATCTTCACCATGATGGAGTAGGATCTGACTTCCTTAACAAGACCCCTAAAGCAAAAGAAATAAAATCAGGAAATAATAAATGGGATGTATTCAAACTAAAAAGCTACTTTGCAGCAAAGGAAACAATTAATAATGTGTGGAGAGAGCCTACAGATTGGGAGAAGATCTTTACCACATGCATTTCAGATAAAGAATTAATCTCTAAGATACATAAAGAACTCAAAAACTTTAACATTAAAAAGACAAATAACTCAATCAATAATAGGCAAAGGAACTGATTAGGCACTTCACAAAATAAATACACTTGATCAACAATATATGAAAAAATGTTCAACATCTCTAGTAATTAAAGAAATACAAGTCAAAACTAATCTTAGATTTTCATCTCACTCCAGTCAGAATGGCAATCATCAAGAATACAGGCAACAATAAATGTTGGCAAGGATGTAGGAGAAGAGGTACACTCATACATTGGTGATGGGACTGCAAATTGGTGCAACCACTGTAGGAAGCAGTATGGAGATTCCCTGGAATGGAACCACCATTTGATCCATCTAACCCACTCCTTGGTTTATACCCAAAGGACCTAAAATCAGCATACTACAATGATGCAGCCATGTCAATGTTTATAGCAGCTCAATTTACAATAGCTAAACTATGGAACCAACCTAGGTGTCCTTCAATAGATGAATGGATAAAGAAAATGTGGTGTGTGTGTGTGTGTGTGTGTGTGTGTGTGTGTGTGTGTTTTCAATGGAATATTACTCAGCTTTAATGAAGAATAAAATCATGGCTTTTGCTGGTAAATGGATGGAATTCTAGACTATCATGCTAAGTGAAATAAACCAATCCCCCCAAACCAAAGGACAAATGTTTTCTCTAATGTGTGGATGCTAATTCACAGGGGGGGCACTAAGAAAGAATAGAGTTACCTTAGATTAGGTAGAGGGGAATGAAGGGAGGGGAGGGGATATTCTTATAGAAAAGATAGTAGAATGAAACAGGCATTATTACTTTATGTGTGTGTATATATATATATATATATATATATATATATATATATGACTGCACGAACAATGTGATTCTACAACATATGTAATCATAAAAATGAGAAATTATACCCCATCTATGAATGATATATTAAAGTTCATAAATGTATTCTACTGTCATATGTAACTAATTAAAACCAATAAAAATATTTTAAAAAAAGAAAAGAAAATGGGCTTAAAATAAAATCAAGTAAAAAAATTGACCACTCTGGGTTATAATATTTATCTTAGTAACACTAGGTCACAAATTAGTTCAAATTAATTCTGGTGCGCCATGTTCCATATGACTTTGGGCAAAACCCTTAATGTCTCTGGTTTTCACCTTCCACAACTACAGAAAGGAAATAATAATCCTTCCTGGTCTGGTTCTTTAGTTGTTAAAAAACAATGTTAAAAATTTTCATACATTATGAAAATGAAGTATTTTCAAACACTTCATTCTCCATGTCTCAAGTTTAAACTATTTCCTTACAAATCCAAGTCCTCATCACAGTATATAATTTCTGATTGCCACTTGAAGTAAATTGTTTTTCCCAAATAACCTCTATTATCCCTGAATCCCCAGTGCCCTCTGTGATAGAGTTACAGAATAATACCAAACATTCAACCCACCCATCAAATCACAGTAAGAAAAATATTTTAGGGAAATAAAAATTTAACTTCATTTATCAGGCTTCAAGTAAGATCTTTTCTAATGGATGAACCAGAATAATGTCTTATAGCAAAAAAAAAAAAAAAAAAGGTGAGTGGGAAAAAATACTTAACTAAATTATCTATAGAATGTCCTCTCCTCAATTCTCTTTTCTAAGTATGAAGTTCTGAACACATCCACTAAATTGGAACTTGTGTGGCCTTCCTAGACTTCCATCTGTTAGGCCTGTTCTGAGCTGGTTTTATTTGACACTGAACCTGATGGCTTGTTCCTAAGCTTAATTTGTCCTGGCACATTTCTTTCAGTGCCTTTTATCTCCTCTTTCTGGAAAAAATCACATTCATTAGAGAAACCATTTATTTAGATTACCTAGTATGAAACACTGTATTCATAGTTCAGGAAGAATAAGAAGTTGATCCTGCTTTTAAGGGTTCAACATGATATGCATTCCTTCTTTCCTTCATTAAACCAGAGACACATATACTTAGTGCTCATGTTTTGCCAAGCAGAGTGCATGACAGCAGAGGATAAGAGTGACAAGCAAACCATTGCCCTATTGTAGATTGGTTCACAGTCTGGCAAGGGAGTTGGGAAAATAAAGAGACAACTTCAGGATGATTTATTAAGTGCATATTATTAATAATATTGACTGTGATATTAGTCAGGGCCCTGGCAGGAAACAGCTGACACACTCAAGCTGTTTTTTTTAGGAGGGTTTAACAAATAAATCATTTACAATTTGGAAAGTAGGGTTTAAGGGAATTAACAAGAGATTATGCAGTAGCCTGAGCATGAATGGCAAAGCCAGAGAACAATTACAGGAACAAAGATCACTGTACGATGGAGCCAGCTGGCATTTCACAGCCTTAGAAAAGGAGTCAGGCAACCACAGCTACAAGACAGAGGGGAGTTGGGGGGCTGAATACACTGACCTCTGACTTCACTTCCCCTCTGCCCTCTAACCTTCTAGCTGTGCACCTCAGCGGATGAGGCTATGCTCAAGTTACAGGATCAAGTAGCCTATTCAAGTGGTTCTTTGGAATCATTCTTATGGGGCTCAGAAAATGGTGAAGGGCAGAGCTGGGTCTGGGGATCCAAAGAATGATATTTGACACAATTCCCTATAATATCACATGATTTTATTCATCTTTATAAATAACCTGCCCTTAAATAGTTTTTTTAATCTTCCAAATTAATAAGATTCAGAGGGATTAAATGACTGAATCAAAGACACAAAACTAACAACTGATGGATTCAGAGTTTGAATTCAGTAGTGTGACAAGTCATCTCTTCTTACCATGTCTATGTGCTGTTTATGTGCAAGGAAATGTGGGACCATAGTGGAGACAGAACTCACACCATCACTGAATGGCCTGGGAGACAAGGTTTCTAAGAAAGATGATGCCTTAGCTAAGCCTTGAAAGAAGAATGACATAAAATAAACTGATGAGGGGGAAAGAAGGAAAGAAAGTATTTTCCAAGTGCAGGGAGCAGCGAAGTATGTGCAGAGATGGAAAGAAACTGTAAGGATTTCCAGTAATTGGTTATGTTGAAGTGGAGAGGACAAGAGTGATGAGAAAATATGACTTCTGTGGTAGCATTGTGAAAACTAACACAAATTCAGGGCATTTAGGTAGGCTGAAGATTATATGAGGTAGGTCTCATAATGTATAGGAATTACAGTTCATACAAGCAGATTAATATGATTATCTTAGGTGAAAAAAGACAAAAGGATTTAGAAAAAAATCATGAACAGAGACAATATGGTTATTCATGTCTGAAAACTGACTCTCACTACTGGTCTAGTATTCATTACTTCTAAGGACAAGGCCAACATTTTCTAGTTTTATCATCATAAAATTTATGAGTCTTATTACTCCCCACAATATAATATATTTTTTTTTGCTATTGATGTGACTCATGATCCTAAATTCATTATAAATTCTGCATGTATAAAACATCAAGACCATTAAATTTATAAGGATATTAGTAAGATTTCTGGCAAAGAAATTCTGTTAATAGTGTGTTTGTTACAGATTGTTCCCAAATCTGTTTAAAATTAAAGTTTGTTTTTGTCAAAGATCTTCATTTTATTCAGTAGCCAATAACATAGTTTTTATGTAGAGGCAGTAATGATATGCAGAAAACATAAACACACATGCACGTACTAAATGGGCTTTGAAATGAAGTACTGTCCTAAAAAACAAAGGTTTGCCTGATAACAAGCCATAAACTTTGTTGTGACATCAATTTCGTTTTTAGTAAAACAGTAATAATAAGCTCACAGAATTACTCTAAGAATTAAATTAGATGATGTCTTTTAAACAGAAAGTTTCAAACCTTCAGCCCCCCAAATATTTCATACTCTTTTATTTTATTTAACACTTTTGCTATCTGGAGGATATGCCTTTACTTTAATTAGGAATAACAACTAGAATAAAAAGATATGGAATCCAACTACATCCAGTTTTATTTTTATATTGGCAATTCTAAAAAAAATGTTAGATAATGTACATGAAAAAATTATAAGACATTTTGGATTATTAAATTCTATCCAATATTACATTCTATTAATCTATTAATAATCAAGGTTAGAAATAAATATCATTGTCCTGTTAAGGTTCTCTGCACTGTTTCCATTTCATAAAATGGAAAGTCAGATGAGCTAAGGGATTGAGAAACTTTTTCTTGATCATATGAGTATTTCATAGCTACACCTAAATTCTCAGGCCTACAATTCCCCATTCCTTCTGATCATTTTACCCTAAAGGATTTGATATTTTTGAGGCCTTTTGATATAAACAAGTGATAATTTTTACTCTACAGAAAGGCATATGATCAAAGACACTGAGGCAATGAGAAGATACATATTTCATGCCACAAGAAAGGAGCCCTAATGCAGTGTTAATTTTTGACTTTGTATCAGCATAGAAGAAGCTGGAGATGAAGCAAATGCCACCACATCCAATTTACTATATGATGTAGTTCTGGCAGAAGAGACTGAAAAAAATCTAGTCTTCAACTGCCACATTCACTGTCCACCCCTCCATAGAAGCTGAAACTTCCACCCACACCAAGTTATACATATCATCTATTCCTTCTTATAACTTGATTATAAAACCACCTGCTTCTCTCCTTCACCCTGTCAAGACATGATACTTTATAATAAAATAGGAGATATACAGAACACTGACAGCCTTCAGATATACTTTCCGCTAACCATATGACTCCATTTCATTTTAGTGAGGTAGAATGTTTAAATGAGAATCTAAAAGAAGGCCATAATCCGCATAAAGTGAGCTAAGGACATCAGGCTCTGTCAGGATGGTAGAAGAAAGATAAGCTTTTCTTTGATTTGACAGCCTGGGCCCTACTTCAGAGTTAGGTTAAATTGTCTGCATTGCTATTTCATGGTTTAGGATTTTTTTCATCTAATAGCTGGTCTAGAAATTTATTGATTGATAAAAGCTACACTATCTTCCATTAGTAACTAAATTGAGAAGACATAAGAAAATACATCAACTGCATAACTATTAGGCTTCTAGAAATTATTATGTGAGTAGGGACTGGAGTTGTAGCTTAGTGGTTGAGCACTTGCCTCTTATACATGAGGCACTAGGTTCGATCCTCAGCACCACATAAGATAAATGAATAGAACAAAGATATTGTGTCCACCCACAACTAAAAAAAATGTGATTATTTTCCATCCCCCCCTTCAGACTTAATTAATGACAACATATTGCTGTGTTGCCCAGACTTGCCTTGAACTCCTCTACTTATGCAATCTTCCTGTTTTAGTCAGCTTTTTCACTGCTGTGACTGAAAGAATTAACAAGAACAATTTTACCAGAAGACAAGTTTATTTGGTACTCCTTGTTTCAGAAGTCTCATTTTATAGAAAGCCAATTTCTTAGCTCTGGGATGAAGGTAAGGCAGAACACCATGGTAAAAAGGTGTGGTAGAGAAAAACATTTCACTACATGGCACCAGGAAGCAGAAGGCACTCTCCACTCTGGATCACCAAATATAAAGGCATACGCCCCATGAGCCAGATTACCCACTTCTCCCAGCCATACCCTGCCTGCCTACAGTTATCTTCCAGTTAATCCGTTCAAATGGATTAATGCACTTGTGGGTTAAGGATCTCATAAACCAATCATTTCACCTGTAAAGTTTCTTGCATATGAGCATTTGGGGGATACCACAAATCTAAATCATACACATCCTGACTTAGCCCCCACCAGGAGCTGGGACCAAGACATGCACCACCATGACTGGTTGTTTTTATTTACTTTTAAAATTAAAAGAAGAAATCCTATTTATTTACTGTGTAAAACATGATGTTTTGAAATATATATACTTAGGGAATGACGAAACCTAGCTAATTAGCTTATGCTTTACCTCAAATAATTACATATTTGTGGTTTGAAAAAAAACCCTTCACATACACTATTTCAGCATTTTTTCAAGAATACAGCATATGATTAATTAGTGTCACCATATTCTACAATATATTTTTTGAATTTATTCTTCCTATTGCATCATTATTTTGTCAACTTTGACTAACATTTTCTTAACAGCTGTTCACCCCTAGCCTCTAGTTGACACCACTCTACTATCTAAAAGATCTGTTTTAAGTTCGAAATGAGTGAGATTTTTACAGTACTTATTTTTCTGTGCCTCACTTATTTCAGTTAACATCATGCTTTCCAGGTTCATGCATATTGTTGCAAATGACAGGATTTCCTCCCTTATTTTAAAGGATGAATAGGAGTTAATTGTGTGTGTGTGTGTGTGTGTGTGTGTGTGTGTAGATATGTGTGTTTTATGTTTTATGGACATTTGGATTGACTGCATATTTTGGGTATTATATATTGTGATCAATGCTCCCACAGAATTGAAGTACAGATACCTCTTCAACAAACTGATTTAATTTCCTTGAACATATGCTGGTGGTGGTATCGAAATTATGACAAACTAAAAGGCTTCTACATAGCAAAGGAAATTATCAACAGAATCAAGAGTCAATATACAGAATGGAAGAAAATATTTATATATCTATAAAGAGTTAATATCCAAAATATATAAGGAATTTAAGAAACTCAACAATGCACAAACAAGAAAAAATGAGCAAGGGACCTCATTCTATATTTCTCAAAAGAAGTCATGTGAATGGCCAATTGGTATATGAAAAAATTCTCAATAGCAATTATCATCAGGAAAATAAAAATGAAAAGCACAACGATATATTATTTCACTCCTGTTAGACTGGCTATTGTCAAAAGACAAAAGATAACAGGTGTTGGTGAAGATGCAGACAAAAGCAAATACTTCCATTGGCACATTGTTGGTAGGAGTATAAATTTGTACAAACATTTCTCCTAAAGTTAAAAATAGACCTAAGGTTGAGTATATATTTATAGAAGTATGAATCTAATCCAGACTCTCACCCTGCTGTAATGTAAAATTAGATTCTGAAAAAAATATTTTAAAATAAATTAATTAACAGAAATTAGAAAAGAGAGGGAAGGAAGGAAAGAGGAAGGAAGGAAGGAAGGAAGGAAGGAAGGAAGGAAGGAAGGAAGGAAGGAAGGAAGGAAATGTGCTCTTGATTACAGAAATGATTAAAAAATTTAAAAACAGTGCACTAATCCTGCAATCAGAGTTGATTCATTGCCCATGAATATAATAATCTAGATATATACCCTGAATTCTCAGATATTGGGTTTTAGAACCAATGTAGGAAAGGAAATTTGGCCCGAAGCCTGTGAAAGAATAAAAGCTAAAGTGAAAAGATTGGTATGGAGTTGGCAATGTGAGAGGCTGCTCCTCTGGGAAATCATGGATGGGACCAACAAGCACAGAAAGTTATGTAGCTACAGCTCTGAACGACTTATACAGAATTAAAGAGACTTTGCGGGCTGGAGATGTGGCTCAGCGGTAGCGCGCTCGTCTGGCATGCGTGCGGCCCGGGTTCGATCCTCAGCACCACATACCAACAAAGATGTTGTGTCCGCCGAGAACTAAAAAATAAATATTAAAAATTCTCTCTCTCTCTCTCTCTCCTGTCTCACTCTCTCTTTAAAAAAAAAAAAAAAAGACTTTGCGAGTTCTCAATTTAAGCACAATGATCTGCAAGCAGAGTAAATAAAATAGACTTCTAAAAAATATTAGGGAGTCATGGTGGTGCATGTCTGTAATCCCAATAGTTTGGGAGGCTGAGGCAGGAGGATTTTGCAAGTCCAAAGCCAGCTTTAGCAAAAGTGAGGCACTTAGCAACTCAATGAAGTCACTGCATTTAGAACTACAGATCACCAGTCCTCCTTGTTCCCACATTGTGAGGGGTATAGTGGGCAGGTAGAAGAGAAAGGAAGCAGTCCTCCTCCTTGTTCAGTTGTCTGTTGCCAGCATTTCTAACTTTTACTTAGATTATATTATATCTTTATTAGTGCCACAGTCCAGATTATCACCACTATGACACAATGTTTACCATGATATGATTTTTGTCATAGATGTAGCATCAAACATCATATCTACCTATCTATCTATCCAATGGTTCATTATCCATCCATCTATCTCTGTATCTCTTTCTCCCTTTCAGAGAGAAATGTTTTTGTCTACTGAAGTTTAAAAAATAGGTCATTAAGATTTTGTTTCCCATTCTTAAGAATTTAGTATCACATTCATTTTTCACCCAATTTTAAGCTTCTTGTCACTCCGATGTTATCACCAACATTTAGATGCAGAGATTTTTTTTAAAGTAAAGAAACTTAAAAATAATTGATTTCCATCACTCATATTTTAGATCAGGGAAACATTGCCAAAATTGTATACTGAAATAGCGAAGCCCACAGTCAGATAGGAGCAGAATAAGAATCAAAGCCAGTTCTCTTATTTAATGCTCTTTAAACTCTTTATCACCCACCTGTTATGAGAAACTTCAAAGAACTTAAGATACAAATGCTTGAGAAATTGTCAGTCTCTCTTATCTATAAGACAAGTGCAATTTTTAAATTTTCTTATGCATGTAAAAGAGGCCATCCCAGTGTAGGAGTTTCTGCTTCTAAATTGCTAATGTTGATTAATTCAGGATGACTGTCATCCCTATGCTACTGTTTACCTTTTCATAGAGATTCCTGTTCACTGCTAGGTGCTTATCCTGGCAGCGTTTTGATATGTGCAGTGGCTATTTTATTGCCACACTCAACAAGTTTGTGACTGTAGACTGAAAATCTGAATATACTTTAAAGGGATGAAAGCATTGAGTACCAGGGCCCTCCAATTAGCCTCTTCCTCCTTATTCCTTACCCTTTCACTGGCGCTTACTGTGAAAACACTTCATTCAAGTCAACATTTATTTATTTGATAAAGGTATCTGCTAAGAGCTTGAAGAAATACGAAACATGCTCAAGAGGTGCTTGATAGGGAGAAAGCATGCATGGAAGCCTGAAATAGGAAACAGGAAATAACAGAAAAATATAACCCTACTTCAGTGATGAGTAATACATATTGTCGGGTCAATGGAGGTGGCTAAGGAACAAAGCACCAATCAACTCGCATGGGCTCGAGAAACACCAATCAGGTGCCGACAGAACCACCTGTCAATCAGCTGGGTCTCCTGGCCAATCCTGGACCCACCCTACCAACCCAAGTAGGCCAAGGGACTGTAAAAACCCCTTTTCCTGTCCCAAGCCTGCTCTACCTGCCCTAAGCCCAATAAAAATTCTAGTCTGGTCCAGCCCCAGAGCATTTCTCCTCAGACCCATCCTGTTGGGCTGAGGGTTTTGCCTGGGAGCAAAATCTCAAAAAAGCCTCATTCAGCAGCCTTTTAAAATCTGCCTCCTTTTGGTCGCTGCTCCCTGACCTTACACATATACTTGGATACAGAGATGACTGCATAAGAATCATCTGCAATCCATAGTAAAATGCAATTTCTCAGGCCTTATTTTCAGAGATTCCAAGGTAAAGGAGATTCAAGGTAAAGTCAGGGAACTTTGTTTTAGAAATTGCTCTCAAGCAATGATGATATGAAACCAGATTTCAAAAGCAGTGCCTGTTGGCACAACACTAGGGCTCAAGAATATGGGCTGCTGAAAAAGGGTTCACATAGCACTTCCAAAATATGTAAATGCATACATGGGTTACATTATGCTTATCCTAATGGATCTTAGAAATGAATAAGGAGGGAAACCTGTCCCAAAAGGACTTACAGCAAATGTGGACAGACATATAAACAAACTATAATAATATACAATCATAATAGCTATTATTAATGCAACAATATTGTTCTGAATATACACACTCACATGAATGCACATTAAATTATATTAACAATTATGGAAATATAAAAATGGTTTAATAGAGTAAATGAAAGTTGATTTAGTTTATTAACAGCATATAAAAATATTCTGGATGAAGGAATAAGCAAATTGTGGTGTGGAGAGAGCTCCCCTTAACTAGGAGAATAAAGGAGCTAGAACTTAAAGTTAGATTTGTAGTTCTTATTTGATGGAAAACAACCTACACTGAAACTTAAGCCAAACAAATTGCATTAAAATTGGGGTAGTTGTGACAAACAAAACAGAAAATTGGATGGCATGAAGAGTTTGACATAAAAATGACTTTACAAAAAGCTTAAAGCAAGTAAAGATGAATTTTATTGGTCCTAATTTAGGCAATAAATGTGCTCACATAAGCAATACATAAAAAGCAATCATAAAAACTCAACAGATATGCATATGCACAAGTTCAACATAGTTAGCAGAGCACTGCACTACAAATGAAAAATTTTAAAATTAATCAAATTATTTCCAACAAATCTTTAAAATTGAATAAATGAATTTAATTAATATGAAAACATAATTTCTAAAAAGCAGCATGGTAGAAGAATATGACAAAATATATCCATGAGCAAGAAAATATATAATATGGGAGATACGAATAGTTGACTTACTAAAAACAAAATTATATTTTCAACTTTATTAATAATCAAGCATGGAATATTAGCATGTATCATCACTTTTAATTTTTTTATATGTCCTAAAAGAATCTTAAAAGATGATAATATATGTGAGAATGTTCTGAAACAGGCAGTCCTAAATTCTGCCTGAGAAAATATATAATTGGCATGAACTTTTCTGGAAAATAATTCTCTAATATGTCATATGAATCTTTAATAGTATGAAGCATTTTTAGAAAATGTTCTAGGAAAGTAAAAGATGAATCTAAAGTTGCTTCACAAGAGTAGTTGATATGAGTGCCTTATAATAAATAAAAATAGATTTTACTGAATGTTAATAATGACTACATTATTTAAATAAATAATATTAAAATTAATAATTAAGTTGTCAAAAATATTTAATGGTATAAGGTAATACAGTGAAGGTTAAATGTAAAAATGAGGAAAGACAGGCACAATTTAAAAAATGTGGCATGGATGACTCAGCATACTCATCAATTCTCAGCTGGAAATGCATCAGCATCACCCTGAAGCCTTGTTACAGGAAGATGCTGGGTCCCACCACAGTTCATGATTCAGAATTCATGCTTTGCAGGAAGTCTTTGCATCTGCACCCAAGCCACAAACAAATTTCTTCCTTACAATAAAATATGCTGTGGAAGTAAAAATTGAAGTTAAAACAAAAGATTGATAAATAAGGGATAGGTACATAGACAAGGTATAAATCATAAAATCTTACTCAGCATTTAAGAAAAATGAATAAGGTCTATATATCAATAAAAAGGGATCTTGAAAGTTCTCTGTAGAATTAAAACTAATATTCAGAAGGATGCATACCATGTACTATAATATTATACAACATAAATATGTAAAATATTGCATATCATTCACAGATACATATGTGCAGATGTAAAAAAATAATTACTGTAAGATACAAATGAAATTTATATAATGCATATATAGAAGTGTACAAAGCCAAAGATTATGATAGGTGGATTTTCAAAAAGGAAACACATTATTTTCCAATAAAACAATTGAAATTAAGAAAGATAAAATGTTTTGCCCAAGTTAGACAATATATTAATTCATAAATATAGGACTACAGCTTTAATATAGGAATATAAAATTTCTAGGTCCAAATCAATTTTCTCAACTCTATTGCTAACTTCTTACAAACACTTTGACTTTCAGACTCCATCATGCATACTGGTGTATGTGTTTTTTTTTTTTTTTTCATGCTCCTTTTTTTGTTGGGCATGGTGGTCCACACCCAAAATCCCAGTGGCTTGGGAGTCCTATCTATCTCCAGTCCTGAAACTGTAAATATTTAGATTCTGCATGAATTATTTTAAAAGATATCTAAATTTACCTGAGCATATCTTAACCATGATAACAATTAGACATTTTATTTATTTTATTTGAAGTATTATCAAAAACATTTATGAAAGCTAAGATACCATTGGCTTTCAAATGCACTAATTATAAGTTGAATTATTAATTTATGTACTTTTAAGAGAGACAATTGAATTGAAAAGCAAAAAAGAAAAAGAAAAGCAAAGAATGATGCCTTCTCATTACGTTTATTATAATTCTACTAGTAGAAACGCTAAAATATGAAGACTGGTTAGTTAGACATTGCTATGTAACAACACAGCCCAAAATTTAATGGCTTACTTTAGAAATTGAATAGTATTTTTCATGGTTTTGTGGGTTGATTATTCTTGATGGAGGTATCCTTTCCTGTTTTCTTTTTTCCTCAAGTAATTTCAAGCAATTTCATTCACATGGTAGTTGTGACTATGGGAGTTCAAAGGCCATGCTGGAATGTGAAAATGGCCCCTTCACATGAATGACAGCTTAGGCTGGCTGTTGTATGAGAGCTTATCTGGAGCTGTAGAATAGATTGCCTACATATGAGCTTTCCTTGTGGCATATGATTCTTACAACATGAAAACTGAATTTAAACAGGAAGCTTTCAAAGTGTGTCCAAAAAAAGTTAAGAAAAGCAAAAAGAAGCTCTCAGGGTAATTAAGGACTAGACCTGCAACAGGAACAATATTGAATCCTTTATTTATCTACAGATCAAAGAAATCACAGCATCTTCCTGATTCAAATGAATTGAGAAATAGACTCTCCATGTTGATGATGATGTGGTTAACCAAATATATTATTAATAGAATATATATCTCTGCCCATTCAAGAAATGTTTGAGTATGCACACCGTTTTTGTTAATGATATGTATCGCTGGGTACAGACAGTTAAAAGAGCTTTGGGGGACTCAAATTCTTTGGGGGACTCAAATTCAAATGTTGCAATTATAACAAATATTTAATTTTTGTGCATTTCTCTCCATTTTAAAAAACTAATTTTAAAGTGCTTTAAAGAAGCATGGTCTAAATTAGTGTTGACTAATATTCTCCCCTAACTTTCCCAAGACTCCCCAAAGAATAATAGAAGGGAATAATTACTAGTAGAGCTAGATTTTATCTGCATATTCATCAGTTCATTCTTTTGTCAAAATTTATTTTTAAGAATTATACTACTAAATTTTTATCCTTCACTATTCCATTTGAAACAATGTCAACAATAGGAGATTAATCCTTTAAGGTACAGTACCCAAATTTTTGGTAAAAAGAATACATTTTAGAAAAATATTGGAAGATCATTGGGCAGGTTAGGGTTAGAGACCTTTCCTAAATGCTTTGCCTGACATGAGATGTTGGGGAAAGGAAGAACTTTATTATTGTCCCATATTAGCATATATCATTATGTATTACTTCAACATCATAATTTTTTTAAGCAATGAAATCTTCTTTTTAGGTAGACTTGGTCCAGGTTAAGACCATAAATCAAAGTTCCTTAGATCAGCCAAGTAAATGACTTCCACTTCTTTCTATACTATTTTTTCATTTAAGAATTTCTTCTTCCCTTCAAAAAGGATACATCAACTAAAAAGAGAAGTGATGGCATGGTCAGTAGCACATAAATACAAATGAATCCTAGATAGTAGAAAACAGTGATGATTATTCTGTGGGAAATCTTTAGACAAATGGATACTAAGTTGCAGATAGCTAGTATGATATTGCACAATAGGGTGACCATAGATTAACAATTATGTACTATATATCTTGCAAAGTTATAAGAAAATTTTTGAGTGATTTCAAGATAAAGAAATGATAGATGAGAAAATAAATGTGCTTAATTAGATTCAAACACTGCATAATCTATACATAGATTGAAACATCACAAGGTATACCATTAATATGTACACTTTTTATTTTTTATGTGTAGGTGAAAATTTTTTAAAATTCTTAACCATATTTTTAGTAAAACTTTATAAGGTGAAATAATTGTATATTGAAATAGAGGCTTTTTTAGACATCAAAAATGAAATCTCTAAGAGTTTAAAGATTGACATGCTCCAAATTTGTCACTGAGGTCTTTGTAATTATCCTTTGCATAGTAATGATTTTGTCCACCAACATGCTCCCTCCTTGAGCCTCACTACCTTAAAAACTTCTGTTCAAGCATACTATAACAGTAGACAGAGGAGCAATGAGAAACAGATTGTGAAATATTTGCGGTTCAAATGACCCTATCCTGATTTTCTTCTTCCCTGTCCATGAAACTTCAGGAGTGCCTCTCATTTTTCTAAAGAACAGATTCATTTTGAGTAAGGTATATCCAGAGTTTGAGCCTGAATCTGTTATGACAAGTAATAAATCACGTGAAACTTCTTTTTATATTTGAGGAGTCGTCAAAATCACTCCTACAACAAGTTAATGACAGAATTGAATTTTTTCCCTTTAGTTGGCAAGTTTTAACAGTCACACCAATTTCTGATGATTACTGAACTAATGACATAGTTCTAATAAAATGCTTAAGTCTTGTCAGCTGTTTTTTGAACATGAAGAGGATGAATTCTTAAAGATACTGAAATAATTTTCATGTCTTTTAATATATAATCAAAGAAACTATTCTATATCTATCTTTTACATACCTGCTTCCTATTGGCATGTGACCTAGTATATTTGTTCAGTTTCTCCAGAGAAACAGAACCAAACAGAAAGAGAGATTGACTTAAAAAATATTGTATGACTCATGGGATTGCAGAGGCTTGATTGGTATAAAATACATATATATGGGTATATAATTTCAAAACCAGAATAGTAAATTTTAATTTTTTTCTTCCATGATGTATTTAATTATTCTGTTACAAATAAGAGTAATTTTTAGCACAAGTAACAAGCTATATGCTAAAAAATTTAACAGTTCCAAAATTAAAATTTAGGATTCAGACACAGGTATACTTAGGTCAGATATATAAGAGTGAAAATAAGCGATTTTAACTAAGTATATGCTTTAAATGCCACAAAAGAAAAAGAAACACTAAAAATGGGAGAAAGGATTTTACCTCATGTAACTTGACTAGACTACATAACAAAAAGAAAATATAAAATATTCAGTTTTCACTTCAAAAGAAATTATCCAGAAATAAAATTCACTACACAAAATATAACAAGGTTAGGATTATAAGAATGGGGTATTCAGATGAGAAGATACTACTTTGTGGGGGATGGAAATCCTTCCTAAGCAATAATTTGTATCTCATTAAACTTCCAAACATAAACTTCACACTTATACCACAAACTTTTCTATTTTCTACTTCTCTAAAAAAAGAAATTTTAGCTTCTTAATTTCTAAGTATCATGTCAAATTCCTTAGTTCACCTGATCCCACAATCTCTAATTTAAAAGACTGTAAAATAATAATTTTCTGCCCCTAAAGAGTCTGAACCTGTGACGTAATTATTCACAATAAGGAAATTAAAGGTAAAAAAAAAAAAACATAAATAAGTACACTTGTTAGCATCTATGTTTTTTTAAAGAGGGAGACTGTAATTGCTCTGTTTAACCCCTGGCTCTTAAGACAGTATGGTCAGAAAATTAAAATGAATAATATATACTTAAAACCTGTATTTATTTTGAATAGATGTGAGAGTTAAGAAAATGACTGAAATTATATATTGTAAATGTTTACTGTGAAAGAGTACAAAATTGATGTTGCCAAAAAGAGTAAAAAAAATTTTAACTGATATTAAACATCTTAAATAATTTGGGAAAATACCCTTAGGTTGAAGTGCAACTATCAAGAAACAACAGCGCAAAAAAAAAAAAAATGCTCTCATGCATGTATACATGTTAAGTAACAAATAAGCAAACCCCAAGTCAGTACAGTACATCAATAACTGAGACTTAAATAATATTTTGATATACAAAGAAAGAGAAGGAAAAGATAAAATTGTTGACAGCCATTGATGAAAAAAAGCATCTCAACAATTTACACAAAATGATACTAAAGAGTTTCTTTTAAAAAGATGTCTTAAGAAGACCAAGCCACAATAAGTTAGTGTTTTCCATAACACATGCTGAATTATTTGATCCCATATCTATACACTGTTACTGTCTTAATTCCTAAATGTTGTGACAGCATATATTTAATAACTGAGGTACATTAGTTTACATCTTTTTATAGATAATCTAAGAGGATGAATTTTCCATTTCCAGTTTTTCATCGTCTTCACCTCCTCCAAAGAAAATCAAAGGAAACATTCCTAGAATGCAGCCAATAGTCACCCCAACAGCTTTGCCCAAATGTGTACTAACACATGTTTGCCACATGTCAACTTGCTTTGGTGTGAGGTCAGGAATTGACAGGCCTAACCTGGAAGCCAAAGCTTCAACATAGCCTGCAAGTCCAAGTCCAAAGCAGCAGCTGCCATCGTTGAAATTCCCAAAATAATTCCAATAGATAACTCGATATGGGTTCCTGCAACAATCATAATTGCATTATCCAAAAAGCCAAACCCTATGAAAGTTATCGCATTGTGGATGAATACATATCTCAGCTGTCCTGGGGTAGGTGGCAGAGCTTCCAATTTTTCTTGGGCGATGGCAATGGACTCAAAGCGGTGCAGCTCCTTGAGCAGGCAGCTCCTCTCGGTGGAGTGCAGGCTATAGATGAAGTCGCGCGCGCCCTGCGCGGTGTTCAGCGCCTCGATGGGCTCCTTCTTGGGGTGGGTACCCAGCCTCCGGGGGCCTCCGGGGGCCGCGAGCGCCAGCAGCCCCCGCCCGCAGCAGTACCAGGACGGCTAGCAGGGCGCGGTGGTGGCTGCCGGCCCGGCCTCAAGCTGCGCGCGGTTCGGCTCCTCAGCAGCGGCAGCAACAGGGACATGGCGGGCTGAGGAGCGGGGACCCCCGCGGCAGTCCCGGAGGGCGACTTCTGACAAGGCTGGGTCGAGAGCGGGGAGCTGGCTCAGCCCGCCCCCGCCCCGAGGTCCTCCTGACAGGCAGCCGAGGCGCCGGGCACCATGCACTCCGCGGGCCCGCGCGGCGGTCGCCTCCCTTTCCGTACCCACCCCCACCCCCTCCACCCCCTCCACCCCCACCCCGGTCCTTCCAAAAGGCAAGCGACGGTTCCGGCCTCCCCGAAGAGAAAAACTTTCTCCGAGGCGGCCGGGCCCGGAGAGCTCCCGGAGAGGGCGGGCGGGTGGTGCGGGCGGGCGCCTCCCGGCTGAGGAGGAGCAGCGCGGGCGGGCTCGGCTAGTGTGTGTCTGTCAGTCTGCTCTTCCAGAGGGATGAGTCAGCCATGCGCCGCCCTCCTCTCCCGGCGGCTTTCCCACCCTCTTGCCTTCCCTGGTCCGGACTCTGTGTGGCTCCGGCGCCCTCAAAGCAGCCGCGCTCTCAGGCCGCAGCCGCCGCGGCTACCCCTAGTGGTGGTACCACAAATTACCCCATTTTCCATTCTCCAATCTGACCAGAGTTTAGTCCCCTTCACCATGGAAACTCATCTCACAGTCCAGCAGTAGGCTCCTCATGCTCTAAAAATGAGCTTTCCTTAATTCTCATTCTTCAGTATCTCTCTATACATAGATTTGTTATTTTCTTCCTCAATATTGAAATTTTCCCCACTTTGGTTTTCTGTGGTTTTCTCCTCTCTGATCATTCCGCTTATCTTTCATTTGCTTTTCTTTCTCTTGTCATTGCTTATATAAAAGTGTTCTATTCTCAGCCCTTTCCTTCAGTCTATTTATTTTCTCTACCTAAAGGAATATTTAAACATTTATAGTTTCAATTATCTACCCTTTAAAAAATTGTGCTTCTGAATCTTTATCTACTAACTTGTTTCTCCTTCTGTGTTCTAACTTCCCAAGCTAAAACTTCGGGAACTATTACTAGAATTTCCCATGGTCTTATTTTCCTCATTTAGACCAATGCACAGGCCAGCAAGATTCTAATGCAGAAATACCTCTACTTCATTCTTTTTCTACATCCTTAGTGTCCTGAATAATTTGCAACTTCACAATCACTTGTCAGTGCATTTGAAAGAGTTCCCAACTGTTCTCCCTCCTTCCAGTTTCTCTTTCCTGCATTGAGTCCCTTAATTTTCAGGAGTATTCTTTCAACACATGTCTGAACATGTCTCTCGTTTGGTTGTAGTGATTTTTGCAAAGCCTCTTCAAAATGTGCTCCATTCAACATAAGATCTATTTCTCTTTCAAATTATTATTATCATGTTTATTATAAATCCATTCCTGCCCATTTTACGGTTTCTAAAATGAGAAAATGAAACTTGAGAAATATAAGTTGCAGTTGCACTGAAATCTGAAAATATTATTATAGTCCAGATTTCAAGTTTTTTTTTTCTTATTATGTTAGTAATTTATACTCATTGAAACTAGAAGCTTCTAGACAAACAAACTAATAAACACATGCTTTTGGCATCTGTCATGGTAAATGAGTGCTCATTGAATAAAAGGCCGTAAACATTCAGAGCAAGTGTTATCAGCATTCTGGATATTAAAATCATTAGATAGCTAAAAATATATTGATGTAAAGGCTTCACCAGAATCTCTAGAGATGGGACTCTGACATCAATTATAGGTAGTACTAAGAACCAGCAGTATCCCTTGTGCTCAAAGCATACATGTTTGAAAGTGGTCCATGAACTGTTGTAGATAAATACATTTTTAAAACATTGGATTATACAAAGTTAAAGAGAATTGTTCAGTGTTTTAATATGCAAATGTATGAAATGACTTTTTAAGAAAAGGTATAGCATTTAAAATTAGAAAACATACTTATCATAGGTATTTTGAATTGACAGAGACAATATGTAATTCCATGTGTTTAAGGTGTATAGCCTAATGTCCTGATTGACATATACACTGAGAAATGGTGAACACGATCAAGCCAGTGAACATATACATCACCTCCTATATATACCATTTGATTTGAGTGTGGTAAAAGTACTTGATATCTATTCTTTAGCAAAGTTCAAGTATGAGGTACAGTATTATTAACTGTAGTCTTCATGCTGTGCAGTAGCTCCTCAGAAGTCATTTAACTTGTAAATGAAACTTTGTACCTTGGAGTTGGATCTCCCATTTTGTCACAGCATAATTCCCCTCTGGTAAACATCATTCACATAAGTATCACTTCAGGCTGATGTAGTCTGTGAAATGGATTGCATAGTATTTTATGGCAACTGTTGATGGCTTGCTGTCTGTTTGTGCTCAGTGAAAGGATTATCTATGGTAATTTCTATTAAGATTATTGCTGGATGAAATAATTCACTTATAAATCTGATAATTTTTCATGGCAACATTAGTTATAATATAATATAATATAAAACATTTGAATGTTTCTAGCATTAATTGATTGATTTTGTATATTCCTATTGTGACATTTTCCTTAATTTTTGTTGCACATGTAGCTCGTTAAAAACCATCATGTGTATGTGTTTGTGTGTGTGTGTGTGTGTATAACCTCTAGCACATATACAGAGACACATATATACATGTTTCACATATGTAATATATAAATTAGTGTTAATCAGATCATCAGCTTATAATTTAGGAAATAATTTATAATAATTAATGCCCTTTAATGATTTACTTACCATTTTTGTGCATGATTCTCAACTCAAGCTTAATTGTGTATCTGTATTTATATTAATATGTGTACATATAGGTGCATTGTAATTTCTTAAGATATTAGGTAATAAATAATGTAATATATTATGTTTCTTCTGTTTAATTTATAGTATATGTAACATGTACCTTATAAAATTCAATATCACCATCATAATATAACTTTTAAAAGAAATACATTAAAATAAGAAATTATTTTAAAGGTTTTTATTATTCCTATAAATTTTCACTTCTTATTTATCATCTTATTTTGAGTCTTAGTTCAGAGTTATTCCAATTGGTTTGACTTAAACCTTTGGTTTTATAAAAGCATTGCAGAATTTTAGAATTGAAAGTCTTTACTGACCATCAAAAGACCAGAGCTACTTATCTTTGAAGCATTCAGATATTCTTGGATATGGCCACAGGCTCTCTCTGTTCACCCAGCCTGCATTGCCTAATTTACTCATAGGGAAGGTTTTAATTCACTTTTCTTCCCCCACTGCCATCAGAATACTGTCACTTTCTGTTATGTTCTGAAGACAGAAAACAGAAAAGAAAGACAAATACAATGCACACGCCATATGTCAAGCTGTGATGCCAAGGACTTGTATTTTCTCAACCAACTTGCCTTTTCTCTGATGATTTTTAGCAGATCTTTCTCAGGCATAGCTCAGAATTCCTGTACAGCTTGGCCTTTGGAATAGCAATCTGGTGGAAGCTTGTGTCAAGTCAAACTTAAATCTGCATGTGCACAGAAGACACAGTGTTCTTATTTAAGTTATATAATATAAATGAATAAAAAATTCAAGGAATTATTTTTAAATATGGTTTTTCAGTTTTATGTAAAGTTTAAATGTTAACTATCTATAAAATACAATAGTAATAATTTACAAAATTGTATTTAGTGTGGTAGCTTGGATGTTTTAGATTATTGTGCCATGAGTGCTGAAACTATCCATAGAATATTTTGTTTCTAAGAAGCTTTCCATCACGAAAATACCTGAAGTAATTAAATCATAAATTATTTTGCTTATGGGTTTCAGAGGTTCCTGCCTATGACCAAGTGACCGATTGCTGAGCCTGTGGTGAGTCAGCACATTATGGGGGGAGAAAAAATTGCTCACATCACAACTGGGAAGCAGCAGAGAAGGAGGAAGAGGCAAGGTTCCACTGCCCCTTCAAGGATATGCATCCAATGACATGAAGACCACCCAATAGAACCCCCTTAAGGATTTCACCACTTCACAACAGTATCATCTTGGAGATCATGTCCTTAACACATGTTCCTTTGGGAGACATTTAAGATTCAAACTATAGCACTATTTCTTGACACTAGAATTAACTGAGCAATTTGGTTTATTATTTCATTTACTGAAAAAATTAGCTTTATATAAAACTGAAAAAGTCTGCTTCACATAAAAGAAACATGTATATTTAAGGATGCATATATTCTCTTTATAAATAAATACATTTTAATATATATAATATTTTTAGAATTTTTAATTTTTAGTTAGTATATACATATATGCTATTTTTCTGTGAGTTGTTTTATGTGGTATCCACTCTCAAGGATTGAAAATTAAGGGTGGTCAGGATTAATTTTTGAAATAAAAATTGTATTATTGGAAAAGCCATCTATATGTCAATGATTTATTTATTTATATTTTAATTGACAAAAATTGTGCATATTTATGGGTTATAATGTGAACTTTTATCTATGCATACAATATAGAATATTCATTCAAGCTAATTAGTATATTCATCATCTCACTAACATATTCTTTTGAGATGAAAAAATTAAATGCATATTCTAACTTTGAAATATTTAATGCATTATTACTAACTGTGGTCCTCATGCAGTACAGTAGACCACTAAAACTTATTCCTAAATCTACCTGAAACTTGTACTCATTGATCAGAATGTCCTCTTTCATCATTTCCTCCTTTCCCTCTACCCTCATAACCATCATTATATTTCCTTTTTCTATAAGATATACTTTTTAATTCTACATCTCAGTGAGATCACCTCACATTTATCTTTCTGTGATTGTAATTAATTATTTCACTAAGTGAAATATTTCCAGTTTCATCCATATTGCTACAAATTACAGAATTTTCTTATTTTACAAAAATGTGTCGTACTCCATTATATGTGTATGTGTATATATGTGTGCGTGTATGTATGTGTATGGACATGCACAATATTTTTTTGTTTACTCATTCATCTGTTGATGTACACATAGTGGATTCTACAACTTAGCTATTGTGAATGATGCAATAAATATGGGAGTACATAAATATCATAACATATGATTTCATTTCTTTTGGATATATACCCAAAAGTGGAAATGCCAGATCATATTGTAATTATAGATTTAGCATTTTGAGAAACCTCCATGCTATTTTCCAAAATGATTATACAAACTTATGTTGCCAATAACAGTGAGAGTTCCATTTTCACCAGGCATGGTGGCACATTCCTGTAGTCCCAGCAGCTTTGGAAGCTGAGGCAGAAAAACCATGAGTTCAAAACCAGACTTAGCAACTTAGCAAGGCTATAAGCAATCTAGTGAGACCCTATCTCCAAATAAAGAGTAAAAGGGCTGGGATGTGGCTCAGTAATAAAATGCCCTTGGGTTTTATAAATGGTACCAAAAAAGAAAAAAAAAGAAAGAAAAACAAACAGAAAACTTCTCTTTTTTCTACAATGTTGCAAACATTGTTATCATGTTTGTATTTTTTATAATAATCAATTTAGCAAATGTAAGCTAATATTGCATTGTGGCTTTAATTTTTTCCTAATGATTATAAATGAGTGTTTTTAAATGCTACTGTGTTGTTTGAATTTCTTATAAATTTTGGATGTTAGCCTCTATTAGATATATAGTTTAAAAATACATTTTCTCAACCCATGCTTACATCTTTATTCAGTAAATTGGTTCCTTGGGCTGTGTAGAAGTTGTTCAGTGTGATTCAACCCATGTTTTTTACTTTTGCTTCCCACCCTTTCATTGTCAAACTTGAGAAATTATTGCCCAGATCAAGGTCATAGAGATTTTCCCTGAGGTTCTCTTCTAGTAGCTTACAGTTCCAAGTTTTATGCTAAATCTTTTTTCCCCTATATTCACCTGATTTTTATATATGATGTGAGATGAAAATTCAATTTCATTCTTCCGCATGTGGAAAGTCAGATTTCCACTAACATTGTTTGAAAATGCTGTCCTTTCACCACTATTTGTTCTTGTCATTTTTTAAAAAGTGAAACCATCATAAATATTCTTTCTGGGTTTTCTTTTGTGTTCCATTGCTTGATGTGTCTCTCTTTATGTCAGTACCTTGCTGTTCTGATTACAATGAATTTTAAATACATTTTGAAATCAGGGAGTATGATGCCTCCAATTTTGTTCTTTCTACTTATGAGTTTTTGGCTATTTAAGATCTTTTGTGGTTCTACATACATTTTAGGAAACTTTTTTATGTTTTCTTGAAAAATGACAGTGGAATTTTTTTTTTCTCTTGATAGTTTCTCTTCGTTTAACTGATACATAAAACATTTTACATATGTTTTGGAATTCTATGTGATGTTTTAATATATGTATATATGTTCAATGTTCAAATCAGGTTAAACATATATATCAACTCAAAAATTTACTATTTATGGTGAAAACATTTCCAAAAACTTTTGCTAGCCTTTTAAAAATATACAGAACATTATTATTATTTATAGTCACTCTGCTATATAAGAATACACCATAATTTCTTTCTCTTGTCTCTCCCTTTCGTTCTCTCTCCCATCTAATCTATCTCTCCACGATACTCTCCTCAGCCTCTGGTAACCACTATTCTATGTTCCAACTTGTTGAAATCAATCTTTTAAGCTTCCACATAAGAAGAAGATTATGTGGTACTTGCTTTTCTCTGCCTGGCTTAAGATAATACATGAAATTCTACGAATGCTCTCACAAATGATAGGATTTCTTCATTTTTATAGATGAATAGTTTTCATTTTGTATGTGTTCTACATTTTTAGTCTATTCATTAGTTAATGGGCAATTAGTTTGTTTTAATTTTCTGATTATTGTGAATAATGTTGCTGTAACCTTGGGAGTACAGATGTCTCTTCCAAACACTTCTTTGATTTCCTTTGGATATATACAAATAGTGCAATTACTGGACCATTTAGTAGTTTATTTTTAATTATTTGATAAATCTCCATACTAGTTTCCATAGGTCTATATTAATTTACACTTTAATCAATTATTTGCAAGTGTTCCCTTTTCTCCACATTCTCCCCAATACTTGCTATTATTTGTCTTTTTGACAATAAAAAGTGGTCATATGTCATTGTAGTTTTCATTTGAATTTTTGGATGATTAATGATGTTGAACATTTTTTTTATATACCAATTGGTCATTTGTATGTCTTCCTTTGAAAAATATCTATTTAGACCTATAGACCATTTTAAAATTACATTCATTTACTTGTTTATTATTGAGTTGCTTGAGTTTCTTATATGTTCTGAATTTTTAATTTCTGTCAAACAGATGGTTTGCAAATATTTCTTCTTTCTACAGATTATATCCTCAATCAGTTGATTACTTCTTTTTCTGTTTTGAAGCTTTTTAGTTTGATATAATCCCATTGTCTATTTTTTTCTTTACTTTGCTATGCTTTCAGAGTTTTATTCGAAAATATCCTTGCCCATTCTAATGTCCTGAAGCACTTCCCTCACATTTTTTTTTCAGTAATTTGATTTCTTACATTTAAGTATTTAATCTGTTTTGAGTTGATTTTTGTAGCTGGTATGATATAGATGTTCATTCGTCTGCATGTGGATGACCCATTTTAGCAGCACCACTTATAGAAAAGACTGGTTTTTTTTAAAGAGCATTGTTAGGAACTTTCTGAAATATCATTTGGCTCTAGATGTATGGGTTTAATTCTAGGTTCCCTGTTTTTTTCCATTTGTCTCTGTATCTGTTTTTATGGAAATATTATGTTGTTCTAACTAGTATACCCTCACTATAGCCTTGTGGTATATTTTGAAATTAAGTAGTCTTGTTTTTTGTTTTTGTTGTTTTTTTCTTCTCAAGATTACTTCAGTAATCAGCTATTCTGATGTGTGTGTGTGTTATACTTTTATGCAAATTTTAAGATTTTTTCTAGTTATCTAAAAAAATACCATTGGCATTTTGATAAGAATTGCTGTCATTTGCTGTCAATTGGCATGTTGTTGGGTGTAGCACAGATATTTTAACATTCTCACCAGTGTTATTCAATGAAGTACTGAAATTCTAGCCATATGACTTATGGAAGAAAAAGAAAGAAAGGGCACCTATGAAAAAAAAAGGAGATGAAATGGTGTCTGTTTTCTGATAACATGATCTTATATGTAGAAATTCTTTAAAATATCACCAGAAAACTTTTAGAACTGGCAAACAAATTTACTGAAGTAACAGGTTACATAATCCACATAGGAGTTAGTAACTTTTGCATATACTAATAACAAACTGACTGAAAATAAAATTAAGAACACAATCAAGAGGTTAGGAGTGTTGCTCAGTGGTAGGGCACTTGTTTAGCTTATGCTCTGAGTTTAAAACCAGAACAACAAAATGGTAGCATTTAAAAATAAAAAAAAATACTTGGGAGTAAATTTAATTAAGGAGATGATGGATGTATACACTGAAAACTACAAAAAAACTGATAAAAATTGACAAAAACACAATGAGTGGGAAGATATCAACATGTTCATAGTTTGGAAGAAGTAATCTACAAGTTAATGAACTTGCAATGATAACCTCAGATCAAAGTGTGAATGGTAGAATTAGATATGTAGGGGAAAGCTTTAAGATTGAAGGAAAATTCACATAAGTATGCATTTTGAGGAGAGAAGGGCTGTAAGTCCACAGAATCATACTGGATCAGAGAAGATAAGTATATCTACACCCAAGAGATGCTCAAAATTCTGACATCTCAACATGGATAGCAATTTATTCCTCACATGAAATTTCAAGCTACTATGATGTCCTCATTTTCAATAATGGCCATAAGTCCTGGTTGTTTTGATCTCTTGTTCCAACTTCCACATTTATTGCTAACTAGTACATAAATCCAACAGCACTTGAGCTAACACAAAGATGCCTCTCCTTTAAAGGCAAGCTTGAGAATTATACCATGGTATCAATGAACACCTTATTAATTAGAATTTTGAAGTAAAATATTCATTCTGCAATGGCCAGGTATGAGTCAAACAAAAACCTGGGAATTCCATTACTGTATAGGAAACAAAATATAGGTTTTAGGGACAACCAACAGTCTCTGGCACAAACATACAGGTAAAGTACTTTGACATATGCCTGGTTCATAATAGCTACTTTAACCAGGGATGTATTTTAAAGAGCTCTATCATAAAATAGCTGGGGGTAAAGGTCAATGATGGCTGTAGCTGAGAAATCAAGGTATTATGAATTATTAATTGCCCCAAGTAGCATTGCCTTCTTTTAAATATATAATTTATTTTAATTTTATGTGATTAAAATGATCTAATCTAATAAGGTGGTATTCGTACCTGCTTTTTCACATGGCGGGGTGTATGATAAAGGACTTGTTAGTTTACCCAGTTCCTGAAAGCTAACTTTGGTTTGTGTTCATTGAACCAACCACCAGTCTGGTGTGAGACTTCAGTCTTAGATATTATTTTTTTCTACACAGGAATAGATATTCTAGATTTAGACTAAAAGAACAATTGTTCTATGGTGATTATCTCGTGACACCCACACTGTTCTATTTAATACAAGAGGTAGGTTTCTGAACATTTTTTAAAAATTCTCAGACCAAAAGTTATATATCTTGGTACAACTGAAGACTCAGGTCAGGAATATTATATGTCAATATTGTTAATCAGTACTAAGGAAATAATGTTATTATGTAAGTATTTTTATCATTATAATTACTTATATTAATTATTATTCCTTTAGTAATTTGTCAACCATCCAACTAAGAAGATGGGACATTGTTGAAGGTATTGATCTTAATAAAATCTATTTATAATCTTCATACAAAAACAAATTCATTACTTTATAGACACGTCACGTTTGTTGTCAAATAGTAATACTATTTCTATAATTTGAAATTCTTAGAATTAAGCATTGTTTATTGTTAATGATGATGGGAAGAAATAATGTGAAGTAGACCTGACATATAGATTTGATATTTCTCAGAGATATCATCAGGAGAATCCAAGTGTTAGATTGCTCTTTTTAGCTTCAGTAGCTGATTTATCTGTTATCAGTGACAAGGCCTGGACTCTAATTCTGTTTCCTATCCTGTAACATCCTGAATGTGTCATCCTGATTCCAAATTTGAAAAGATTAGATATTCTGGCTATAAAACCTATGATTATTAATTAGAGGTATTAATCTGAAGTCAGTTTTTCAAAGTGTGTATTGATCAAGACTTTATCATTTTAGTGACAAGTTACAGAAACATGATTTAAAATAAATTAATAAAACTGGGTGTGGTGGCATGCACTTGTAGTACCAGCTACTAAGGTTGAGGCAGAGAGTCACTTGAGCCCAGTATCTACAGCCAGCCTGGGAAACAGAATGAGAGACCATCTCAAATATATAAACAAAATTAATAAAATTTGTGGGGGAGAAGCTTCTTGGAAGGCAATAGAAACATACATCTTTGAAGATATTTCTTGAACAAATGAATCATGGTGCTAAGAGCAGGGAACACAATAATTGGCCAACCTTGGGCATTTGTTCACCCTGCTGCTTGCAGTATAAGTACTGGTGTATAACAAGAGAAGCAGAAAGTTGATGCCAATAATAACTAAAATTAGATTCTAAAATGGTTTGATTGTGAATACATTATTGGTTTGAACGATTTCTGTCCTCTTAGAAGAGGAATTTAAGTGAACATTTGTACATATATGATTTAATATATTTATGGTATTATAAAATCCATTAATATTACTCACAGTACTTATGAATTTATGTCTCCTTATAGGTCTAGATAACTAATTTGCTTAAATAAAATTTCATGTATTAGTTTACTAGGGCTGTTGTAACAAAGCACAGAAAGTGAATGATTTATACCACAGATATTTATCATGTGGTTCCTGGATGCTAGAGGTCAGAAATGGAAGTGTTGGCAAGGTTCTTGTCTTACGAATTCTGTGAGTGAATTTGTTTCATATCTCTATCCATGGCTTGTGATTGCTATCTTCATATTTACATGATATTATTTCTGTGTATATGTCCAAGAACAGATTTTACCAAATCTTTAAAATAAAATTCACCCAAACCTCACTTTAATTTGATGACTTCTGTGAAGACCTGAACTCTAAATAAAGTAATAGGGGCAGGATTTTGACATTCTCAGACACTAGGACTTAAATAGATTAATTTGGAGGAGAATTCTAATTAATCTGGTGGACAAAATTCTATCTATAACAATTATAATGAAGAATTACAATTTTAAACTTCAGTTAAAGATACATAAATTTCACACTTTTTTTCTGATAATATACCCTTTCCTTCACATACCTCAGGTTAGCAGAAAATATTCTCTTTTGACATGGTTTCCTTTCTCCAAATATAAATCCTACAACTTATTTAGTCCATAGAGGCCAGTCTGCCTGAGAACAACCCAGGGCATGAGATTTGGGGAATTTGAGCTGTCTAGTGGTAGTCCTTCTTTCTTGCTGCTGCTGTTTCTATGACTGGTAACAATCTCACAGTCCTAAAGAGACTCCCCATAGTCTGGAGATCCTCATTGTCCCCTACTCTAGGAGCTCCTCTAGAGTCACAGAGGAGACTCTCCAGTTTTGGAAGAAGGTGACCACATGGTTCTCCGTCTCCTCGCAATCTGAAGCAGTGCTAAGTTGGAGGACATCCAGAACTCTCTCCCTCTGGTTTCCCAGGTCGCTGTTTTTATTTGATTTTGTGTACACAGTGACTATTCCCACAGAACTCCCTCCAGACCAGATTAGTTGGGAGAACAGATAGCCTTAGCCGTATCCAATATTATGTTGTTGACCATTTCTTTCTCCATAATTATTCAGCCCTGGAAGTGAGTCTGATTCATCTGCCCAGACTATTCCACTTGGATGACCTTGGTTTCACTTGGATGACCTTGATCTCCTTTCTGCCAGCATTTTGAAACCTGGCAGACTTTAAGCCATGGGATCAGAGACTTTATTAAAATACAAGTTCAGAGAGAAATTGAAATCTAGAACTTACAATTTACTTTTTAAGACTCCTTTGTCACAATGTAGATATTGTGTCTCCCTCACCAGTGACATGAAGTGGACAGACATTGCCAGTTAACCCCTACAACTCACTAAAAGCAGTCAATTTTACTGTTTTGCTAGAATGTTTGGGTCCCCTTTCCTACTACATGCAATCTTATACAGAGGAGAATATTCAAAGGATTCTTCTTAGAACAGAAATAACAACATAAAGTCGTACTCTGTCAAATTTTAAAATATTAAAAAGATGGATTTCATGCCAACAGTTATTAAGCACATTTCAAAATTCTAGTATTTTGAGGAAGTCAGAAAGATGGTAATGTTTCTTCAAAGAACATTGCTGCAGATTTATGCAGTCAGCCAAAAGAAAAATATATAAATACATTTGCTGAGTTAAATTCAAAACATTATCCTACATGTAATTTATAATATAAATGGTGGAGCTATCTTTTCTCCTATATAAAAATAATTTTTATTTTAAACCCAAAATATTTGCAATTTAACAAACTTGTAAATGTATAATAAATTACAGCCTTATTTTACAGAATCAATGTACAGGGCCCTAATCAATACTGAGAAGCAAGTCAAATGTTCATCATCTATTAAGTAAGAAAACCCTTGGTTTTATGTCAAATTTAGCAAACATTTTCTCCCCCCCCCACTCTCTTTACATATACACATATATCTTTGAAATCTTTGATTGGTCTATTAGTGCCTGCATGTGACATAGATAAACATGAAATAGTAGCTTTGTGCTATTTCCATATTTGGGGTAAATATTTATAATTACTCTTAAAATAATGCAGAACCATAGCTTTAGTTGGGACAGAAATCTTTAAAATGTCAAGCTTTCTGACGGAAAAACAATTTTTAAAAAATTTCATTTCTAAACTTATAGCTATATGCTAATTATTATAAACAGCTTTGAAAACTTATTATAATATACAACCATCTCCCCTACGAATAGGTCAGTGTACTACAAAAAAAAGTAGACTCAGACATTTTTTTGAACATCAAAAATATAACTATTTATCATGGTAGAAGTTTACTACTCAAAACAACTTGCCAAGTTTGGTATTAAGGCCACTGATTCACCAATATGTTAAGTAACTGGTCAAAGATCACCTGGCCTATAAATGATAGAGCTGGATAATAAGCTCTCTGCTATTTTGGCTCCAAATTCCACTATCTTTCCATATGTCACCTCAGAAATATCTTCTCAATGATTTGTAGGGAAACTTGTTAAGAGACTAAACTTTAATAAGGTAATTATTGAGAGTTTCATTTAAAAAGGTCTAATAGGATGAAAATAAGTCTGTTTGAAATGACTAAATAAGCATGAAAATATGTTAACTATTCTAATCCCCTATAACAGAAAGCCAATGTCTTTTTATTTTTGTCTTAAATTGCACATCAGATATAATGAATGTGAAAAATAAAAGAAAAAAGGAAATGTCATGAAGGTCAGGACTGAAGTCATTGACATTGATGTGAATTGATGTTCTCAAAATAATAGAAAAGCTAAAAAGAGATGATAATGGAAGAAGTCAATATAAAAACACAGGATAAGTCTGGTGTCTTATATTCTAATCATACTATACCATAAGTCTGTATGTCTGGGCATGTTAATATGTCTCTCTGTACTCCTGCTCTTTATTGTGTAAATGAAAGTGGTTGAACTAAGTGGTTTCTAAGGTCCATTTGAGCTTCTGAATCCTTAAAGGAGTAAATGAGAGAGGACAAACTGTATTCTGAATTTTTAAAAATAATGCTATCATGAGCCTGAGTAAAATAAAACATCTAACAAGAGGGAAATATGCATCTTGGAAAATCTCTCATGTTGGAGAGATGAGTTTCATGTGAAGCAAAGAAAACATCAAGGAGGAGATGGAATTACAAAAGAAGATATTTCAAAGTTCTGTAGCATTTCAACCACCAATTGTATTTGTTTTTTTGTTTTGTTTGTTGTTGTTGTTTTAAAGTGATGCTTTTCCAGGAATTGAAAATAGGGTAGACAAATTTTTATTCAGTACAAATGTCAAGGTTGAGTATAGAGACTCAGGATCTTTGGTTTGGCATGAAAAGTAGACATATAACAGGAATGTAAATGGTATAACCACTTAGAAAAAATAGTTTACAATTTCCAAAAAGTTAAATTATATACACTACACACACACACACACACACACACACACACACACACACATCATCCCAGTCACTAGGATTCAGTAAAGAAATAAAAAGAAAGAGAGAAACAAGGAAATAAAGGAAGGAAGGAAGGAAAGAAAGAAAGAGAAGGAGGGAGGGAGGGAGAGAGAGAGAAGGAAGGAGGAATAAAAGAAAAAAAGAAAAGCCATCTCAGGAAGTGGTTCAAACTTAGTGGTAAAACACCCCTAGGTGCACCCTTTTGCCCTATATGCTCAATCCCCATTATTGCAAAAATAAGAAAAAGAAAATTTAGAATCAGTGAATTCATTTCTATAGAGAGGAACCACAAGATGGTGGACTAAAAGGAAGCTGTGTTTTTTGTAGCTGGGTGACCTGGGACTCAATCAGCTGAAATACTGCTTCTTTTTGAGGCAGGTAAAAGAGAGATTACTCAATATTGGACATCCAGAATGCCTTAGAGACTTAGAAATTTGGGATACAGTAAATTAGAAAGAGGGACAACATGCTATCAGCTGCAGTGGCATTAGCACAGAAGGAGTGGAAATGCTAATACAGTGGACAGTCTTAGTGTGGAAAATCCTGAGATTGGAGGGGCAGCCTGCCCTAGGCTAATCCAGAGGCTGAACTGCACAATGTACTAGTGCATGGAAGACACCTTATGTTTCCCAATTGTCTCCATAGAGCTGAGGCAGGAGCCATTTTGAGGATACACAGCAGTAGTGGTTGCAGGAACTGAGAACCAGGAACCAAGTTCTGAGATATCCAAGCAGGGTCCAATACATGGACCTGGCAGACATCTATAGCATGATCTAGACTGTCCCTAACAGACAGGAAAACAAGCACCAGAAAGTATTTTACCCGTGAGAATTTACAAGTCAGAAAAGCAAAGGAAAGCCTGGCTCTCACCCTGCTTTGAATGTGGCAGCTTGTAGGACCAGATAAAGCAGGCTGGAAATTTAAACTAGCAGCTATGCTCAGGAACTAAGCCTGGGAAGACTGGAAAGTTGGTATCAGCAAACAATAGAAGTGGTGAAGGATTGGCTTCCCTTCCCTACAAGTAAACCTGGAGAGACTCCTGGAATATAGTCTCCCAGTATAGATTGGCAACTGCTGGGGTTTAGACGTGCACTGATTTAATACCTCCATACTAGGCACCACTCTACAAAGCACCTGGGACAGGACTAGACCTAAGCTTGGCCTTTGGGAACTTGACCCTCTGAGAACTCCTTCCATAGAATTCTGGAGCATTACACCCTGGGAGTGAAGCTGAAAGTACTTCCCACCCCACCTTATCTTATCCTGCCAGAAGAGAAGCTGAGAATTGTTGAGCTTCAACTGGCAATTTGGCGAGCAACATAAAAAGGTTATGAGTTCGATAGCCTGCAGCCCCTACATTTGTGCTAGGTACATAATTCAAGAACAACAGAAAGAAAGACAGGTGGGCCTACATGCTGAATATATATCCTCATTGACTGTTAATTCTAATTCTAATGGAAACAATTCCTAACTTTTTCATCAAGAATCTCTCTTTTTTTCTTTTTACCCCCTTTTAAAGTGAATTAATTAATTATGTGTGCTGAATGTTTTATGGACATTTATATATTTTTTTTCTCATTTCTATCATTTTTTGAAGGTAGTTATTTTGCCTTGCTCTGTCATTTCAGGGTTAGGGTTTTTGATTAGTGTATTTGGATTTGTTTGATATTGTTTTTAGTTGTCTGTTTCTATTATTTCTGTGTCTCTCCTTTCTTTTCCTAACAGCTAAATTTTATTACCCTCTATTTCACTCTTCCTTTAATTTTTTTACATCTATTTTTCTCCTCCCTCATAAACTTCATACCTTATTTTTTTCTCCATTCTCCCTATTCTCCTTTTAAAATAGCAAACTCTTTCTACCTATCTCTTCCTACTTTTCAATAAACTCTATTCTTAACATCCTTTAACACTAAGTGGCCCCCACCACTAATGTTATAGCAATTATTATTGCTGTGGAAGTTAAAGCTGATATCTATTGTTTGAATTTATGCCAGATAGAACACATGATTACTTACTGTTTTTACTGTTGGCAATTGATGATCCTACCATGTCTGTTTATTGTGGATGTTTCTATAGAAACTAAGTATTTAGTTTAATGCTGTATATTGTTTGTGTTGGGTGTTGGTATTATTTTTTCCCCCTAATGTGTGAAGTACTGGTAATCTATAGGGATACTACATGGTCAAAGGGTAAAAACTCTGCTGATTCAGATCCATAGTAATAGATGGATAGACACTGAAACAATATGAAAAAAATAACAACCCAAATGCCTCAATAACAGTCTCCATTGCTAACAGAGTGGAGGAAATGTCAGAAAATGAATTTAAAATTTCATAGTTAAACTGATCTACAAGGTAAAAGATAATAAAAGCAGTGAAATCAAAGATAAAATATAAAAAGTGAAAGATCACTTAGCAATGAGATAGGTATTCTGAAAAAGAATCATCAGAAATCCTTGAAATGAAGGAGTCAATAAATCAAATTAAAAATTCAATGGAAAACATCACCAATAGACTAGACTACTCAGAAGACAGAGTTTTAGGAAACGAAGTCAAAGAGTAAAATCTTGAAAATAAAGTTGTTTGTGGAGAAAACACGTAAAGAGGCCATGAAAAGAATTTTCAAGAAATATGAGATAACATTAAAAGGCAATATTTAAGATTCATCAGGATAGATGAAGGCTCTGAAATACAAACTAAAGGAATGAACAGTCTTTTCAATAAAATAATATAAGAAAAAATTTCAAAACTTAAGAATGAAATGGCAAATCAAATACAGAGGCACACAGGCCTTCAACTATACAAACTTACAACAGCCCCACACCAAGGCACAGTATCATGAGGATGCCTAATATAAATAATAAGAATAGAATTGTGAAAGCTGCTAGATAAAAACCTCACATTTAGAGGTAAACTAGTCTCGATCCCAGCTGATTTCTCAACCCAAACCCCAAAAGCTAGGAGATTTTGGAATAATATATATCAAGCTCTGTTAGAAAATAGATACAAGGATACTATACCCAGAAAAATTAAACTTCAGAGTTGAAGATGAAATAAAAATCTCCCATGATAAACAAAAGTTAAAAGAATTCACAACTAGAAGGCCTGCACTACAAAATATCTCAATAAAATATCTCATAAAGAAGAAATGAAAAATAAAAATGAAAACCAGGAAAGGGCAAACTACACTAGAAGAATAGTCAATCAAAGTAGAATCTTTTTCAACTTAAAAACTAGAAATAAATCAAAATGACAAAATAAAATCATCTCTCAACAATAACATTGAATGTAAATGGCCCAACCTCATCAATCAAAAGACATATAGTGGCAGATTGTATTAAAAAGCAACATCCAACAATATGCTATCTCCAAGAGACTCACCTCATAGGAAAAGATATCCACAGCCTAAAAGTGAAAGGATGAGGGAAAATATATAATTTATATAGATCTCATAAACAAGAAGAGTTTCTATTCTCATATCAGGCAGAGCGGGCTTCAAGCCAAAGTTAATCACACGAGACAAAAAAATTCATTTCATACTGCTTAAGGGAATCATATAACAATAAGCAATTACAATCACAAATATTTGTGCCCCAAACAATGGAGCATCTATGTACATCCAACAAGCCCTTCTCAATATCAAGAATCAAATAGACTGCAACACAGTAATACTGGGTGACATTTACATGCCTCACTCATCACAGGACAGATATTCCAAACAAAAATAAAGACGCTACAGAGATTAAAAATGCAACTAATAATTTAGACTTAACAGAGATATATAGAATATTTCATCCATCAACAACCAAATTCACATTCTTCTCAGAAGCAGATGAAACGTTTTCTAAAATAGACCATATTTTATGCCACAACACAACTTTTAGCAAATACAAGAAAATAGAGATGATACCAAGCATTCTGTAAGATCATAATGGAATGGAATTAATAATTGATGATAAGATAAAAAATACATACTAGTCTGATATAGGGTGACTAAATACACTATTAAATCATAAATGTATAGCAGAAGAAATCAGGGGTGAAACTAAAAGCTATGTAGAGGTAAATAAGAATAATGTTACAACATATCAAAATCTCTGTGACACTATAAAGGTGGTTATAAGAGGAAAATTCATAACATTAAACTTTTACATTAAAAAATAGAAATATACCAAATAAATAATCTAATATTACTGAGGTTAGCAGGTTCCAAGTCACTGAGTTTTGTTAGAAAATGGCCTCAGTTAGCCTTGTACCATAATTTATAGAGCAGCAAAGACTCTTTCTCTGTACAAATTGAACTATGTAAAATTAAACACAGCTTTTCTTATTAGTCTCTTAAGAAGCAAATGGGGAGGGAGAGGGGTGCCTGCAGTGTGTACGATGCCTAATTCCAATTTCCTCGTAGTGATGCACAGCACTCTGTCAATTCCATCTTTCTTTTGCAAGCTCATACACTGTGGGTAACTCCTATAGCACCATGATATCAGTGAAGGAGTGAAAGGGTGCAGTAGCAAGTAAGAAACCAGTGTTCAAGAAACCCTTCCTCACTGCCCAGATGTTCTGTCTAATGGTCATGTTAGCGCTCTACAGTTCCATTTCTCATCTATGAAAACACTGTTTTATATCATGTTTTTTGTTTATTATTATTATTGACACAGAATTCATTGTGTTTCCCAGGCTGACCTCAAACTCCAGGTCTCACAGGTGTGTGCCCTCGTGCCTGGCTCAAGTTCCTAAAATTCAAAAAAACCACCTTTGAGAATACCAGGATGCTATGAGTTTGATCACCAGAAATATGAAAACTTCTCAAGATAAATCTATGTAGCATTTCAATTATTCACCACCATTGTAAAGCCCTTACAACTGTGTGGATCTTAGCAGAGAAACCCTCACTTGTGATTTCTTTTGTCTTTCTTACCTCTATAATTCTTTAATCCTTGGGGCATTTAAATAAAAAAAAAAACTTAAACTTTTTGGGCTGGGGATGTGGCTCAAGTGGTAACGAGTTCGCCTGGCATGCATTGGGTGCTGGGATAGATCCTCAGCACCACATAAAAAAACATAATAAAGATGTTGTATCCACCAAAAACTGAAAAAATAAATATTAAAAAATTCTCTCTCTCTCTCTCTCTCTCTCTCTCTCTCTCTCTCTCTCTCTCTCATCTACCCCCTATCTCTCTCTTTAAAAAAACAAAAAACTTAAACTTTTGCCAGATATGGTGGTGCACACCTGTAATCCCAGCTTGAGAGAGTAATGCAGGAGGATCCCATGTTCAAAGCCAGCCTCAGCTATTTAACTAGACCTAAGTAACTTAGTGAGACCCTGTCTCAAAATCAAAAATGAAAATGTCTGGGGATGTGACTCAGTGATGATAATAATAGTAATAACAATAATAGAAATAATAATAACAAACCATTTAAGCTTTATGAGCTCTCATGGGAAAATATATGTGAAGTGTTTCTGGGCCAGAATTCTGGACCATAGGTTATATCCATTTTGTACTTTCCATATATCTGTGTTTACTGTGAGATTTGGCCAAGTTATACAATCTTAACCAGGTGGTATACTGAAAAAAAACTTAAATTTTGGAATAAAATAGAAATTAGTCCAAATACTGGTTACTGCTTACATTCACTCTGTAACTCTCTGAGACAATACTTGGTGAGCATACTGGCACTGTATGGAAACCTGTGTAATTGTTTGTGGTCCTAGACTTTAAAAAATTCACATTTAAAGACTATTTTCTCATTATTTAACCTAAGTCCTTTCCAATTTAATGCTCCTCTCACAAATCTAAGAGGGTCCTCATGATTCTTACCCCTTCATCTGGTCTTCCTTCTCTTCCTTTGCATTGCTAACTCTGGTGTTCTCTCAACCCGTTTCAAGGAGTAGGTTCCTCTCCAATCATCACTTTCCATTGTGAGTCAGGTTGTGGACTGTTATGCTGTTATGCTGCAGCTGAGTTAAATGGGTTGTAATGCAAGTCAAAACCATCTTGAGACATTTGAAAGTCCTAGACACCCTTGCATTTATAGCTGCTGTTCTCAAAATAGCATTAATGTTAAAATATATTCATATTTCACATAAATTGTTTTGCTAATAACAATATGAAAATACTTTTACAGATTTGATGTTAGGTTTTAAGAATTTGTTTTCCTCTTGCCTTAATATATGTATATACATGTGTGTGCACACACACATATATATTCATGAACACATGTATGCATATATGTGCATGAGAGTATTATAGATATATGTGGTTGTAGCAAATTACTTGAAGCATATTTTAATTTTCAGAAATTTAGTAAATCAGAAATTTAAAAAATTCAGTTTTTGATGGACCTTTATTTTATTCATTTTTAAAAAATTTTTTTTATTCATATGTGACAGCAGAATGCATTACACTTCTAATTACATATATAGAGCACAATTTTTCATATCTCTGGTTGTATACATAGTATATTCACACCAATTTGTGTCTTCACACATGTACTTTGGATAGTAATGATCATCACATTCCACCATCATTAATTACCCCATGCCCCCTCCCTTCCCCTTCAACCCCTCCGAGAATAAAATCCCATGCCTCACACATGTGAGGCAAGCTCTCTACCACTGAGCCACAACCCCGGCCCCAAATCAAAAATTTTGATGCTGCAATTTTATTGCTTATGGATAGCTGTTTTACATTTTAAACCCTTTTGCATTCTTTACAATTTTACATGTACTCCATTGTAATACTTGCTGGGTGAAATATTTGGCCATGGCTTTAGTCCTAGTTTTGTCAACTATTAGTTAAATGATCTTGGGTTAATTCCTCTAATTCTCTGAGCTTTGGTTTTTCTCAATGGGCTGTTGTTTGTCAGTCAAGGAATCCTAGGTCAATTTTTTTTTTTTATTGAAGACTTACTTTGTGTGTTAAGAGCTTTACAAACATTCATCTTCACAATGTCTTATGGATCAGGCAATTGAGGTTAAGTAACTTGCCCAAGGTCATGCAGCTAGAGGTGGCAGAGCTGAGAGGTCACCTAGATTTCTGGCTCTTCGTTGCCCACCTCATCACCCCATCACACAGGCACAAATTCCCCTCCACCTAAACACCCAGGACACATTTTTTCCCTGACAGAGTGCCCCTGAGAATCAGTCACTCTTGAGCTGGAGGGAGTGTATTAATTTTCCTCCTCCGATGCTGTAAGCAGGGGCATCCCCCTGACAGCCTGAATACCCATGCAGCACAGGACAGAAGCTCTCCCAGTCCAAAGGGGCAGAGGCAAGCAGCAGAGCCCCAAAGGCAGAAGGAAAGAGACACTTCTGGGGATATATAGCGGGTTTTTGGTTTTTTATTGTGTGTGTGTGTGTGCGCCAGCCAATGCAAGAGGGTGCTGGGGGCTGCTGGTCCTGACCAGCTGGTACCTGTGGCCCCAGTATTCATCTGGATCTGTTCAGTGTAACAGGAAACCCAGGTCAGAGCCCAGTCTCCCTGCTGCCCCCGTTGAGGCTGAGGCTGTGGGGGCGCGTCCCACGCTCCAGCCTCCGGCCAGACAGGAGGCGCCGCAGAGAGGAGCCAGAGCTCAGGTCACCACAGCTGCGGAGGTGGAGGCTTTCTCGGCCTGGCCGGCCCCATGGGCTCCTGGGCACCTGCTTATGTTCATGAGCTCCAGTGCCCGTGGGGTCTGGGGATTTCCTGGACATCTGGAGGAAACGAGTGACCAGGCCCCGGCCTGGCCAGCTTCCTTTTAGGTCTCCCAGAGAGTGAGCAGGTGCAGGGCCTGAGGGGAGGGGGACCTTCTGGAAGGTGGGCACAGGGCGCCGTTTCTCAGCTGAGCGGGCACGCAGCAACTTGGGGGAAGGGCAGCGGGCGAGGCGGAAGAGGCAGGCTTCAGAGCAGAGCCCTGTATCTGCAGAGGAAACAGAGGCAGCTTCTTCCTCAAGCACTTTGGTATAAAGGTCCCTGAAGTCAGCAGTGTAGCTGGAGGTGGTGATGCCCGGGTCGCTGTGGGACCGTGGCAGCAGCAGCAGCGGTGGCGGGGGAGCCGGATGAGGAGGCCGGTGCCCCGGTGGGGTGAGGGAACCTGAGCTACCGCTGAAGCGGCGAGTGGGGGCTCGCGTGGGAGGGGCCGCTGCTGGGCGGCTGCCTCCCCGGGGGACCCGTCGTCTCAGCTCCGGGAAGCAGGGTCCCACCCAGGGTGGCCAGCCCTCCAGCAGGTGGCAGCTGCGGGCTGTCGTTGGGGCACCCAGGGCGGGTGGGGCCTCCGGGGCAGAGCAGGAATAGGAGCGGACAGCCCGTGGGGGCCGCCGAGGCAGGGGGCTGTCCTCGAAGGGGCCTCGCAGGCCGCAGTCCAGGCTGAGGCAGTAGCCCGCGCGGCTGCGCTGGATGGAGCAGAAGAGCACGTAGTCGACGGAGCGCACGGAGCCCTGCAGCTCCAGCAGGCACGAGTCCTCTGAAGGGCTAGAGCCGCCCGGGAGGTCACCGATGGCTGACAGCACCAGAGACCCACTGTCCATGGACACGTCTACAATGGAGGCCACACGCTCACAGATACAGGAGCCATCATGAAGCTGAGGATCAATCAGAGTAGCCTGGCTGTCTCCTCGTAGTCCCATGACGGCCTCATATGAAGGGGGACAGAAGCTGAATGCAATTATCTAGTTCTCAATACTTAAATTTTTTCAATATTAAAATTAGTCCATTAAACTTGAAAAGTCTAAGGAATACCCAAAGAGGGAAGAAAGTATGAGTAAAACCTCTATAATTACTTGAATTCCAATTTAGTGACATTTCATTTGTGTTTTCTAATATGTCAACTTACCTTTGGTTAACAAATTAAATCAATTTATGCACTTAAAATTAACTTATAAACCTTAGCGTTATCCTCTAAATCCTAGTTTTGTTTTCTGGGCAGGAGAGACAGGGAGGGAGAGAAATATAATGGAATTAGACATCAGTGGTGTTTTGTGTAATGTTTAAAATAAAAGGAGTAAAGACAACTTAAGCTTTTCATTAACGGTGTGCCCAGAGGTATCCCTTGTCAATTACTTTTAAAAAAATATGACAAATTTCCCTTAATTGTCAAATGAATTCTAAAGAAGTAGCAGAGGTAAATAAAATGCAGAAAGATTTTTTAAACTTATGTACATTTATCGTTCCATCTATATTCTGACCAGGCTTTTTCTTGGTTATTCTTACTATACAACATTACTACTGGAAATCATAATTTGTTTAATGTGAAGAGTTTTTTTGTTTTGTTTTGTATTTTGAGTTTGGACACAAAACAGCTAAAAAAACAAAAGTCTTTGATTTAAACAAGGAAATGAAAGAGAATATTTTCTTCATAATCAGAAGATATGATGAAATTTTATAGTGTGTGAAACTGAAGAACATAAGTTCAAGATGGAAAGAGCAACAACTAATCTATTGTGTTAAGTTATAACTAAAAAGACTGGCAGTTAGTTATCACTTATCATAGTTATCATTTACTCTAATCAGAGTTTGGAGTAAATGATTTATCAAAACAATATTTTTTTTCAAACTTAATATCTACATAAACATAATCACAAAGAATAACATTTTGCAAAGTAAAGGTACCATGTAGTTCTGGGTGACAGCACACACCTGTAATCCCAGCTATTTTGGAGGCTGAGGCCAGAGGACCATGAATTCGAAGCCAGCCTAAGCAATGGCGAAACACTTAGCAACTCACTGAGACCCTGTCTCTAAATAAAATACAAAATAGGGCTGGAGATGTGGTTCAGTGGGTCAGTGCCCCTGAGTTCAATCTCCAGTACCCCCCCTCCAAATACCATGTAGTAAAACAAATTTTCAGGGAAATAATCTTTATCTATTTACATATAATGAAAAAATACAGATACAGTTATTGATTTATGATAGTGATCTGACCATAGAAAATTTAAGTTTACTTGTAACATTTGCTTGATTATCCAACTAATTATGATTCTCATTTTGTTAGTAAAATCATTGGCTTATTTAGTAAATATCCTATATCCTTAAGTTTATCTATCAGCCTCCAATAAGGCTATTTTGCATAATAGTTTCTCAGTGAAGAAACTTGAGTTTGAAAAGGTTACTTATTCTCTATTTAATAGCATTCCCTCCCGACAATACCAGTTTTCCTTTTAATCAAGGCTGAACAAAAATAAACATCTAATTTCATTCCATAGTTCTCTTCCTAAAACAGACAGGTACTATCTTTGTCCATTATGGTTTCATGGAAGTCTGTAGTTCTCTTTTCTAAGTATTTTCTGGGGATGTTTCTTTTTATTTAAAGTAAAAAATGCTCTAAGATTGTAAGTGATGAAACAAGAAAAAAGGAATAAAAGATTGCTTCTTTTGCCATCTAAGAGCAGGTATTAATGACAAAGCAAAGAATTAAGAAAGATAAGCGAATTAGAGAAATGCAAGATCTTCTGAGTTCAGTACCCTTTTATGCTTCTCATATCAATTACATAAAAGCTTTCTAAAGTGTTCTTGCCTGACTTTCCTTTGTAGTTACGAATTTGCATTTTGCAGCAGAAGTTTCTTAAACACTGATCTGATCATCATGTTCTTGCTCTTAAACCCTTCTAATTCTTCCTTCGATATGCCTGGACAAACCCCACATTACTTGACAAGATTTAAAAATCCTTCATTATACAGATGGTCCCTTTCTACAGCCCAAGCCCTCCCTTCTCATCTTGCATCTATGCTCTATTGAGAAAAACTCTGAACAAGAAATAACAACAGAACAATAGCATTACATGACACTCCCACTGGTTGATTTTCACTGGATTTAAAGTTTTCATTTATTTATTTAGGCAGAAAATACTCTTCACACTTACTGTGCACTTGTCACTAAACTTAGCAGAGAGATCCACTGACTTGCCAAGAATACTGGTGATGTGGGTGAAGAAAAATCAGACATTCTTAGCCTCCTGCAGAAATTGCAGTCTGGTTGGGTGCATGAAAATAATCACCTGAGTAATTGCAAATATTTATTTCTATTACAGTCTGAAAAGCAGGAGTGGTAAAGAGTAGGAGGGATTATAGGTACATGTGGACTGAAAGAACAACAGAGTTGTCGAAGCACAGGGCATAGGGAAGGCAACTCTGAAAATGTCCCTATAGTCAGAGGAATAGTCCTGAAAGACCTTCCAGCAATTATTGATAAATTGGCTTTAGGAAAAATGTGAAGACACTGGGGATTTTAAGAGGAGGTGTGACTTGATCTGTTGTGCTTTTTGAAAAAGTCTTGCTCCTATGTGGTGGAGAAAGGGTTAGAGGCAAAGTCCAAAGGGAATGTAGGAGGAGAGTTGGAGATGATGTTTAGAACCCAAGAGAGAAAGTGTGGGGGGGAGTAAAATGCATTATATTTTAGGGGAAAAAATCTGTTCTTATTTAAGACACAACAATGAGATTGACCATATAGAAAAATATCTGACTATTTATAAAGTTATAAATCTCAAAATAGCTCAAATGTTTATAAAGTTATATATCTCAAAAAAGTTATATATTTTAAATCTCAAAGACAGAGAGAGAGCAGGGAGAGAGAGAGAGAGAGAGAGAGAGAGAGAGAGAGAGAGAGAGAGAGATACTTAAGCCTCACAACAACACTGAGATTGATCATATAAAAACCTATTTGCAGATTAGTAAATTAAAATTTAGAGGATTTATATAAATTTAATTAATTCCATGGAAAAATGTGGCAAATTTAGGTGATAGACTCTAGGTTATTGAATTCTAAATTTCTTTCTACTGTCCTTCTTTGATTCTACTCTGCTGTGATTCTTGCAATGTGGTAGCTTTGTACTTGCTGTTTTCTTAACTTGCAGTGAACTTCCATTGTATTGCATGACTTACGCTCTCAGGAGAAAGCTATGGTATATTCATTTATAAATTTTCTTTTAGAAGCTATTAATTTGCCAACACCTATGCGTCTTTCACTATTTCTAATTATAATCTTCTAGTAACCTAAACTCCATAATTCCTTGCTCTCATGAGGACACAGACTGCCATTTCTAAAACCAGTTGTGGTTAGTCCATTCAGTGTCTCATTGAACTAGGTTATTATTTCACACCAGCCCCTTTCTCTGCAAATCTAAAATATTTATCTGACTCGTAAGAATCATGACCTTGATTATTAAGTCTCCAAGAAAATGAGGAAAATTAGGAGACATCTTAATTTTCTCATCCAGAGGTCTATCCAATTCCCTGGAGGACTACTTCTGCTTTTCCTTCCCTCCTGTTAATAATAGACAAACAGTATGCAAGGCCCTAGGGATTATAGTGCTAGGGATATGTTCCTGATCTTCATGCAGTATACCAGCTAATGGGGACTATAGGTATTAAACAGATCACTGTGCATGACTGGAGGTCAGAGAATTTGGACAGAGGGTCCACATCTGTCACTCATGAGCTATGTAGCTTTTAGGAATTGGTGAAAATAAACCTCTCAAATCTTAAACATTGAGGTAGTAAGATACTACAGCAACATAAAAGCTTCAAAGGTAATAGAAGCTAGGGTACCTACTACACAAACCAAAAGGCTTTAAAGAGATAACAAATGCAATTGTGCTTTGTAAACTATAAATCATTTAAAAATGACAAGCAGTATTACTATGGCAGAATTGGGGCTACTTGGTCAGCTGCAGAGCTGAGCACTGCAATAATTTGGTGGAATTTGAGCATGAAGACTTTCACAAAGATTCTTAATTGGATGCACCACTTCAGCTTGCACTCTATGGCTGCCCTGACTAATACATTTGAATGACAAGTAGTTTAAATGTTCATAGATAGTGCTTGAGCTCCTTCCCTTTGAAGTTGATTCTAGGCTTTATAATCTGCAAAGCACTATTAAAAACATTGTCATTAATTCTGTAACATCCTGTTCAAGTGATATTCTTAGACCCTTCCATGTCATCTACGCAGTCCTCTCTCTTTGCATCCCCATATTTTACAGTCATCTTAATGCATAACATATTGTATAAATTTATTACTCCTCCAATCCCCCTATTCTAAATGTCATTCCCTCATTAGACAGTTAGATCCATAGAATGATTGTTTTAAAGCCAATTAAAAGGACTATGTTACATTCTGTTTGATTTTACATCCCCAAGATGTGAAAGAAGGCTGACACTGTAGCCCATCAGATACTACAGTAGTGTAGTTACCTGTCTACTTTAAACACCTTTCCCTAACCCCAATTTAGATTATTTCTTCACAGTGATACCTGTGAGAGCAAGGATTGTGTCGAGCATGTAGTTGCTTCTAGTGCTAGAATGATGCCAGGACATGTAAATAATAGACAAGTATTTGTTGAAAGTGTGGTACTGTGGCTTGGATTTGGTTCATTACCCAAGGATTCATAACCTGGACCTCAATGTTATGATAATGAAAGTAGCTGAAACATTTCAGAGATGGGGTGTAGTGTTAACTGGGTCATGGGTACTCAATCTTCAGAAGGGATTAATGCCCATCTCCTGTGACAGTAGGTATGGAATGAGGTCACTCCATGTGTTTGGTCTCTTCTGCATGAGTTTCTGTGCCCTTCTGCAGTTATCCTGCTGAGATATACCATTCACCAGGGCATGTTGCAAAATGAGGCTTATGCCAGATGTGGCCATCAGAGCTTGGACATTTCAGCCTTCAAAATCATGAATGAAAACGAGCCTCTTTTCCTTGTGAAGTACCCAGTCTCACATCTTTTGTTATAACAACATGCAGTGGACTAAGACACATGGCAAAACAAGACAAACATAGTTCTCTCATTTATTTAACACATCTTTGTTTAACATTCTGTTCTTAGTCATGAGAAAAGTGCTGAGGATATAACCATGAACAAAAAGAGAACAAAAATCCTGACTTTAGGAGCTTATATTCTAGTAGTGAAGTGGACAATAAAAATAAGTGAATACTGACATATGCTAGCATAGGAGGAATTAGATCAAATGTCAAATAAGTTTTCCAGGGAAAGTCTCACTGAAAGGAGGGCTTCCAGGAATGATTCTAAGGAGGCGAAGAAATGATATATGTGATGATCTGAGGGGAAAAACATGCTGAGTGATGGGAACAGTGTAGAGCTCTTGGTATACAAGTCTTTGCAGAGTTGTGAACAAAAGAGTGAGCCTATCTGATTTATGCTAAAATGTGTAAACAAGTACCAATGAAAGACATTATATTGATTATAAAACGAGAAGTGGATTATTTTATTCAATAATCATTTCTATTGGATTTGTGCATCTTAGCAGTATGAGACGCAAGCAAAGAAAAGTTTGCCCTTGTTCCAGATAATATATTTTCCAGATGAGTAAAGGAGCCAATAAACTTGAATGGCATGTAGCTAAGGGGGTTGTCTACCAGGATTTATTACAAAATGGGCCTGCCTTTTTGTGGTAATCAGGGGCAACAAATGTACTTATTAACACTTGCAGCTTCTCATTTTTGAAGATTTTTTTTTTTTTTTTTTTTTTAGGAAGCAAGGTTTCCTAATCAGGATTTTCTGTGTACTTTACCTAATGTTCTTGCATGGCAAGATAAATGTACATCCGGTTTGCTAAATACATCTACTAGCCCTTTCTCTGATACAAATCACTTACACATTTTAATAAAATCTTTCAGTTCCTTGTTATGACTTCATGTAATGTGTACTCTTTTGGGATTCTTAATTGTTCCCTGGCTTTGGAACCATACATTTCTCTCAACCTAGATACAGTTAGGAAAACAAGCCAAAAATAGTTAAATTTGAAATAGAAATGCATTTAAGCCAAGAGGTTTAGAAGACTATATGAGCTATAAGCACTAAGTCTATGCCCACATGCCTTTTAAAATGTTATCACCATATTTCCAAGATGAAAATAGCTCGCAGTTCCAAAAGAATATAGGTGCTTTAAAAAATATATAAGTAAACATCACCCTGTATTGAGAGTATTAAGAACAAGTGGGATTTAGAATTTTTCTTTTAACAATGACAATCTGTCACAAGTATATGTGCTTTGATTTTATTGACTTTATTATGATTAATGTGATGTTAAGTTCTTTGGTTTATTTTTAATGAAGCAGTATGCTTCATTAGTCAACTTTTTTTTATTTGAGATGATTGTAGATTCACATACAGCTGTGAGAAATACATCCAGAGGCCTCAGATGCTCTTTTGGATTTTCCTGTTTCCTCTAACAGTGACCTTTTACAAACTGCAAGTACAAATCAGAACAGTGACATTACCCTGTCAAGATGCAGAGAATCCACCACAAGATTTCCTTGTGTTTACTTTCTATAGCAGCTTCTACTTCCTTCCACGCTTCCATACCCCTGATCTGTTCTCCATTTCTGTAATTCTGACACATCAAGAATATTATATAAATGGAACCATGATGTTTTGGGACTGACCTTTTCACTTAGCATGATTCTCTGGAGATTTATACAGGCTGCTGGCCGAATGCGTAACTTGTTCCTTTTTATAGATAGGCAGTATTCCTTGGCATGAATTCACCACCCATTACACTTTAGCTCTTCACCATTAAAGGACATCTAATCAGATTTGTGTCTGACCATGAGAAATAAAGCTGTTGTAAACATCAGGTGCAGGTTTTACTGTGAGGCTGCCTAAGTTTACTTTTTCTAAGATAAACAATAGGCCAATCAGTAGATTGAGTACTAGTGAAAAAATGAGTTTGGTGTTTGTTTACTTGTCTTCCCAGGGAAATTTTCAAACTGTTTTCCTGAGTGACTGTGCCATTTTACACTCCCACCACTAGTGTATAATCATATTAATGTCTGGTGCTGTCTTAATATTTGTTTTTCATTTTATCCATCCAGTTAAGTATGTAGCAAAATCATGTTGTGGTTTAATTTGCTTTTCCATGGTAGCTCATAATTTTGGAACTTTCTTGTCCTTGTCATCAGTATCTTCTTTTCTGTGAAATATCTAACCAGGACATTGACTATAATCTAATGGGAATGGTTTTTAAGTTTAGAATTTGAAGAATTGTTATATATTCTAGTTAGTATTCTTTTACTGAATATATGGTGTGCAAATATTTTCTTCCAGTCTGTAACTCACTTTTTATTTGTTATAATCCTCTTAACAGTGTTTTGTGCAGAATATATTCTAATTTTGATGAAGCCCCATTTATTAATTTTTCCTTTTATGAATTTTGCTTTTAGTGTCAAGTTGAAAAAACACATTTGCCTCATTCTAGAGCATGAAAGCTTTCTTCCATTTTTTTCTAAAAATTTGTATAATTTTAGGTTTTAACTTTAGTTCATAATATATTTATATTATTTCCATATGAGCCATGAGGTTTTATTTTTCCTCTTGTTTTCCCCCTTTGTCTTTGGGTAATGACTTATTCCAGCATCATTTTTAAAAACCTGTGTCCTCATTGAATAGCTTTAGTATCTTCATCAAAAATAAGATGAACATATACATGTGGGTTGATTTCTGAGTTCTCTGTCCTGTGCCATTGATGTACATATCCATTCCTCTGCCAGAATCCAACAATGTTTATTTCTGTACAATATAATAATATTGATACCAAACACTGATTTAATTCTTCCTTTTCAAAATCACATTAGGTATTCTAGTTCTTTTATCTTTGTCATAAATTATAAAATAGTATCGTCTATGTCTACAAAAAAGTCTGTTTTCGATTTATTCCTTTGATTTTTTCTGTGATTGTAAATAGTATAGAATTTCTATTTTGGTATTCATGTGCTCACTGCTAATATGGAGAAATATAATTAATTTCCATATGTTTACATGGACTCTGCACTCTTGCTGAATGCATTTAGTTTTAGGAGTATTTTTGTAGAGTCCTAGGGGTTTTCTTTTGAGACAATCATGCCATTTCCAAAAGGGACAGATTTATTTCTTTGTCTCAATCTTTATATCATTCATTTACTTTTATTGCCTACTGCACTGGCTAGAACACCTAGTGCTTTGTTGGATAATAATGAGAGGATTGGATATCCTTGCCTTTCTCACAACCTTAGAGGCAAACAGTTGGTTCTTTTACTATGAAGTATAATATTAGCTATTTTTTGTGCATTTTTAAACAAGATGAGGAAGTTCCCCCTTCATATATTCCTGAGAGCTGTTGTTTTTATTGTTGTTATTTTAGTGAATCAATGTTGAATTTTGTCAAATAATATTTTTGCATTAGTTAACATGATTATGCAATATGATATATTACATAGATTGATTATCAAATATTATCCCAGCCTTTTATCCCTTAAATTCAAACTGGTAGGCTCAGGAATAGATGGTTTACACTTTTCATATGTTTGCTGAATTCTCCATACTAATATTAAAATAAATTCATGGCCATGTTCATTAGTATTAATCCATAGTTTCTTTCTTTTATTTTTGTCTTTTTATACCAGTGTTAGATTTATTTGTATAGAAGTATATCATCCTGGAGATTTCTGTTGTTACATTTTTAGATTTAAATTATGAATTTAATGTCCCTATTCAAAACAAAATAAAACAAAACAAATTGGTATTTTCTTATTCCTTTTGGTGTAAGTTGTGATTGTGCTTCTCAAGGAATTGGTTCATTTCCTCTGTGTTGTTGATCATGTTTGTAGAGCTCTTCATAGTATTTTCATTTTATTCTTTTGAAGTTTGAACAGTCCACATTGATATCCCAAATTTCATTCATGATATTGATAATTTTTGATGCCTGTTTTTTTTTTTAGTCTTCTTAGAGGCTTGTAAATTTTATTGAATTTTTAAAAAACTAGATCCCTTTTGAATTGATTTCCTTATCTATTTCCTATTTCATTTGTATGCATTATTATATTTAATATTCTCTATTTAATATTCTCTTCCTTTTGCTTGCTTGCCATTTATTTGGTATTTCTTTTCTTCTTGAGGTATGAGCTGAAATGATCTATTTGAGACTTTTCTATTTTTCTTATATAATCCTATAGTGCTTTGCATTTCTCAGAACTGTGTTAGCTGTGTCCCACAGATTTTGTGTTTTTTTTTTAACTCACTTTGATGATTTTTTCCCTTCTATTTATCTAAATACTTCCTTTTAAAACTATGGATCATTCAATAATGTGTTGGCTAGTTCCTGGAATTTTCCTTCTCTCTTTCTGTTGTGATCCTAGTTTGACTCCACTGTGAGTATGATTTCAGATCATCTCAGGTTTTGTGGTGTGTTCTGTGTTGGCATATGTTCCAAGGGCATTTGCAAAAGGAAAGTTCATTCTTCTATCATTAGTAGAGCGTTATATAAGTTAGGGAGTATCGTTTGATGTTTCTTTGGAGTCATTGCAAATTTTTGGTGTTTTTCTATTTGTTCTATTAGTTGTTGACAGGGATGTTGAAGGCTTCCATTAAAGTCTTGCCTTGTAATTTTCTCTTTTCAATTCTACCAGTTTTTGTTTCATATTATAGGACTTACTGTTTGTTGTGTACACATTTAGAATTGAATTACCCTTTTTATCATTATATAATGCTCTGATCTATTAGTGATAACTTTCTTTACTTTGAGGTCTACTTTACCTGATATTAATATGTTAAATCTTTTGTATAATTTTACTTTTTTATCATTTTTATAAAATAATTCTCTCATCTTTGTACTTTGATATGTCTATACAATTATTCTTGTAATCAGTTTCTTTGTAAACATCAGAAACTTGATTCTTTCTTAAATTCGGTCTGTCAGTCTATTAATTGGTGTGTTTAGATTATTCTATTTATTGTGAAATTTTCTCTTTTTTTCCTGTTATTTTTCTATTAATTTTGATTTCTCTGCTTTCTCTTCCTGCCTTTCTTTCAGTTACTTAAACACTTTTTGGAATGCCATTTTTATTTATCTGTACTGTTTTTGAATGTATCTACTTATATAATATATAATATTCAAGTGGTTGTTCTATGTATTAGATATACAAAGCTTATTGCAGTCTATGATATCATGATTTTTCAAGCTAAGTAAAACACAGAAAATTGCCTACATTAAAATCTAATTGTTGTCCCTTGCTTATAATTGTTTTAAATATTTTTCTGACCACACAGATCCATGCTATAATTTTCACTTTATCTGTCATACAGAACTTAGGAAATTGAAGAAGAGAAAGTTTTGATATATCTACAAATATAAAATAGATTTTATATATATATTTGCAGTACCAGGGACTGAACCCAGGGCCTCCTGTATTCTAAACAAGTACTTTACCACCAAGGCACACACCCAGCCTATACTCACATTTTACATTTTTCTATTGTTCCTTTTTCTTTATTGATGTTGTAAGATGCCTTCATTTGTTGATTTTTTCATCTTTGATGTCTTTCATTTGTTTGCTTTAGTTTTTACCTGATCTAAGGATGTTTTAATTACCCATTCATTTCTTAAGGGCATTTTTTTCCCTTAACATAGGTTTTGGGTTCATGGTGCTTTTCTTTCAGCACTTGACAAATATTTTGTTACTTCCTTATGAACTCCAATTTTTTATAAGATATCAATCATCATTTGAAATTTTTTTTGATAAATTGCTTTTTAGAGTTTTTGCCATTATGTTTTTAGAAGTTTGAGGTGTTTTCGTGATTTCATTATGTTTATAGTGTTTGGCATTTGCTCAGGTTTTGAATCTGTAGGCATATGTCTCTTTGTTTCTAGCCAAATTTAGGAATTTTTCAGCCATTATTTCTTTCAATACTCTTTCTGCTTCACCCTTTTTCTCTTTTATTCCCAGGACTCCAGGAATCCAGTAACATGAATGTTACCTCTTTCATTTTAATTTCAGAGAAATTAGAAGCTCAATTTCTTTAATTTTTAATCCATTTTCTCTTATTGTTCAGATTGTGTAATTTCCATACCTCTATTTTCTTTTTTGAAAATTTGTTCTAATTAGTTATATATGACAGTAGAATACATTTTGACACATTATACACAAATAGAGAACAGCTTCTCCTTCCTCTGGCTGAACATGTTGCATAGTCACACTGGTAGTGTAATTATATATGTACATAGAGTAATAATGCCTGGCTCATTCCACCATCCTTCACACACCCACACCCCTTCCCACACTCCCCTCTGCACAATCCAAAGTCCTTTTATTTTCCCCCACATCCACCACCATTATAGCATCCATGTATGAGAGAAAACGTTCAGCCTTTGATTTGGGGAGTTTGGCTTATTATTGCTTAGCATGATATTCAACAGCTCTGTCCATTTAGCTGCAAATGCCTTAATTTCATTCTTGTTTCAGGCTGAGTAATATCCCACTGTGTATATGTTACACATTTTCTTTATCCATTCATCTGTTGAAAGGCATCTAGGTTGGTTCCACAGTTTAGGTATTGTGAATTGAGCTGCTGTAAACATTGATGTGACTGTGTCATTGTGGTATGCTGATTTTAAATCTTTTGAGTATAAGCCAAGGAATGAGATAACTGAGTCAAATGGTGGTTCTATTCCAAGTTTTCTGAGGAATCTCCATATTGCTTTTCATCGTGGTTTACCAAATTTGCAGTCCTACCAGTAATGTATGAGTGTACCTTTTACCCCACATCCTTACCAACACTCATTGTTGCTTGTATTGTTGATAATTGCAATTCTGACAGGAGTGGGATGAAAGCTTAGATTACTTTTGATTTGTGTTTCTCTAATCGGTAGAGATGATGAACATTCTTTTTCATGTTTCTTGATATTATATTTCTTATTCTGTGAAGTGTCTGTTCATTTCCTAACCCATATATTGATTGGATTATTTGCTTTTTGTTGTTAAGTTTTTTGAGTTCTTTATATATTCTGGAGATTAGTTCTGAATCTGAAGTGTTTGTGATAAATATTTCTCCCATTCTGTAGGCTCTCTCTTCACCTTATTGCTTATTTCCTTTGCTGACAAGAAAGATTTTAGTTTGAGTTCATCCCATTTATTGATTCTTGATTTTACTTCTTGCACTTTAGGAGTCTGGTTAAGGAAGTCAGTTCGTAAGCCAAGTTGGTGGAGATTTGGTCCTACTTTTTCTTGTATTAGATGGAGGGTCTCTGTTCTAGTTCCTAACTCTTTAATCCATTTTGAGTTGATTTTTTGTGCAGGTTGAGAGATAGGGGTTTAATTTCATTTTGCTACCTATGGATTTTCCAGTTTTTCCATCACCATTTGTTGAATAGGCTATCTTTTCTCCAATGTATATTTTTGGTGCCTTTGTCTAATATGAGATAATTTTATTCATGAAGGATTGTCTCTGTGTCTTCTATTCTGTCTCATTGGTCTACATGTTTATCTTGATGTCAATACCATGCTGTTTTTGATATTATTACTCTGTAGCATAGTATGATGTATGGTATTGTGATGCCTCCTGCTTCACTCACTTGCTAAGAATTGCTTTGGCTAAGAAAATCATTGGAATTTTAATAAGAATTGCATTAAATCTTCCATACCTCTGTTTTCAAGTTTCCTAATTTTTTCATGAGCCCATATAAGGATTTTTCTCAACTGATTTTGCTTTTTCTTACTGTATTTGTTCTAAAATTTTCATTTAGTTCTTCCTTATATCTTCTACTTCTTTGGTAAAACTTTCTAATTTTTGTTTTAATTAGACTTTTTTTTCATTTGTTATGAGACACTTCATGACTATAAAATATTAAAATACTTTTCTTAGTATTTATAAAGATACACATTTTTTTTCCAATTTTAAGAAGGATGGTGTATTACCTTGTTAATGTCAGGTGGAGCAAAAGTCCAGGTTCCTTACGGGTCTCCCTTGACAATCAGGGAGAACTTCTTCATTAAGGCTTATAAGTATAGGGGTCGCAAAGTCCTGTAAGGTCTCTACTGACACCACTGGAGGTGGGGAGGAGATGCTCTCTTTATTACCACCTTATTATGGGGAAGATTCTGTCTCTCCATTAGGCCTTCTCTGTTACCAACTCAGGAAGAAGAGAAGGTTGTCTCAGTGTTGACAAGTTAAGGAGGAAATTCAGAGTTCCCACAAAATCTCCATTTTTTTTCCAACAGTCTGACCTATCAAATTTTTAAAAGAAAACAATTTTCATCTTTTGCTTCTGGAAAGATGGAAGAGATGTAAACTGTAAAAGAACTGAAAAGGGAGAAGGATCATCATCGCTGGAGTGGAAGGAGGGAAATGGGGTGGGAGAGTACCAGAGTCTGAATTGGAGCAAGTTTTGTTCTATGATCTTGCCTTCCAAGTACTGCCTGACAGTGATGAGGGGCCTGTGCCTTACCCCTTCCTTAGCCTACTCTATTACCACCTTGATAGGGATGTTGGGCATGTATGGAAGGTGAGGCTCTCCTAATGGCCTTTTCTAGCATAGATAGAGGACACAGAGTTTGCTTTAATGTCTTGTCTATTGTAGAGGGATTATAATACGAAACTTTTATGTCTTGCTGAACCTACTCCATTCCTGGTGATTTGGCTAGAAACCATATGTTTTTGCTAGGGTTGCCTTGTCTCTTGTCCATTGGCATTTCCAGGTTGCCAGTTTATTCAGATCCAACTCTGAGATATACTGAGGCTAAAAGAAAGCCCACAAACCCACCATTATGTTGTCCCTTAGCAATCAATGTTCATAACAAAACTCCCATTTTTTTTGCCTTAGAGGCTCTCTATACTTGTTTTATGTATAATGCCCAGGATTTTGGCTGTATTTACTGAGAGCAATAAGAAAAAAAAATATATCTCTTCCATCTTTTCAGAAGCAAAAGATGAAAATTGTTTTTTTAAAGAATTTGATAGTTTGAACCATTGGAAAAATTAAATCTCTCTAACCCTCAAACTATAGTCAGATGTAAAGTTGAGAATTTCATTTGAATGTAGTTATGATGAGAATTGATAGTTGTGATCTCATGAAATGGGATCCAATATGATCTATATGAATTAACCATTTAGAAACTTTAAAAATTATGTAATAATATGATATTCTTGGAAGTTTTCTTTTATGGGACTCTACAAAACATATTATCCTGTCATTTCCAAGACTTTCTATTTCATTATGTTTAATCCAGTATCTAATAAACTCTCTGATACACTATTTAATTTGAAATGGCTATTATATAATCAGAATTTCTATTTCTCTCATTAAATAATTCCAACTTCTAGCTCCTTAAGTTAAGGTATCAGCTCTGGTCCAGCCTGTGTCTATATTTTTAAACATTTTCTATCAGATATGGGCCCATTTGATGTCTCTTGTCTGCTCATCACTCATACTAACTTCTCTCTCATTCCTAGAATTTTTTCCATAAATCTTTATATATTTTACCATTACACCAAGATGGATAGATAGACAAATAATTCATTTAATAAAATCAGTATTTTTCTTCTATTTCCAATTTGAATGTCAAAGATCTCACTCTTATCCCTGCCAGGAAAGCTGAGTCATTAGTCGTACATAATGCTCTCTCCTTCATCTTTCAGAACTCCTTACTAAACTAAGTTTCCCAACTTTCTCCTTCATGGTGCTTTGTGTCATCCTTCTTTTTCCTTACCATTCTACTCTGGTGATCAATGTAATCTGGCTCTCTGTTCTTCTTTTCCTGGAATACTCTAATTGCCTAACTGGTCTTTCTGTCCTCGATTTCTACTTCCCAATCCACTCATAAAAACTACCACATGTATCTCAATGAGCATTCGTTTCATTTGATGTTCCTGATATGATCTCTTCAATGACTTATTATTACCCCAAGATTAAGTCTAAAATGCTTTAACTTGGAATTATGGGGTCTTATAATTTAATATGTGCTTCCTTGCTCTTTTGTGAAACCTCTTAGATGAAGACACATTTGTACTTCTAATAAAATTAGTACTAAGAGATGATTGTTTTGACTCTTAAATCTAACTCTGCCATTTACTGTGAGACCTAAGATTAGTGACTTCATTTGGTAAAACTTGTTTTCATCTATCAAATTAAAGGAAATTGATGACTAGAAAATCTCTAGTCTAGTTTTAGATCTAACATCCTATAAGAATATTATAATAATAAACATATTCTTCATCTATTGTATTTCTTTCCTTTAAAAAAACAAATTGTGTTGCCATTTTTGAATATTCAATCTGTTCTTCCTTCTATTAGTCCTTAAATAGGCAAAATGAGGTGCATTATAGAATTGTGAAAACAATTTAGTGAACTGAAAATATCATGCTTAAAGAAATAAAAAGTAGAGAACAGAATAACATCTGTTTATGATATTTGGAATGCATCACCATTAAAATTTGGGAGGTAATTAATTCCAGCAATGCATAGTGTAATAATATTACAGTACATTAAATGTAGTAAATATAAACTTGTTTCATGATATTTTTCCTGATTTACAAACACATACACACACTCCTTCACATACACATGACATCAATTGTAAAATTCATTTCTTCTCATAAATAAAATTTATTTCAATAAAGTTTGAAAGTTACTGTTTTAAAGCACTTACCATACCACCAATACATTCATGTGTGCAGTATTTAAGCAATAGCAACTCTGCTGGACAGTTCTCTAGGAGAGATCACAGCAGTCCCCCTCTTTCCCATTTCCATTTGCTTCCAGCTTTATAGAATTTGCTACTTTAAACTGACTCCTGGTTTCAGACACCAGCTTTAATGTCTACCTCTAGAAGTTTTTGGTTGATGCCTATGTATGGAGTTCTTTCTGGCTTCTAGCATCATTGCTTTCTTATACATCCTGTGCTCACTCTCTCAGTTTTTGACATTCCACATATCTCATGTAGGTCCTGCCCTGATATAACTCCCATTGTGTCTCAGATACTCCCTAGATGTCTTCAATGGAAAAGGAAGAGCAGGTGAAGGGAGACAACGGGGAGGATTCAGATTTGAAATATAAGATAGAAGTTTTATTTTGTCTGTTAATTTTTGTGTATAAGCACAAAAAGGAATGGAAATTTGCATCTGTTTATGATATTTGTAATGCATTACCATTAAAATTTGGTAGGTAATTAATTCCAGCAATGCAGAGTGTAAAGATTATTTCAACTTTTTTTGAAGCTGCACAGTTTTATGAAGCACAAGTATACCAAATATTACACCATTTCTTCTCTCCAGAGCCACTCAGAAATTTTCTTTGGAAGTTTATCAACATTATACTTTTGGAAAGGAAAATCACATTTCTCATGGATTCCAAATAAGAAGATATAGGTGTGATCAAATTTTGTGTATAGAAAATAGGCCATTTGGTAGTAATATTCTCCCACAGGATTTTATGTGAAAGCTGAACTTTAAAGTTAATGGATTGACTTATAATTAAAACTTCCCTTAAAAAGTGAGGCTATAAGCTCTTGCAAACATATATTTACTTTGACTAACATGTATTTACTTTGAATAACAGTGACAGATTGAGGTGAGAGGAGCAGTAATATGGCTCTTCTTCCTTTCATACCTAGAATCAATTCATCATCATTCTCATTATTAATTTGTAGCTATTTTCACTTATAATTTAAAGATTTTAAGCTTCCCTTGTACTCTTTCTATATTTGATACAACCTATATGAAGTAATTTTCAATCTATTGTTAGAAATAAGAAATGATTATTTAGAAAATGCCAAATGATGTGCACCATATGAATCTTATTTGCTCTCAATTTTTTCACCAAGCTAATTCTAGAAAATCTCTAATTGTTAAAATTCATCACTTTTCTGAGAATTTTTCTAAGCATCCTCATGCCCATAACCCCCACAGGTTAGGAGCCCCTCAGCTGGAGAGCAAACATTTTATTCATCCTTAAATATATGGTCCAGAAAATATAGCAGTTGGGTAGAAAAGGATACAAGACTTGAATGTAAGTTCTGAAGCCATAAAACATCTAGGAGAAAACATAGGAGGAAAATTGATCTATATTATTTTTTGAAATGATTTTTTTTGATACAACACCAAAAACATAAGCAGCAAAAGCAAAAGTAAGAAGTGGAACTGTATCAAAACTAAAAGTTTCTGCAGAGCAAAGGAAGCAGTCAATAAAATTAAAATATAATCTGTGGTTTAGGAGGAAAATATTTTAAAACCATTGTCTGACAAGCAATTAATATCCAAATACATATTAGGAACTAAAATATTCAATAGCAAACAAAAAAAGAATAAGTAGCCCAATTAAAATGGACAAAGAAGTAGAACATATTGTTTCCAGAGACATGCAGATGGCTGATAGGTATGTGAAAAACTGTTCTAATCATTAGAGATGCACAAATCAAAACCATAATGAGACATCATCTCATGTCTGTTAAGAGTGTCTAGTATTAAAGAGACCAGAGATTAGTTTTGGTGAGGGTGTGGGGAAAGGGAACCCTGTACACTGTTGGTGAATTGCAGATTGGTGCAGACATGTTTGAAAATGATATTAAGTCTCCTCAAGAAAGTAAAATTAGAATTACCTTAATTACCCATCAATCCTACTTCTGGTTTGTATCCAGAGGAAATTAAATCAGATTCTTGAAAAGATATCTGCATTCCCATTTTCATATCAGCATTGTTAAAAATAGTAAGGAAATGGAAACTGCCTACGTGTCCATCAAAGAATGAGTATGTAAAGATATTTTGGTAGCCATATACTATGAAATATTATTCTGCAACAGAAAGGAAGGATATCTGTCCATTTACAACAACATGGATGAATTTGGAGAACATTATGCTAAAGGAAATAAGCCAGAAAAAAGAAGACAAATACTGAATGATTTAAATATTATACAGAATCTGAAAAAAAAACAAAGTTATAGAAGCAGAATGGAAAAATATTTGTCAGATATTGGAAGATGGGAAAAATGTGGAGATGTTGAGCAAGGGCTAAAAACCTTCAGAAATAAGATGAACAAGATTAGGATCTATAGTATAATGTGATTTGTGATGTATATATGTATATTAAGCAATCTGTTGTGGATTTCATTACATAATGTATAGCAATCTGCTGTGGATTTCATTACATAATGTATAGCAAATAGCCCTTGAATATATTCAATATTTTTTCTTTTAAAATATTTTTAGTGAATTATAGTAGTACATAATAGTGGGGTAAATTTTGACATATTTATAAGTGCATATAACATAGTTTGCTCTACTTCAGTCCCCAGTATGACCCTATTCTTCCCTTTCTGACTCCCCCTCATCCTGTTTATCTATTTTATTTGTCTTTCTAATTATTTATTTATTTTTAATTGGTGCATTACAATTATATAAAAAAAGCAGAATGCACTATGATGTCTTCATACATTCACCTGGAATAATTTGGTCAACTCCACACTCCAGTTCTTCCCTTTTCTTTTCTCTCCTCCTTTACTTCTAGTTCCCAGCCTCTAGTCTACTATGAATTTATTATAGAACAGCACTACTCTCAATACATGTTATAAAAATAATTATTCACATAATGATTCTATGTAAATGGGGAGAAAAGACAGCTTCCTCAACATAGCTTGCTTTTGTGCCTGAGAACCTGCATACAACCAGGCAGTTCTTTATTAACTTTCCTCTAAGTCTATGAAGCTGTAACCTAAGACTAGCTCTATAATCTGTTGTGAATTTTATCATTTTCCTTCTTTAATTATTTCTTCAGGTACTTAAAGATGAAATTGGCCCTTCATTTTTCTCTTCTTCAGGCTGAGTTTGTTGAACCTCTCATCCCAAATTCTCTTTTCAAGCTATTTATTTAATTATGTAAATTTTATTTTATTTTAATAGATAAAATTGTGTATATTTGTGCAGTGTGATGTTTTGAAATTTATATCCATTGAGGAGAAATAAATCCTGCCAACTGATGTAGACACTGCTTCAATCATTATCATTTTGTTGGTAAGAACACAACATCCTCTCTGTAATAATTTTAAGAAGTAATAATTACCTATTAATTTTTAAAATTAAACTATTCATTTTGAATAAATGTAGATTTGCACACAGTTGAAGAAATGATACAAGATATAAAAAATCCTATATCTTTCACCCAGTTTCCTCAAATGATAATATTTTGTAAGACTGTAGTACCAATATCAATGTCAGGATACTGATAGTGATACAGTCAAGACAAGTTTGTTCCTTCATCACCAGGAACCCTTGTATTTCCCTTTGATGTCTATATCCACTTCCTTCATTCATTCTCTTTTGCATCTCTTCTACCATCAACATATGACCTTTGAAGACTGACTTTTTCACTAAGCATAATTCATTCTCTGGAGATATATATATGTGTGTGTGTGTGTGTGTGTGTGTGTATGTGTGTGTTTATGTGTGTGTGTACATGTGTGCATAAATTTTATAGATTTACATATACACATAAATTTTATATACATATATGCTTATATGTATTTAAATATATGTATAAATTATATATATAAGCTTTTTAATATATATAAATTATATTTGCCCTTTTTCATGCCTAGTAGTACTCTATGAGATGTATGTATCACAATTTGTTTAAACATGCTCCAAACTGCAAGACATGTGTTTCCAATTATGATTAATAAATCTTCTACAAACATCTGGGTCAACATTTTTGTATAAATGTAAATATTCATTTTTTTTTTTGAAGAATGCCAATCAGTTTTTCAGGTACTTGTTGGCACTCATCCTTGTTTGTACAGTAAAAACATACAAGTGGTAGCTTCTTAAAAGTTACTTATACTATAACATCTGATATGCACATCAATTAAAATTTTGTATTATTTTTACTTTGAAACCCATTGTCCAATTTTGTACTTTAAATGAATCTTTACCATTCAAGATTTTGTAACTTCATCCATTGGTCACTTGGAAATTACTAGTTCACTGAGCTATGAAGATCTTCCACATGTTGAACACATTTTATTATATTCTTAAAACAACCCACATTTGTAAATGTCACCATGGGTTTCATGAAAACTGACTTAAAATACTGAGAAGTTGCTAAGTTCATTGCAGTAAATAAATATTTTCCAAAATTCTTTTAGTTCCTGAAATCTCAAAGTTTTATCATGAGCAGAAAATATGATCAACATGTGTAGTCCACAACTTTTCTTCTCTGTAATAAATATCTATGAAGAGAAAATGTTCATCTAGGTTTTGTTTTAGAGGTTTCTGTCTATGATTGGCTTTCTACTTTGGGCCTTTTATACCCTTAGGCATTTGTCAAGGACAAGAATGACAAAGGATTTGGATTCAGTCTCTAGTTTCAGAATCTTTCCCTTAAGTGGCTCATGAATCTTGGCTTCTCTGGATTGCCCTAGAATCTGACTACTTGATGCACTAATCTGGCCTTATCTCATTTTTTTAAGCACTTCTGCTCAAAAATACATTAAAGAGCTTGGAAATTACACACACACACACACACACATACACACACACAAACATACACATATATATGCATTTGCATGTATCCAGGGCACACACATATATATTTTATTTATTTACATTTACTTATTTATTTATTTACAATGAGGTCTGTCTATGTTATCCAGTGGCTTGGAACTTCTGGACTCAAGAGATCCTTCTGCTTCAGCTGACAAGTAGCTGGGTTTACAGAGATGCCATAGCACCAAGCTAACACTACATTATCTAGAAGAGTTTATTGTAAGTTTGAATAGATAAAATGAATGTGACTTATTCTGTTTTGCATATACATATAAAAAAACCATAAGGGGGCTGGGGATGTGGCTCAAGCAGTAGCGCACCCTCCTGGCATGCGTGGGGCCTGGGTTCGATCCTCAGCACCACATACCAACAAAGATATTGTGTCTGCCAAACTAAACAATAAATATTAAAATTCTCTCTCTCTCTCTCTCAAAAAAAAAAACAAAAACCATAAGGCATTTACTTAAGTGCAACTGGAAAAATTCAAACTGTGGTGCTCTGATACTTAGCATTCAGTTAAAATTACAAGTTTTAAAGGTCAAGAAATTAACATTGTTTACAGTTCTTCTAAAATTCGTATTTCCATTCTACTGTCTTCAGTACACTTTATGCTAATGTGATTTGTATTATTTAAATTATTACATGAATTTGAAACAAGAAATACAGACAAATTGTATATGTACATATGTCTCTGTATTTTTTGTTGGTGTATTTCCCTGTAATGAAAGAAATTTCCTGGGTTATTTTCATAAAAATTTCAGTACTAATTTGATCTAAACATCATAGATATATTGCAATTATAAAAGATAATTATTAAACATAAAATAACAATTTGTTAAAAAATTATTTTCTATTAGATGAATGTCCTCTTTTATGAATTATTCATGAATTCATGCATAAATATCACTTCTGAGTATAACTGAAACTTCTGTGAGCAGAAGATTTATATATTACTTTTTTCCTATTTTTCATTTTCATAAATGTCAGATCTATGAAATACTGTTCACATAAATAAAGAGATGGCCTAGAAGAAATTCTGTTGCAATAACACTAAATTGTTTGAACTCCTTCTGGATTATTTTTAAAAATTCACATGATGGGCATGAGAAATTAATTTTAATGATCATCTGATGCCTACTCTTTATATTTTGGTAGTAGCAAAGAATTTTAATCAAAAATATTGATCACACAATGAAGCACTAAACTCAAGATTTCAAAGTGCATTGCTTTTTCAAGGTTTTAACACAGAAGGTCAATGCATCATTTTATATTTAGAATACAAAATCCAAGTTATTTTGCATTGGTGGAATGCAAAGTGGAAGAAGAAATCACTGTAGCTAATCAACATCAGGATGTAGTTCACTTCAAACTTAATTCGGCCTTCTCAATAACCAGTTTCTCCCCTAGGCAATCCACTTGCCTAATCTCATTGAAACCTCAGTCAATATGTGATATAAGAATTTATCCTAATTCTCTAGATGGAGAAATTGAGGCTTACAAAAGGAAATTTTGTATTAAAAATTGAGGGCAGAGCTGAAATTTGAACTCAGGGTCAATGACTCCTGGTTCTTATACACATTTCACTTAAATGTGTTATCAATCTCTTTCCTGCATTCAATTCTATGGTCTTAAAATTAGAACCAAGAATGTCTATAGTGGGGCAAGGGCTTGAGAAAGGATAGTTTTTCCTCAATATCATTTCAAAATGGTAAATGTTTAAATCAGCCAGAACAAGTAGCTGTCTTTCTTTGACTCATAGTTTATTTATCAATTATTTGAAAATTCATTCCAGTGTTATATTGATGAACAATAAGAATACTTTCATTGACTAGAATTAGATTTCATTTGAGTTCTGTGTTTAAAATTCTACTTTAAGGCATACTGGTCCATTTATATTTCAGATGAAACAGCTGAAGTCTATGGTTTGAAGTCACATAGACTTCTGAGGTTGATGCCTTATTCAGTATATACAGTACTGGGCAAGTTCATAATCTCTGTGAGCTTCAATTTTCTTAATTTCAAAACACTTCTAAAATAAGTTTCAAACAATATTTAAACACAATTTCTTACTTAAAATATTAACAAAATACGTGCAACAGAGAAAAATCTTCATGTATTGGTAATCATTGATAAGTTGTGCTTAATAGAGTGAGAACTAGCTGTTTTCCTATTTTTCATTTTCATAAATGTAAGGTCTATGAAATACTGTCCACATAAATAAAGAGATGGGCTAGAAGAAATTCTATTGCAATAACACTAAATTGTTTGAATTCCTTCTGGATTATTTTTAAAATTTCATATGATGGGCATGAGAAATTAATTTTAATGATCATTTTAATGCCTCCTCTTTATATTTTGGTAGTAGAGTGACTTGCATATCTAGATAAAAATATTAATGTTTGAGCACAGAATCTAGGTAAGGAATATTTCTTAACTATATATATATATATATATATATATATATATATATATGTACACAGACACAATATAAATATATATTATATGTTTATAGAATTTAGGAATATTTGCAGTTCAAAATACATTGTAAAGATAATGCCAATAAATTCTGTATATACCTCACTCAGTTTCTCCTGATGACATTATCTTAGACAATCAAAGCATATTTGTTAAAGCAAACAAAGATAATTGGTGCAATACTATTAGCTCCATTTCTGTGTGTCATGTTATTTTTATAGTGGAAGAACCACTAGAAATGGCAAGAACCCTTTTAATTTGTCAACATAACTCTTGGTGGAATATTTCTTAAGTTGTTTTTCAGAAACAACAGGTAGCCAATGAATTTTAGTTTTTGAGGGGTTTTCTGCCCTATTCTATGCTCACAACGAAAATTCAATAAGGATCCTCTTAAATGCTTAAAAAAGTTGTATGATATAATTTATTTTCATTTACTAATCAGAACATATTTTTTAAATTTGAATCCTTATTTTTACAAATTTGAATTATGAGTGATTATTTGAGATTCCATATTTGTCAGTAATTTTTAAAATATTTTAGCCATTAAAAACTGAGTATTTTCCAAATTATGCACTGTAGATTTAGTCAATAGATGGAAGAACAGGTCCCTAGGATCCAAATAGCAGCCTACAAAGTCTGTCTCTCTACTTATTTCTCAAAGTTTATGTCTCCAGAACATCCCAAATATCTTCATATCCAGAATTTAAAATTTCATAGTCCTTTATTAAGTAAAGTCAACATGGGATATAATGCCTTTGTTGCCTATGCTTTTTGCCATGGTTAGATCAAAGTGGCCTCCACAAGAAGACCTCAGGTATGAGAAAATCCTAGGACTCCATAGTAGAAACATCAGAACATTTAGGTCAGCTTCAAGCCTCCATGTTTCTACTCAGCTCTTTATCAACTTTAGTCCAAGCTGAAGTGACCTTTCCCTTAAAAGGGAATTTAAAAGTGTAGAAGGAATACACAGAAGCATCGGATCAGAGCACAGCACCAGAATATTAAATAGGCCAAAAAATTATTCTGCACGGACCTGAAGGCCTTTCTGTAAACAGTAGAAAGGCCCTCAGCCAAACAAAATTTCATCAGACATTCAAAAAGATGAGCAACAATAATCAGAAATCTCTACAAAAGAGTCTAGACCAAAGTAGAAATATCTTTCTACATAGGGCTAAGAATATTTAAGGGAATGGTTTGAAAATTATGTCAGAATCAGAACATGTGTTACTTGTTATACACATTTATATTTAAGCTGTAGAAAAAAATGTGTAGTTTCCTATTTCAGAAAATTATTGGTCCCAGTTTCTAAAGAAAAAAAAATATTTTGTTTACTTTCTGGAATCAAAAGTTAAGTAAATCCTGCAGATGCTGTGAAAGTGATAATGACATGGTATCTAACGTCCCTGCCTTGGCCATGCATGTGGCTTCAAAAGGCTGCCTGTTCTTAGGGCAGGATTCCAATAGCAATCTAAAGATATAGCTAATTCTTTTTTCACCTGCCTGTCGCTCCTGCAACCATTGAAAGTGATTCATTAGATTTTCATTATGAAACTGCATTATTGAACCAGATGTTGAAGAATCATGGGACTTTGCAAAACAGAGTTTTATTAAAATGGAGGCTATTTTAGAGAATCTATGACAAAAGTAAAGAACCTTGAGACACTTCTAGTGTTTATGTTTTCTCTCACACAGGAAAGAATTTAATCATAAAGGAATACAAATTACAATTACAAATCCTGAGCTGTTTCTCAGCTTTTACAATGAAGAATGTGTTTTTAACAAGTTACTTATCCTTTCTGAACCTCAATTTTCTTGTCAGTAAAATGGAGAAAATACTTACCTAATAGAGAAAAATTGAGGTATAATAATCCTAATATCATAGATGGCAGGTATGAGTCACTCGAAGCATTAGCTGCTGTTTTTCTTCTTTCCAACATCAACATTTTAGTTTTTCAAAATTATATTTGATTTAAATTATTGACATACCAAAATCTGTCATAACTAATATATATATATATATATATATATATATATATATATATAATTTGATGAGCTTGGAGATAAGTGTATAACTATGAAACCATCAGAACAATCTTTGCCATAAGCTTGTCCATCACCTCCAAAAGTTACATCTTTCTCCCTTATTTATGATTATTATTACGATTATTATTTTGTGGTAAGAGCAAAAGTCATAAGACCAGTCCTCTTATTAAATTATTAATAATGCAATACAAATATTAATAGCTATAGACACTGTATTAGACAACTGATCTCTAGGCCTTATTTATCTTGTATTTTAGAGCTTGCTAGTAATGAAGAAGAATGAATCACTATAAGTGGAAGAGAAATTGATTCACTACAAATGAAAATGTACAGAATTTTCTAACTGATGGCAAATAAATAGATGATATAGCTAAGGATTAATAAACACAAGTACTGGATGGTAGTGGAGTAAAGAATCCTGTACAAAATTTCTGAGTTTAGATGCCTTGGCAATGGAGGTATGTTGATGTGCACCAGACAGTAGTTCATGCTACCTACCTTTACCAGGGCATCTTGAAGCCAAGTAGCACTCCTTCAATTGCCATGGGGAATTAAAGGATCACCCTTCCTTCAATTGTCTTGGAATTTTGAGGAAATTCTGTGCATATTGACTCTGTCTTCTGGATCAGATTTTCCTCCTTAGTTGCTCCTCCTTGAACACTGAAGACAAGAAAGTGTGAAAGCCTGAATTAGAATCTTAACCATCCAACTGCAGCAAACGTGTGGTAACTGTGGTCGGAGTCTCAACCTCAGACACATGACAGTATTTCAGATACACAAAACCTTCATCTGATGGAAGGAAGATGATGCCTTGAAAATTTAAAATTGTCCATTGTGAATGGAACTTGAATTTTATGTGACTTGTGTTGAGTTACTCAAATTCATTTAAAGAATGGTTCCTTCATTTAGACAAAGGGCCTTTTAAGTCTTTTCATATAAATCTATTATTTGAAAAATTTGCTGGAATCTAATATTTCCTATGCTAGAAATAGTATTGCATTCGTTCTATTAGCAGATTAGAATAAACTGAGAGTTTCTGCTTCAATATTGATTAGTTTACTAGAGATGAAATTATTCATTTGCTGTCTTTCCAAGCAGGGTTATTTAGGGAAAATATGCTAAGCCTGGAGGAAAAATCAGCATACCTAAGTATTTTTATTGTATTTATAGGAACCCTTTTGGGGTTCTCCAATAGCAATCTAAAAGAACTTCCATTTTTATCTTTGAAAAAATGTTTTATGTGTCAAATTTTCTGCTTAATTGCAACTTGGGCAATATAAAAACTTGCTCTGGATGTTCAATTCAGCAAACAATTATTGAGTGTTGCTTCTGTAAACAAGAGAATGTTACTATTCATGAAGACCGCAGTGTTGAAAAATTCAGCATCATCAACTTTCTTACAAATTTATTGTGGGTAAAATTTACATAATGACAGCTATTATTGATTTGTTTTGTGCCAAACCCTGTTTCCAGCACTTGAATTTTAAAATCTATTTGTTACAACAGTCCAATTTATTAGATATTATTATCTGTACTTATTAGATAAAGAAACAAAGGCTTTGGGAGATAAGATAAGGCTACCATCATTCCATTTAAGAAGAAAAATTGAGATTGAAGAATTGAAGAGGAATAGTAGATTTACAAGGCTCCTAAGGCTGAACTACATTTCAACAAGAGTTTAGAGCTCCTTATTCAAAAGGCATTTCAGAACTTTGAAAAGAAAAGATTAAGTCAAGCTCACATCCTTTTTTAAGTAGGAAGGTTAGAAATGCAAAGTTCTGGAAGTCTGTGGGCATTGTAGTCCCGGATTTTGGCAAAACATTTAATAAGATCTCACAATATTCTCACATCTAAGATGCCAAAACATGAAGTAGAAAACCTAGGTATATTCCAAATTTGTCTGCTGATGGTAAGAGATATGTAGAAGGTACAACATTTTATACATTATAAAGCTATATACAGATTATACTGTGGTTAGCACTTTGGGTTCCATTTTCCGAATAAAAATTGCCTCTATTCCTTTGTAAACTGTATTAGCACCTCCCTTAATGTGCAGTAGTAAAGCCTTTGTCCTAGATTTTAATAATAATCAGTACATGTGAGATATTTTTATGGATTAGCTAATGTAGGACTATCTGGAAATTGTTGTCTAGTGACTGTTCTCAGACAGGTTCTCCTGGACACTATACTGACTTGTCTACTGGCAGAAAAGGATACCAGCCAAATACTTAAAGATTCACATTTTTGAGATTTTGCCAGTTCAAAATATTAGAAACTATAACAATAATAACAATTACAGGATAATATACCAATTGTTGAGTCCCTGTTATATACAAAATACTTCTCATGTGTTATCATAATTATCACAATAATCGAGAATATAAGAATTATTATTTCCCCTTTAAATATTAAAATCTTTGGGCACAGAGAGGCAGAGGAACTGATTTTCATTCACATAGCAGTTTGTAGCAGTCTTAGTGATCAAATACAGGTTTATCTCATAATAGAGCTTAAAATTATTTGTCACCTTGTGTTAAACATCTGAGGATATTGATTTTTATACAGTAACAATAAATGTTATCTTAGGTTAGGATAAAATACACCATGCCTCAATATGAATAGCAAAATGTAGGTGTGGCTCTCTAAATCCCTCATTAAAAATTATAAAGACTTCTTGAAAATTTAGCTGAATCAAGAAGATTTTGGTATTTTTAAAATAACCAACTGTAGGTTCTAGGTGGATGGAAAGAGTTGATAGATGGTGGTATTTATTTTTTTATTATCATTTACTCTAAGCAGCCTAACTCAGTAGATTTGTGTGGTATTATGAATTCATGGAATTTCACTTAAGAAAGACTCAAACAACCTAGAAAATGACTGCATAGTTTCAAAATTATGACACTTCAGGTGAAGTTGAAGTAATTAGAGATATTGTGTTAAGTAAGAATTGAATAATGAGTGTCATGATAGTTTTTATGGAGCTACCAGACAAAGTGATCTATAAACATAAGTAGATGACCAGCTTCAGATTAGAGAAAAAATTGAGGGAATTAGGACAAAATACCTTATTAGATGATGAACTTTTCATTACTGGAAACATTCAAGCAGACATCAGATGAATCTTTGACAAAAATAAAAGAGAATACTAACCATTGGGAAATGTTTCCACATCTTGTTACTTTCCCATTTGTGAATTTATGTACATTTATGTACAAACATGCATGTGGTTGTGTATTTATTATTTACACACATATATATAAATACACATGAACATACACATATAACAGAAATACTTACATATAATGAAGTTATTTTTCATCATTAAACCACCTTAGGCTTCCAAGGGAAAGAAATTAATTATCAAAATGTAAATTCTGTATAGGAATATCTTCTATATCTTTAAAACAAAAAGTTATTCTCTTTGCATTCCTATTAAACCTCCTATTTCAAGATCTCAGCTGACAGAATGATAACCTAATATTTTACATATGAATTATTTAAAAAGGCAAAAGCATTTATAATTGGAACAAAACAGCCATTGCATACTATAGGCATACTATAGGCAATAAATATGACTCTGCCTATTATAAAACAGAAATACTTTTAGAATTCTAGATTTTAAACAATTGTTTTAATATCCTTGGGTCCAAGAGCATTGACTTGTAATTGGTTCTTTGAGGCTATAGATTAGAGGAATCTATAATCTGTCTTTGCTTTAAGTAATCATAGCCTTCACCTATTAGACTTTATTATGTTTATCCCGTATTTTCTTTAAGTAATAGGAGAGTCCTCAGGGAGGAGGTCAGTGAGGTAAAAGAGTGACCTGACCCAGTCAGGATGGGCTTGTGTTAACTTTGCCCTTAGCAAATTTCCTTCCTCCTGGGTACTCTTTTCCAGCACACGACCCTTTGGGTCTTGAGTATGTTGTCTGATGTGACTGCTTGACAATACTTGAGAACTTTGCTGTATCTGTCTTCCTCAGATGCCCTCCTATCTTACCTCCACTTTGCACGTTCCCTCAGACCTCTATAGCAAAAGCATTTTGCTGTCCAGAACACACCTCCTCTTTTGTGGTTTCTAACAAGTTCTACACTTGGTAGAAGTGTAAGAAGCTGTGTGTGTATGTGTGTGTGTGCACGCGTGCATGTGTGTGTATGTATGTCTATATATGATATTGTATATAATATTTTATATACAATCATACTTCAAAAATAGAATTGGAATGCAAGTTTGTTATTTAAGTTTTGAGTTTAATTTTATATGATGTATATGAAATATAATATATAATAAATATTATAAGGATTTTGAAGAGCTGAGGATGATTAGATATAGAATAAGATGATTTGGGTCTATTTAACACTAAATATTTAAGCATAACCTGAATGATCATTTGACAAGCATAAGTAGTAAATGGTCCAAACTAAAAATTTCCTTTCAAGTTAAAAGCACAAAAATAGCATGATGTCTACAGATGAGCGTGCCCATTCTTTCTTTATTAGGTAACTTTGCTTCTCCATGTCTGTTCTTGTGAAAAACCAAGTAGTCAGTTGTTGGTCAAGATATGGTTCTTGAGTCAATATTCTGGTAATGTGCAGATTTATCCTAGTAATGTGTTCATTGCCATAGATGTGTTAATTAATATATCAGAGTATTGTTTAATTTTATTGGGTGTTTTGTATAATGAGTGGCTTTGAGTTGATGATAATACTAGACAATAGTCTTACAATTTTATTTGGCTAATTCCTCAGGGATAAAAGGTTAAGATACACCTTTAGAAGATTAACTAAGGCTAACAGGAAGATGTATTCCAATCATGTTACACTGTATGTATTCCAATGTGCAAGATCCATTTCACTAGAAGCAAGTAGCATGGGAGAGCTGTGCAGGACTTTGCAGTTCATCAAAGCCCAGTATTTGAATTTAGATTTATTAAACTCCCCCCAGAGAAGCTCAGTCATACTTCCAAAGTAGAAATGATTTGTTATTTAAAGTACTAAATTTAAGTCTGTACTCCTCTAGAATTAACTGACTGCTTGTATTGCATATTTCAAGAGGTCCTTTATTACATGTGAATGCCCATTTCTTAAATCTTGGAAGGATTTACACATCTATTGAAGAATGAATATGCTATTTGAAGCTGAGATGACTTTATTTTTTTCTCAATGGTTATTTATTCATTTTGTTGTGTGATTTCATAAGTCAAATACTTATTATATGTCATGCTTAGGGGCATTATTTCCAGATATTGAATCATCCAAAACATGGTTGATTTTTGAGGCAATTGATGTAAAGAGTGAAAAAACAAAAGCAGGAGAGAGAAAATCCTATAAATTGCTTCTTCAAGAAATAGTCTTATACAGAAAAATGTTACAGTTATTCTACTCTGATCATTCCATATACAGTTGGTTGCCAAAGAACTGTATTAGTTTTCTATTGTTGTATGACAAATTACCCATGTTTCAACAACTTTAAATAATAAATATTTATTATATAACAGTTTCTATAATCTGTGAGCAGCATAGCTGAGTGACATATACTTATTTATTAAATCATCACATGGAGATTTTCAGGAAGAAATATTTATTTAAACATCTCATATTATTTATTTCATATATATTTTTATATATTTATTTTCAGTACTGGGGATTGAATTCTGGGACCCCGAGCTGCACTAATTTTACTTTTTGTTTTGAGACAGGTTCTCTCTAAGTTGCCTAGACTGCCATTGAACTTGTGATGCTCCAGCTATAGTCTCCCAAGTAGCTGTAATTACAGATATATGTCACCATGCCAAGGTCATTTAGTCTTTACAGGATCCTATAATCAAGTACAGTTGACATTTTATACATTATGAAGCTATATACAGATTGAACTGTGGTTAGCAGTTTGGGTTCCATTTAGTGATGAGGAATCTGAAGATAAATTTATATATATTTTATATATATATATATATATATATATATATATATATATATATATATGTATATATATACACACACACACATATTTGTATATACACACTTATATGTATATATTATTATAAATTTTTATTATTTATGTTATAATTATATATCCCTATGTATAATCTACCCAAGTTGCATAGTTCATAATGGCAGAGTTATGATTCTAATTTGGATCTGATGGACTCCTAATAATGTACTCTAAACTACTTAACAACACAACCTGCAAGGCATAGCACTTTGATGGATATTCATCATTAGTTATCTTATTTTTGAAACTGTTAGAAAAATACTTTCATATAAAATATAATGGACTTCCCTGGTTATGAGGTAAAAGAACATAAAGAGAAGAGAAAAGTGCTAAATTCATAAATTTGAAATTTAGAATTTCAGGGACATTAGAAATGTGTTTTGGACTTCCTCTCAAAGTAGAAACCTTTCTGATGTACATGCTCAGTGTGTCTACCATCAGCTTGGGCATCTCCAGTAGTGAAGACATGCTGTCTGGCAGGCAATCCATTTAGTTGTTGATTGGTCATCTCAATTTTGTTTTAATTACTCTCACAGTCATAATCTGACTCCTTCCAACTTGGTTTTAATTTTACACCAGTTTTAAAATAGTCATAATCTGTAATCTGTAATAGTCATAATCTGTAATCAGTCAGCATCTGAACCCACTCAATGTATGTGTTTTAAGTTTTAATTACCCAGGAATGGGGCTGGGGATGTGGCTCAAGCGGTAGCGCGCTCGCCTGGCATGCGTGCGGCCCGGGTTCGATTCTCAGCACCACATACCAACAAAGATGTTGTGTCCGCCGAGAACTAACAAATAAATATTAAAAATTCTCTCTCTCTCTCTCTCTCTCTCTCTCTCTCTCTCTCTCTCTCCTCTCTCTAAAAAAAAAAGTTTTAATTACCCAGGAATGAATTTTATTTCCCTCTTCTTGAGGTTCAAATCAATAATCATTAACTGGAATCATTTCACTTAAAGCTTCATTAAATTTACCAAATTAACTAATCAAATAGGTGGAACTAACATAACAAATAAGCAATTGCACAAACAGCTCTGTGCTAGCTACAACCTGAATATTCATGTAGAAGTAAAATTCCAGTGTTTTTCAACTGTAGCTCTGCTCAAGTAAAAGCAGAGCATGTTACGTTTGTGACACTATTTCACTCTTAACCGTAACCAAGGTGGGAACACTGGAATGGTCCCATGTTACATACAGAAATGAAGGCTAGGTGAGGCACAATTCACTCGCAGATGTCAGGCTTCACATCCTAATTTTTCACCCACAGTAGGTTGGAATAAAAGTGAGATCAACAGTGCCATTTTATTAGATATGAAAACTGTGCCATATGTTAAGCACTACATTCTAGATTGCAATGCTTCACAAATGCTATGAATCATCTGGGATAATGATAAAAGGCAATTTCTGATTCCATAGGTCTGGGTTGAGCCTAAGATTTCACATTTCCATCAGGCTCCCAGGTAATGCTGATGTTTTGGCCCAATGTTTTGCCAAAACCCAATGTTCTGCCAAACATTGTGGTACAATTCAGACCTTTCAACATAAAAAATGGTGGTCCTAGCCTAGCAACACGAGTATGGTATGAGACATTGTTATAAACTCATGCTATGTGGCCTCAACTAAAACCCACTGAATGAGTACATCTGGGCCTGGGACCTGTAAATGTGTTTTGGAAAACCTCAAAGGTAATTAATATTTGCACTAGAGTTTGAGAAACCTTCACTGGATTTCCTACTGAATTAATGTCAGAAGAAATGATGCCTTCTCACTCCCTGGAGCTGGCTCTCTCCTGAATATCACATTGTTTCTCCCAGAGCTGAAATATCCTGCCATTAGGGTTTGTGAACATCGACGATTTATCTGTAATTCTGTTTCTTCTCATTTTATGTGGTTGTTTTACAATATCTTAACTTCATAAGCTTCAATTGTATCTACATGCTGAAGAACACCAAATTTATATCTCCTATCCTATCTGCCTTTAGTTTAAAGCTGGCATATCTGATTTTCAGCTATTTATATGCATAGGAACATCTGACAGGCCCATCAAATTCCTTATATCTAGAATGTTAGCCATTAATTTACCACAAACTTTTTTTAAGTAGCTTTTACCATGTTTGATATTCCCATATATTGCTTTCTAAGGATAGAGTCTTCAAAATATTTGGTAAGTCCTTCTTATCAATCACTCCTAAACATTTTTATTTAACAAATTTCAACTTTCCCATATTTTCAATTCAGTATGTTTCTACTTTCTTATATCACTTCCTGAGAGAAATGAAAATACAATGAAGTTGTGAGAGGATTTATGAACTTTAAAATAATTTATCAAGTGTGCATTTTAGAGACTGTAGTGAACACTTTTACTATATTTTATAGACAGTCAAGGAGATAAGACATCAGAAGGATAGATAGGCAACTACATGAATGATACAACAGTTGGGCCAATTCAGGGGAGTTTTTCAATCTTTTTGTTCCATTTCTATGCCCACTCAAGAAGCCAGGAACGTGAGTACTCACCTTTATAGATTTACTTACAGCTTAGTATAATTCTGGATATTGAGATATAAACAGCCATTTTAGAAGGCTACAAAGAAAATGTCTATTTTCTTGATAAAAAAGAAAGTCATGTCATCTCCAGTGAAAATTATAGAAAACTAAATAAAGTAAAACTCTCAGTAGAGTTGAGGGAAGGAAACAGGTTAAGGAAGGAGGGGAGCGCAAGGGAAGTATTGGGGACTGAATTAGTGCAAATAATATTCTATGATTTTATAATTATGTCAAAATACATCTGATGTTATACATAGCTAGTTCATTTGAACTAATATTAGTTTTTCTGAACTAAAAATAATTTAAACAGAGAAATTAAAGAAGATCTTAAAAGAGGGAAAGAACTTCTGTGGTGCTAGAGAGGCAGAAGCAACATAAGGACAAATTATCAAAAGTGATCTACAGATTTATTCCAAATCCCATAAAAATACCAATGACATTCTTCATAGAACTAGAAAAAGCAGTGTTAAAATTAATTTAGAAGAATAAAAGGATAATAGTCAAAATAATACTGCACAAGGAAAGTGATGCTGGAGGCATTACAATACCTGATCTCAAATGATAATACAGAAGAGCTATTTTCTGATACGTATTAACTGAATGGTAACTGTGGGCTGGTAAGGAATGGCTGGAGGAGGTGGATCATTGGAGGCATGTCTTTGGGGTATATATTTTATCCTTCCTGAGGGGAACTCTCTATGTTTCTACCTTCTGGAAATGTCCTAAGCAACTTTAGTCTACTGCAGTCTTCTACCATGATGTTCTGCCTCACCTGGAGCCCCAAGAATTGGAGTTGGCCTTCTATAGATTGAGACCTCTGAAGCCATGAGCCCCCAGATAAACTTGTCCTCCTCTAATTGTTCATGTCAGATCTTTTGTTCACAGCTGCAAAAAAAGTTCACTGAAACAGGGCAGATTTACTCCAGCTTCTTTCAGCTACTGGTGTCTGCTGTCATTTTTTACCTTGTTTCTGTTCTGTGTTTGGGACTGGGGATCTCTGATAAACTTCATGATTGTGGCATGCTTGGTGGCTGGGGAATTTCTGTGCAAAGGTACAGAATACCTGGCTGCTGGGAAACGTCCATGTAAAATTCATGGGATGCCTGACCACTGTAGCAATGTTCTTCAAGAGGGTTTCCACCTTGATCTTAGGCACATAATTTCTGGAAATAAAGGGACTTACTTTCTTGATAACTACAATGTTTCACCAAGCTCCAGTGCTCCTGGATCTGCTCACTTAACAGTGACTTTAGACAATGGACTTTCTTAAGAGCTGCCCAAATCTTCTTCTGACATTGCATATTGTAACTGTGAAGTGTAACTGAAGAATAAGCAACCTTACTGATACTCCAAACAATAATGTAGTTATGGTACTAATGACCTGAAGTAACCTATTGGTATAAATAAGTGTGGCCACTTGTAAAAGGAGCCACTTTCTTGGACAAGGATCCTCTGCACCTTGTCTCTGTGTCTCCCTTTATTATTCCTTACATATTTCCATGTTATTCCATATCTGCCTCCACTTCCACATGTTTTTCCTTCTGTGTACCTCCAATCTCCCTTAGCCCTTGTGGAGGCATTTTAGGACACACTTGGAGGATCCAAGATCCTCTTCAAGTCTCAAGATCTACAGATTAAGCTGATCTTTAAGACTTATCTGCTGAGATTTATCTTCAAAACTTATGTGTCTACCCCATTCACAATATCCTAAAAAAAAAAAAAAAATACTTGAGAATCAACTAAACAAAAGAGGTGAAAGATTTATACAATGAAAACTACAGAACCCTAAAGAGAGAAATAGAAGAAGATCTTAGAAGGTGGAAAATATGCCCTGTTCATGGATAAGCAGAACTAACATCATCAAAATGGCGACATTACCCAAAGTTCTCTACAGGTTTAATGCAATGCCAATCAAAATCCCAACTGCATTTCTTGTAGAAATAGATAAAGCAATCATGAAATTCATATGGAAAAACAAAAGACCCAGAATAGCAAAAGCAATTCTAAGCAAGAAGAGTGAATCAGGCGGTATAGCAATACCAGATTTCAAACTATGCTACAGAGCAATAGTAACAAAAATAGCATGGTACTGGTACCAAAACTGACGGGTGGACCAATGGTACAGAATAGAGGACACAGAGACCAATCCACAAAATTACAACTTTCTTATATTTGATAAAGGGGCTAAAAGCATGCAATGGAGGAAGGATGGCATCTTCAACAAATGGTGCTGGGAAAACTGGAAATCCATATGCAACAAAATGAAACTGAATCCCTTTCTCTCACCATGCACAAAAGTTAACTCAAAATGGATCAAGGAGCTTGATATCAAATCAGAGACTCTGCATCTGATAGAAGAAAAAAGTTGACCTGATTCCTTTGTAAGGCCATTCTGCCTAACCACATCCACTAATTCTCCAATTTCTATTTCCTATGTACATTTTCCCACATATGACCAATCAGTCTATCAAAACAGAAAGGGAGAAATAATCCAAATTATTTTACAGCCTAAGAGCTCATTCAGATGATACCCATTTGAGGGGTAGCAGCCAATCCAGCCTCATGTGTTTCATTCATTGTCACTTCTTTTAATATCTTTCAATCTGGAATACCTCCTTGGTTTTTCCTGTCTTTAGTGGTTCTAATTCACATTACAGTTGCTTTTAGAATGACACCCCCCATTTAGTTTGTCTGATACTTGTTATGAAAAAACAATTAAACATTTTAAAATTTGCATATTTTTAGCAAGAATAGTGCAGAAATGATGCTGAAACCTTTTCAGTGCATCCTCATATCACAAGTTGCCCAGTGTTGGTTTCTCTCATGAATTGTGATGCTAGCATTATATAATTTAGATTTTTTTTTCACAGGAAAGTGAATTTATGATATGTGTTGTTTATTAATAAACACTATGAATTTTTTAGTTTTTAATTTGTTGTATATGACAACAGAATGCATTACAATTCATGTTACACATATAGAGCACAATTTTTCATATCTCTGGTTGTACACAAAGTAGAGTCACATCTTTCATGTCTTCATACATGTACTTAAGTTAATGATGACCATCGCATTCCACCATCTTTCCTACCTTCATTGCCCCTCCCTTCCCCTCCATCCCCGTTTCTCCTTTGCCCAATATAGATTCATTAAATCCTCCCATTCCCTCCCTCCCGCAGCATATTACAAATCAGCATCCTTAAATAAGAGAAATCATTCAGCATTTGTTTTTTTTGGGGGGATTGGCTAATTTCAGTTATATTATACTCTCCAGCTCCATCCATTTACCTGCAAATGCCATTATTTTATTATCTTTTAATGTTGAATAATATTCTATTGTGTGTGTTTGTGTGTGTGTGTGTGTGTGTGTGTGTGTGTATAACTTTTTCTTTATCCTTTCATCTACTGAAGGGCATCTAGGTTGGTTCCATAGTTTAGCTATTGTGAATTGTGTTGCTATAAACATTGATGTGTCTGTGTCCCTGAAGTATGCTGTTTTTAAGTTCTTTGTGTATAGTCCTAGGAATGGGATAGTTGGGTCAAATGGTGGTTCCATTCTCAGTTTTCCAAGGATTCTCCATACTGCTTTTCATATTGGCTGCACCATTTTGCAGTCCTAACAGCAATGTGTGAGTGTTCCTTATTCCCTACATCCTCACCAACACGTATTATTGTTTGTATTCTTAATAGCTGCCATTCTGACTAGAGTAGACAAAATCTTAGAGTAGTTTTGATTTTTATTTCTCTAATTGCTAGAGATGTTGAACATTTTTTCATGTACTTGTTGATTGATTGTATATCTTTTTCTGAGAAGTGTCTTTTCAGTTCCTTGGCCCTTTATTGATTGGGTTATTTGTTTTCTTAGTGTTAAGGTTTTTGAGTTCTTTATATATTATATATTATAGAGATTAGTGCTCTATCCAACTTGTGTGAATTTGTAAGAATTTGTTCCCAATTAGTAGACTCTCTATGCACCTCATTGATTTTTTTTTGCTCACAAGAATCTTTTCAGTTTGAATCCATCCAATTTATTGATTCTTGATATTAATTATTGTGCTATAGGAGCCTATTAAAGAAGTTGGGGCCTAATCTGACATGATGGAGATTTGGGCCTACATTTTCTTCTAATAGATACAGTGTCTCTGGAACACTGTGCATCTTATTTGAAATTTTCTTATTGATTTTTCACACATCCATTGATGAGTTTTGTGTGAATCAATATCACAGTGATGACTGTCAAGTGGTCATCTTCTAATTCTCTCATTCATATTAAATTTGTTAGTCAGCATGGAAACAATCTGTTTTTCCCAATTTATGTATGAGTCTTTCTGTTTTTGTGTTAGCATGGTCTCATGAATTCTTTTTTTTACTTAAAAAATAATTCATCATTATTACGTATTTGAAATTCTGCCAGACTTGTTCAATGGGAGCTCCATTTTGACATGCCCTTTGAGTGATTTCAAAGCAGCAGAATATTCTTACCTAGGCCTCAAGTCAGCCATTCCTCTCCAGGAAGACCTAAATCCTTTGTATTTAAAAATAATTATTTGAACAATGTGTGTACCCTTCATGACTAGGGTGTTACTACACTATCAAGAGTGGTATATATACACAATGAGGTTTTATTCAGCCAAAATGAAGAACAAAATTATGTTATTTGTTGGAAAATGAGTGAAAGTGGAGCACATCATGTTAAGCAAAATAAGCCAGACTCAGAAAGACATATGTCATATATTTTCAGTCATATATGGAAGCCGAGATGAAAAAAAAGAAAAAAAAAAAAGATGTCATGAAAGTAGAAGGGAGGCCAGTAGAGAATAAGCCAGTAGAGTATAGGAATCAGAGGAGGGAGGAAAGTGGAGAGAAGAGAAAGGGAGGTGTTTGGGAAAATATAGATTAATTATGTTATATGCCATAATGAAACACAGAAGTCTATAATTAATTTGCATAAATATAAAGTTCTGATGGACATGATTCTCCACCTAAAAGAAAAAAAAAAGAGAGAAAAAAACTGTGGTGAGATGGGAAGACCACAGACTGCAAGCTTTCCATTCTGGGTTCATGGTGACTTTAGACAAGTACTTTCTCATGCCTTGATTCCCTCTGAAACAGTGTGTGGAAACATGCTGTGAAATGTAGAGGAATACTATAATAAAACTCCACTGTTTAACCATAAATACTATGGTTAGATGACTGGATTTTTGGAAATTGAAAGCAGAGGTTCACAAAGTTCTTTATTTGAAATCTCTAAAAATATTAACAATCATTTTTTTCATTCTCAAGTGATCAGAGTATGATTATGCTGTTGAAAGATTCAAGTGCTTGGCATTATTTCAATCTTCAACTCATCTCAATTCCTGTCCCTAAAAAATAGTATTTCATTGATTCTTATGGATAGAACAATTGAAATCAAATCACTGGCTTTAGAATTGATAATCAGTTGTAAAATGTTTTACTTATTTTCCTTAGCTACAGACATAACTTTTTAATCTTTTAATTTACATAAACTACAAAATATGGTAATTCATACTTAGTCATTTTTGTGGTTTATGTTAAGATTGGAAATGGGGCAAATAATTAAATGATGTCTCATATTAAATATCTCATTTCCTTTTGATATAAATTCCCCTGGAGGAATTTTAAAAATGAATAAATATTCTGTACTATTATAAAATTAACCTTACAGCATAAATACTTTTATATGCAAATATGATATATAAAGTTGCTTTTTAATTTTTTTAGTTTTTTTTTATTTGAATCTGCTGTTTTATTAAGATTTTGTGTAAGTAACATTAATGTTAATTTATTTTTATTTTACATTGGGAAAAGTATTGTAATATCAAAATAATACAATTTTATTCATTTTATAATATATGTAGTTTTACCTGTAGTACATTGTGTTAAGCAGCTTTTAGTCACTGTGACCAAAATATCTGATAAGTATAATTTAGAGAAGAAAAAGTTTATTCTGGGCTCACGGTTTCAGAAGTCTCAGTCCTTGGTTGGTTGCTTCCATTGCTCTTGGGCTGAGGTCAGACAGAACATCATGGTGGAATATCTCAGCAGAGGAAAGCTCCCGGAAGCAAATATCAAGCAACCAGAGACAAAATAACCCTCACTGTCATGCTCCCAATGACATAATCCTTCAGTCATGCCCTACCTAACTACAGTTACTGCCCAGTACAGTATTCCTTTCAAATTGTTAAATCACCAAAATAATTAATCCACCTATTAAGTTATGGCCCTCATAATTTCACCTCTGAACACTCCTACATTGTCTCATGAGTTCTCCAGGGGGCATTTTATATCCAATCCATAGCATATTATGATGTGTGATATTCATTGAATTAGACATGCTGGCATGTAAAGCATTGTATGTGTGTCTTTAAAAATATATCTTTGTGTAGATATAGAGTAGTTTAAAAACCTGATATGTAATCAAGATAAATTTTAAATAAATGAAAATTTATTCTGGTTTTCTTCATAGTCTTTATTTTAAAAGTTTCTAATTTAGAAAGGATGAGGTATACATTTTAATTGATTTTGTATACTCTTATCTGTCAGAACATGGCATTATTAATTATAATATAAACCTCTAATTGTTGAATGATTGAATGGGAGCAACAAAAAATTAAGGAGATTTTTGGGTTGCTTTCCTATTATATATTGAAAAATTGTTATACTGGCCTGAAACATTAGAACACATGAATAACTTGAGTAACTCAGTGAGAAGACAAGTGAACTGTAGATGCTTAGGAAGTCTAGATCACATATGATATTGTGGACAATGGCCTAGCTAAACTTTATATGCTATTTCTATCAGATTCATAACAGGAAGTTTTGATTGTACTTTGAAATGGTTTGTTGACTATATATAGCATTTTCAAAATAATTATTTTCAAAAATAATCTACAGCTTTTGTTCTGGAGAAGATTTCAATATACACAGTTGCCTCCGCTCTTCCCCAATATACACAACCACAAACTATGAGAACAACATAAGGAGCAACCAAAGAAAAACCCTGAAAGGAGGTAAGAGAAAGGCAAATTGGTTTGTCACTCAGAACTGGCAGAGCCCCTTAACTGTAAGAAGACTCATGATTCCCACCCTCAACAGAAGCTGACCCAGGAGTAGACCAGGTTGCTTTCTTCCTTTCTTTGTTGGTACAGGAGCTTACTTAGAATACTAGGTAGCCTGGCACCACAGAAAGGGAGGTCAATTACAAACCCCTGTAACAATAGAAGCCAGAGGAAACACTCTTCATATCAGCCTGAGACACCAAACCACTGGGCAGCAACAGCAAAAGAAATGTGTCACACTGAGCAGCCCAACATAAGAAGATAGGAAGATTTTTTTAAACCCCTATGTAACTGATAGTCTTCTCATCAGCCAAAACTAGAAAAACATTTTGTTTCTGAGGGTTTGAGTCATGCCGTTGCCAGAGATGCTAGGCCAGGGAAGAGGAGTGCTGGCAATACTCTGTTCTCTGATCGTGACAGTTAGGAGAATCCCACCACAATAAATTTCTGGCCACAGAAGCCACTTCATCCTAGGATCAATGACTTCCTTTACCTGATAAAAAATACTTTGTAGTACTTTCCGTCAGAAACCTCTTTTTCCCTTCCAAAACATCTGCAGTGGAAGAGACCCGTGGAAGCCCCAGCAGTACCAGAAGGAAGATTAGACAAGAATATACCACACAAGCTCTAAAAATTGAACTGTCAGAGAAAAAAACAACTCACAGAAGAACGCCAGGACCTGAGTGCTAAAGCTAAGAAGAGTGTTCATCTAGTAGAACAAGAGATTTTAGAAGATCCAGAGTCTGCTAGTAGTAAAATATATTCAAAATCATCTAGTTACACCAAGAACAAAGAAGATCACAGCATTGGTGAGAAAAGACAATCAGCTGGCACCATGACAAGGGGTTTTAATTAATGGCCAGAAAATTTACTTAAACAATCAATAATACACTTTCATGGAGCAAATGAAAAAAAATAAATAAATTAAAAACTTCAACCAAGAATTAGCAGTCATACAAAAGAAACAAGTGGAAAATGTTAACCTGAAAAGTACAATAACAACATTATTAAACTGACTTGTAAGGCTCAATCATATATTGAAGATAACAGAAGATAAGGTTGGTTAACTTGATGGATTAAAAAAATTGCTCAATTTAAACAAAAGAGAAAAATGAACTAGAAAACAAATTAAATAAACTAAATACTTTCTGGTACTATGGACAATATTCCAAAATTCAGTATTTGTGTTATCAGAGTCCCAGAAGGAGAGGGAATGTAGAGTGTGTGTGGAAGAGTATTCAGAGACATAATGAAAAATAACTTACAAAACTTGGCAAAATGATACAAATATATAGATACAAGAAACTGAATAAATTCTAAACAAAATAATTCCAGAGAACTTAATGCTGAAAAAAAATTTAAACTTATAAAAAATAAAGACAAAGAAAAAGATAATGACAGCAACCAGAAGTGAGATTCACACACTTTACCTAAGGAGGCCCAGTGTTTTTCTTGATAACTTCCTTCCTTTGTTGATTCAGGAGCTTACTTACCGTACCAGGTAGCATGGCTCCAAAGCAAGGGAAGTCAATTGGAAATCCCGGTAACAACAGAAGTCATCTATGTATGTTGAAAGTCACATTTATATGTTGTAATTCCCAGAGCAACTCTGACAGAAATGATACAAAAAGACTGTCTTGTCCACAGCCCAGTGTGCCAGGGCCCTCTGATGGGCTCTGGGAAAGTCAAGAAAGTGCCCACATGAGACATATATGACTAGTAAGGGAAAGCTTAGGAGAGATCAGTGACTGCTCTCAGAAAGTTCAGTTCTTGGAAGGCTGAACAAATAGAACCTCTGTACCTCAAGGTGTTTCACCAAGGTAGAGACTCTTCTTCCACTTGATGCTTTGTCTAATGGTGGCTGGCTGAATGAGTGTAGAATGATATAAATCCTTTCCACAGTGCCTCCAGTTCACACCATCACGCAACTCCCCAGGAGATAGATTCACATATTAGGAGGCAGAATCAGTGACATATCACCATTAGCTTACTTGTATGACCAGAATCTCAAGGAGCAACCATCACTGTACACATGCAAGAAAGTAACTTTCTACAGGTAACACTAACTTACCCTAACTCTGTGTTCACAGAGAAGGCCATGCCTTCAAGATAATAGGTATCTGGACTTTCCTGCCCAGGTTTGCTCTCATACTTCCCTTAACTTGGTGAGGTTTCTTGGGAGTAGAAAAGGAACATTCAAAGATACAATTTTTTTTTGCTGTCCACTTTCCTTTAGGATTGATACAGAAATACACTATTGCAAATCCATATGGAACTGGACAATTTGATTATGTGTCTCATAAAAGGTGGAGAAAGCAAAACAGAGGAACAAATCCAGAGGACACACACACAAAAAAAAAAATCGCAGTGAAAGATTTAAGTTTAATTTATTATTAATTATACTAAATGTGAACAGTGTAAATTCACCAATGAAAAGACAAGTTGGCAGCAGGAAATAATGAAACAAATACACACCCAATTAAATTTTATTTAAAAGAAATTCATTCTCAGTTCAACAACATATATAGACTTAAAGTGAAAGGATGTAAAAGATGAACCAGAGAAACATTATCTTTTTTTTAAAAAAAATAAGAGGAATAACTGAATTAATAAGAGACAAAGTATATTTCTAAAATTTATCAGAAATTAAAAATGGCAATTCAATAAGAGAAAAGCAATATACCAGAAATACATAACAGTCCTAATTATGTATCAAACTAGAGAGTGTCAAAATACAGGAAGTGCAAACCAACAAAATTACAATGAGAAATTAACATTTCCACAATTATAGCACTGACTTCACCATATGCCTCTGTCATTTACTCTAATAAAGATAAATGAAAATCAGATAATAGGAAAATAGAGAAAATTAATTAAACAAATACTTAACACATCAAAAAACAAAGTCAACAAAATTAGTAAATCTCTGATAAGACTGACAGAAATAAAAAGAAGAAAAAAGAATCACTAATATCACGATAAAATTGAGGCTATTGCTACAGACCTGAAACCAGTGGAGCGGTAATAAGTCATCATTCTGAACAAGTTAATGCTCATAAATTCAATAATTTAGATAAAATTGACCAATTATTTTAAAACCATGAACTATCAAATCCCATTAAACCATTAAAAAGTAAAATTTGCAATTAAAAATTTCCTGAAGAAGAAATCCTCAGCCCCAAATGGATTCACCAGAGAAATTTAGCAAACATTTGAAAAACTGAAAAACAATTTCATATAGTCTTTCTCAATATTTCTCTAATACCAGCAGCAGACAAACATAGTTTTAAAAAAGAGAAATGCTGATATTGCTCATGAACTTAGACATGAAAATCACCTATAATTATTAGCAAACAGTATACAACATTTTTAAAAGAGCTGTATACCATGGCAAAATAGTTCTTATTCTCAGGTATGCAATGTTGGATCAGTGTTAGAAAATCAATCAATACCATTCATCACATCGACAGGCCAAAGAGAAAGAAAAAATAATTTACACTTCAACTAACACTGAAGATCCTTGTAGTTAAGGAAATGCTCAGTATCCTGAGTATGTTTGGTGCAACATAAAACTATACAGATTATCAAGCTATATACAACATCCCCCCCCACACACACACACACTAGTGAGTACAAATAAAATAGGTGGTTTGAGTAACAGCAACATGGTGTATAAATATCAATATTGTGATTACAATATTATATTATAATTTTGCACAGTCATACAATAAGGGAAATGAAGTAAAGAGCACACAGGCTCTCTCTGCATTATTCTTACAATTGCATGTATATAAAAAATTATCTACATCATATTTTTGGTGAAAAATTCTCACAGTCAAACATTACTTTCTTATGTTAATATTAGTTGAGTGATAATATCGCAGTCCAAGACTAAACATAGTAATTGAAAACTTTAGGATCAGATTGTTTCAGTCATTCGGCATTGTATACATACTTTAAAAAACCATGTTTGTACACCATAAAACTATACAATTTTTATTTGTTAACAAAGTAATTTGAAACAAAAACAATTTTAATATTTGTGAAATAACTTCAGTGGTTAGGGTGAGGTCTTATAGGCATCAAGAAAATAACAAAATTTTATGAACACTGTAAAGGAAGTTCACTCAGGGTGTTATGTTTTTACTTTCCTCTTCTACTTGCAAGCTTACTAGGATTATAATAGTAATAAAACTATTATGTTGAACTTTTTTACTGAGGGTACTGAGATAGGCAGTGCATCAATTAATACTTACACATAATACATGCATTTGTAAATCGACTTTAAAATTTCAAAACCAAAACTGTTTGAATGAATATGGAAGTACACGATGTTCATGACAGGCTTAAAAAACAAAGCTTGAAAATAGGACTGGACACTCCATTTTTTACTCTCAATTTATGATTTCTTCTATTGTCTGTTTAATTAAGGGAAGCAGGTCTTGTGTGTTTTGTATTTCTTTCACTGATGTTTTTGTACCATTTGTTTCTTGTCTTGGAAGAAAAAAAAAATTGTTCACCTGGATCAACTTCACAGTGGCTATAAGCAAGCACCGTTTGCCTTTTTGTATAGAAGCATTATATTTATAAAATGGTAATTCTACTATTTATTGAAGACTTACTATGTAGTATCTGCAGCATTAAATACTTCACTTACATTACTTCAGCTAACCCTCAAAATAACCCTGAAAATAAGCAATGATCACATTCAAGAAATGAGGAATTCAAACTTTGGGAGAGTAAAAATGCAGTCGCAGAATCTGGATTTGAACTCAAGTCAGTTTGAATCACAAATATGTACTCACAAATATTATGAATAACTAGATAATGAATGGAGGCATATTGGTTGAATGCACACAAAAAAGTTATGTTGTAGTAAAATTAAATATGTGTAACAAAATATATTAGCTTTTTTAAAAAAAATATTTATTTTTTTTTAGTTTTCAGTGGACGTTTATTTAATTTATTTATATGTGGTGCTGAGAATCGAACCCAGTGCCTCACGCATGCTAGGCACCTAGGCACTCTACCACTGAGCCACAACCCCAGCCCAAAAATATATTAGCTTTTTAAAATTGAAGCATAACATATATATAAAGTAGACAAATCTTAAGTGTTTAATTTTAAGAACTAAGAATTTGGGCTTGGGATGTGGCTGAAGCGGTAGTGCACTTGCCTGGCATGCTTGAGGCTTGGGTTCGATCCTCAGCCCCACATACAAACAAAGATGTTGTGTCCACTGAAAACTGAAAAATAAAAAATATCAACAACATTCTCTCCTCTCTCTCTCTCTCTCTCTCTCTCTCTCTCACACACACACACACACACACAAACACACACACACTCTTTAAAAAAAAGAACTAAGAATTTAATGCACAGACAAGGAAGATGAATTGATAGTTACTGACAAACAGTGGGGACAATCTGTGAACCAAGATTGCCTGGATTTTAATGACTTCAAAGAAAGAATAGAAAAGGGCAAATTATGCCTGGATTTCTTTTGGTGAATCAGAAGAAAATTTTAGGATTATCTTCTTTGACAAAAATCCAATGCATTTGGACATTGGAAAACACGGAAGAGGCAATAGTGTCTTAAGCATTCTTTAATTTGAATGCTCAAATAACCAAAAAAAGCTTCAATAATCAAAATATTCTAGAAATATTCAAACTCTCAGAAAGTGTAATCAATCTAATAAAAACATGGCTATTGGAAAACTACCTCTTAAACTTTACCTCTTAAATTTGAACCATTGGGGTCCCAAATTTGATTTTTCACTTGGTTCTTTTAATCTTGGAATGTATCTTGTCTCAGAACTAGAATAAGTTTCAGGTTAGTCCTCAAGACTTGAGGTTTTACCTAAGTTATCCCTGAGTAAACAAATCCCAACTACAACTTACACCTTTGTTTTAGGGGACACTCAGTCTGCTGTGCTTCTCCAGAAGACAGGAACACATTTTTCAATAATATTTGTGCTTCTTATAAGAATTTTACCCACTCCACCTGTACCTATGGCTTTTGAGAGCTCAGAAAGGGGCCAAGGGAAAGAGCTCATTAACACATGGAATAAGACATATGCCCAAGTCCAGCAAAGGAAAAAGATGTGTGTATCACAATAATCACCCATAAGGGGTATACATCTGCCAGGCTTCCCCAAGTTGGAAATGCCTGAGCTTTACATTCAAAGTAAAACACTGAAAGGTTAAAAACTTCTAAAAATATGAATAACCTCAGATTATTTATGTAATGTAAACAATTAATGAAAGAAAGAGTTTCTAAGAATTATAACCAAGATCCCAAACTCTGATTCTTTATGCCAAAAATCACTTTCATACTTGTCATGGCAGCCTGATCTATATCTAGACCTATGTAGGAGAGACTACAGTTTAACTCAAGAATTTCATTACTTTACATATCAATACTACATTATCTTAGTGTAAACTTTGTGTTTCTTATATTCTTTCATGAATTACATACATATATAAGATAAATATTGACATTCTTATTTTGTTCAAGAACTTGAGAAGATTCAGGATGTTTTAACTAGACAAAATGATAACAAAGTTTTTAAAAAGATGTAATTCTTGTTAATACAAAATTAAATGGGTGCCCTTTGAAATGAACATCAAGTAAGCATTTTTCAGTTAAAATCTTATTATCTTTTCTTTGAGGAGGTACAAATAATGCAGGGATAGTTTCTATATTGTTTTCTTTCTAGCTGAGTACTTCACTAGTGGACCTATACATTAATTGGATTAAGTGAAGTTATGCTAGAGTAATCAATACTTTCCAATTGTGGTGGCTTTTTATAGGTTTATATTTTGGTCATTTTATGTACCCCCTATGGACCATGTGCAGATCTGTTTTCTGTCATTCCTTCCCTGATAAAAATCCTATGGGAAAGCCTCTGTGTAGAATATTGCTGGTAGATGGCAGAGAAGAGAGGCCCCATGTGTCTTGCTCAAGCCAAGACATTACATGTGTCATTTCCTTTCATAACTCATAGACCGTATCAGTCACATGACCACTCAACCATAAGATAAAGGAGAAAGTACAATCATCTATATGAAAACAGGGAGCCTTTCCTTGACCTCCTATATCCTGAGGCTTTTCCCACCAGGGATTGAGACACTAAAAGGGAATTCTATTTTTCACTTTCTATGAAAGAAAAACAAATCCCTAGCTGTGTTGAAGACACCAATTTGTCCTTAATACCTTTTAAAGACTAATAGTGTTCTTTAAGGAAGTCGTACTATGTTTGTAAACTAGATATTGAGGGTTTGGGGGGAAAACCCTAAGAAATTTTGATTCAGAATATTTAAAAGTGATATTTCCATATAAAAATTTCTAAGTTGTCGAGAGAAGGCTCAAAAACACACAAAAAATGAGGGCTGAGGATGTAGCTCAAGTGATAGTGTACTTGCATGGGGCACTGGGTTCGATCCTCAGCACTACATAAAAAAAATGAAATAAAGATATTGTGTCCACCTAAAATTAAGAAATAATTATTTAAAAGAACACAAAAAATGAACAAAGTACTTAAGTGTTTAGAAAATAAATCACATTTATGAATTAATTAATATATATTTTCTCAAAAGTGCCATAAAATAGCATGAAAATATAATAGCCTGAAGAAAACCCAAAATGATAATAATAATAGTAATATTAAATGGGCTGGGGTTGTAACTCAGTGGTAGAGCACTTGCCTAACAAGTGTGAGGCATTGGGTTTGATCCTTAGCACCACATAAAAATAAATAAATAAAAGGTATTGTAGCCATCTACAACTACGAAAAAGAAAAATAGTAGCAATAACAATGATAAAACTGAATAAAGTAGTCAGAGGAACTGGAGACCTCTAAGTGCTATGGTACAAAACTCACACAATGCAGTGGTCAATTATTTTTCCCTTTTCTGTGCATACTTTTAATATGGGTTATTTTTTCAGGATTTTTTGTATTCTTGAGAGCTGCTTTAAATCCTTTCTAAGACAATTCTTAATGAACAGGTGGTGCTGACTTCCAGAAAACAAAGTATCTAGACAATGCATTCAGACAAAGTCTTCTCAGGGACTTGCCTTTTGCAGAGTCTGTGGGGCACCTTCACAATGGTGAGATGGTGATGTTCTTTGTGCCAGTTGTCACAAATTCCCTTGGTCTCACATCAGCAGAGTTGGTTCAAGAGTCATAAGCTACCCGCTCCAAATCCCAGAGTGAGTGGCACATGGGCCAGCTCTTGGCTCATCAGCGCAGGGCTTTTTCTAGCACATCTGTCCAAGATCACATTCAGTCCCACCCTCACTTATTTCTCTAGGAACCTTCTTTGGGCCTCACCCAGGAAGTGAGGGAATGAGAAGACTGTTGGAAATGGGAGTTCTCAGGGGATCATATTCTGAGAAGCTTTAAAGAACTGGGACCAATAGATACAAATTACATGGAGGTGGGTTCCTGCTCAGCCAAACACTGTGATTCATCTAAAAATGCAATGAGCATTGTGTTCCTAGGATAATCCAATCCAGAGTTAACAACCATCTGTCAGAATTGACAGTAGAAGGTTCTGTGCAAGGGTGGTCTCAAGGATCTGAAAAGTTGCATACTGTTCTCTAGTCTTTATAGGGGGATATTCTTTCTTTCTTTCTTTGAGCAGAAACATGGGCTTGCTCAGTATAAGCTCAGTTCCCATGGCCACTTAACCAGCATTTTAAAACCCAAGGCTAACTTCTCCTAATTGAGACGATATTCAGAGAAAAGAAGCTGGAGAGGTGAGAAAAGGGACTGGCAGTTAATATGCAGCATGATGGTTAACTGAAAGCATATTAGACCAAAGCTATGTGAAGCATTGATAGCTCCTAATAAGCAGGACTGTACACCTAGAAGATGAGATGGGCCACTGGCAGAAAGGGGGGTGCAGGGCAGGTGCCTGGGCAGGAAGACCACCTCAGGTTCTGCCCTCTGTTTCCTGGCCATCCTGTGCATCCACCCTGGTTAACCTGAAGGTGGTATAGGAATAGGAGTTTGTAGAGTAAGGTCAAGTACCTGATATCCAACTGCCCCCAACCAAATCAAGAACTATCACAGCAGGCAGTCTCTCCATTTTCCCCACTGAAGATTGTCACCTCCTCTCTGAAGTGGATGCTCAAAAGTATTTCTTGAATGAATGGATGAATGTATGGCCATACCTGGTCTTAATTCTAGAACCCAGAGTTCCATGGGAGTTTTTTTCTTTTGCTTGACATATTTCTGATTTGGGATTGGGTTGTGCTGACAGGGCAGCAAAACGGCAAAGATTCATCAACAACACTTTTTCTTAGGGGCATTTGTTTCATCTGATCTTTGTCCCCATAGGAGTGATCACCTGTGCAATAAGGGTTGCATGGGCTGCACAGGACAAGCTGGAGGTCACTTCTTTGTGGATGAGTTTGACAACCTGTACAAATCCAACCCCAGGATCATCCAGAACATTTGTACAGAGTTCAATGCAAAGCAGCAGAACTGAATTCAGAGCAGCAAAGCATAGCAAATGCTGCCTTACTGACTGGCTCTTTGGACCATCCCTGTGCTTTCTGGGGAACCCACAGGGTGGGCGAGTCTTGGGGAGGACTTGGGCAAACAAGATGCATTTCTATTCTTTGCTATTGCAGTTCTCATATGTCAAAATTTGGCACTGGAAATATGATCATCGACTTATAGATTGAATCAAAATGATAAGTCATTTTTAGGGTGCTGAGGATTTACATTTTGACATTTGTTTTCAAAATCCATGTTCAAAAGAGAGTGCAGCACTTATAATAGGCTTAAATGGAGCTTTTGTGAGAATTTTTAATTTTTATTTCTCATTAAACTCTGTAACCCTCAACAAGTTTCATTTTGTCATGACAGTGTAGGAGTTGCTTAATTAAATGTTTAAAAGAATCACGTGCACTCTTTCTCACTGTGTCACATGTCATGAGGTGGGAGTTCTGTGATGTGGGCCACTCTCCACTCTTTCAGCCCAAGATAACAACATACCCACTGGTACGGAGAACGTGGTAGGGTCCCTGTTGTTTGTATTGTCTGAATCTCTGAATGCCTGCATCACACTGCTTTTGGAACACTGGCCCTTAAGGAACAGGTAGATCTTGCTTGAAAGTGATGCTACCCAAATCCTGATTCTCAGGTTCCATCTTAATACCAGTGAAATCTGAGTCTCTAGGAAGAACTGGAATCCAAAACAAGTATTGGCATGTTTTAAGAGCTCCCCAGTGATGCTTAGAGGTTGCTAGGATTGAGAACCACTGCACTACCTCAGAGGGATCAGTGTTACAGTCATTTCCTACAAGTTTCCATGCCTCTTGTCCTAAGGGATCCATCTAGTTTAGCATTTGTCCTGGATTTTTCAATGATAGCTAGGTTTCTTATTTATTTAATTAATTATTTATTTGTACCAGGGATTAAACCCAGGGGCACTCAACCATTGAGCAATATCCCCAGCCCTATTTTGTATTTTATTTACAGACAGAGTCACTGAATTGCTTAGTGCCTCAATTTTGCTGAGGCTGGCTTTGAACTCAAGATCCTCCTGCCTCAGCCTCTGGAGCTGCTGGTTATTATAGGCATGCGCCATCACAGAAGGCTGAGAGCTAGATGTTATTATTGATGTTTTTGCATTACAATAAGCTGGGAGAAATCTGGTTCAACTTTCCTTTTTACTTCCATGTTCTGCTAAGAACATATCTGTCAAGATGTGAGATACATGTATAATGGGGAGACATTCAAAAGAATCCTAAAAAGGGCTCACTCAGTGTCTGGGTATATGTGATGTCTAAAACTCCACTAGACTTGATTTTTCTCAGGAATTAGGGCCTTTGGAAAAAAAAAACAACCTTTTTTTGTTGTTTGTTTGTTTTTTGCTAAGGTTCAATGTTTGCTTGGGGTATTGGAGACTGAACCCAGGGATCTTTTACCAATAAGTCACATCCCTAGCCCTTTTTATTTTTAAATCACTTAGTTTCCAAAGTTTAAATCACTTAGCTTAAATCACTTAATTGCCAAAGCTGTCCTGGAACTTGGTGATCCTCCTTCCTCAGCCTCCCGAGTCACTGGGATTACAGGTAGGTGTGTGCCACCATGCCTACAAGTGTCAAAGTTTTGCAATAAGGCTCTGCTAAAAATTTCTGGCCAAAATGACAAGGTCCAGATATTTCTTGTTTTCTTGGGCCTTTTAATTCTTTTGAACAGCACCTTCATGAGATAACTTTCCCGGCAGCCGCCTCAAGGGCCTGTGTAGGTTTAAAGAAATCTTCTTGTGTCCAAGGATGTTTTAGCCTCAAGGAAGAATTTCCAAAGAACAATGTTTTCTAGTCAAAATACTAAACGAAGAGCTCCCCTTAGATTACAGTATATAAATATATTAAACAGGAAATACAACTGAAAGCATGATATCAATTGCTTTGGGAAAAGGTATTTATTCAACCAATGCCTTTGAGGAATTCATAGCCTGGCAGGAAACCACATGAAGAATTAAAGTCATATCATTGTCATGGGCTTATACACCAAATGCATGACAGGCAACTGCAATCGACCTCATAAGAAATAAAATTGTAGTTTTGAAGTAAGTATTTGCCACAGGTTGGGCACTGTTCTAAGGGTTCACACGTGCTAACTCACCCCAATGATTTGCTGAGAAACTCTTCTTATTCACATTAATCTAGGCTGCTAGTTGGCTTTTCTCTAGCACATAAGCATTGACTTTATCCCTCTGTCTTAAAGATAGTTACATCACATGGTGACATCAAAATTCACCTTCAAAATTACCTAGAGGACTAATTAAAACACAAATTGGGCTCCACCCTCAGAGTTTCTGATTTAGTAGATCTGGAGGGGGCAGGAGAATCTGCATTTTTAGCAAGTACCTATGTGATGTTCTAATCTGAGACCACATTTGAAGAGCCACTGACTTACATCATCTGTGATACAGGTAGAAGGCCAAAATACAGCAAGTAGGCCACTCAAAAGCAAGGACCCAGAACCACAACTCTTTACTCCATGAAAGTATGGATTGTTACATAAGCCCACAAGCTGACAGACAAGTATATATACTGGCATTTTGAATCTCTTCCAAATTTCTTATTAATGGCTGTGTTTTTAGGAATCTCCTGATAAGTAAATAAAAACTGCCAACATATTTCAGTTCAATCACATGTTTGAGAATACCTATTACCCACTACAGCCCAAAGTGTTATAAATAAGAATTTAAGAAAGACAAAATCAAGTTCCTACTCATAACACATTCGAATCTAGTTAGGGTACATGACCAGTCCACAAGAAAAGCTAAGATAAGATAGTTCAGTCTTCTAATAAATGATAATTCAAATGATACAGTCAAATATTCATATTCATTCAACTCACAATATTAATCAAGCACCTACTCTGTACTAGGCACAGTTACTGGATTAAAAGACTAACAATAGAAATAAAACAGTATTCACAGTCCAGTAGATGTAACATGTCATATACACCATGAGTACAAATAACATATGGTAGATGTACTTACAATAGAAACAGTTACAGGCAAAAGCAGTGAATGTAAAAACAAACACAAATAAAATACAATGGGATATCTATTTAAATTTTGAGACAAATATAGAATTGTTGCTCTTTTCAAAAATTTTTGACCTGGTATTTATTCTGTAACTAGCATAAAAAAATTCCTGTACTATTTACATTTATTTGTCTATCATTCCTTTTCAAAAAAGATTTGGAAGTTTTTAGATGACCTATTACCTCTGAAATGCTATAGGAAAGAGTGGTGCATTCTTTCACAAAGCCATCTCCAAATGTCTGATAACAAATACTGGTTTTTCCATACAGAAAACCCTCAACTACCCAAACCACTAAATTAATTATATCCACATCATTGCCTTATTTCAGTATATAAGTAACCACCCAGCAGTAGGTTTCTACATTCTCATAAAGGTTCACTTGGGTTCCCAACCAATCAGTTACCACAGCACATTTTACTCTCTTAAATATTAAATCTTTACAAATGTTCCTGATGTTTGCTCAAGGGACTAGAAAGTTCACTGAAAAAAACATGAAACCAGATGCATATGATATGCATATCTACACACACACAGATACAGGCACACAAAGAAGTATGAGAAAAGAAGATATCGATCAAGGGAAGTATTCTACAAACATATTCAGTATATCAGACTATGACACTCATGGTTACCCATGCAGAAGATACTTTGTGAAGGCAATGGAGAGGCTAAGGCCTAATTCAAAGACTAAAAATACTTGAGTTTAGCCTAATGTTTTTAATTTACATCTCAAAGTTCAAAGGCAATTACTAAAAAGTGTTATTTTTTTGGTATAGTTCGAGAAGGGGAATAGCTGGGTCAAAAGGTGGTTCCATTCTCAGCTTTCCAAGGAATCTCCATACTGCCCTCCAAATTGACTGCACCAATTTGCAGTCCCACAAGCAATGTACAAGTGTACCTAAGAGCATACTACAGGGACACAGCTATATCAATGTTCATAGCGGCACAATTCACAATAGATAGATTGTGGAACCAACCTTGATGCCCTTCAACAGATGAATGGATAAAAAAAATGTGGCATTTATACACAATGGAATATTACTCAGCACTAAAAAATAACAAAATCATGGCATTTGCAGGAAAATGGATGGCATTAGAGCAGATTATGCTAAGCAAAGTTAGACAATCCCTAAAAAACAAATGCTGAATGTCTTCTCTGATTTAAGGGAGGTGACTCAAAACAGTGTAGGGAGGAAGAGCATGAGAAGAAGATTACCATGAAACAAGGAAAAGAGGTAAAGAGGTGGGAGGGAATGGGAGGGAGAAGGGGAATTTCACGGAAGATGGAAGGAGACCCTCATGGTTACACAAAATACATATACGAAGGTGTGAAGGGGAAGGGAAGAAAAAAGAGAGAAATAAGTGTCACAGTAGAATGGGTAGAGAGAGGTGATGGGAGGGGAGGAGCAGGGAGGGGGTGGATAGGAAGGGCAGCAAAATACAACTGACACTAGGATTGCTGTATGTATACACATGGATGTATAACCAATGTGCTTCTGCAGTTTGTACACGTGGAAAAATGAGAATCC